>NC_058087.1:4906001-5225796 GCF_014858855.1 Bufo gargarizans | reverse complement strand
AATATTGGCATGGGAAATTACAAAGGAGGAAGAAAATGGAGGATTACATAACACTGGGAGGAAGTGAGGGGAGAGCTTGCCCTGGTTGGTGCAGAGGCTGACAGACAGCCCATAGTTCGGGGCAGTGGGCAGGCATCTCCTTATGCTGACAGAAGAATTGCCATTCTGTCTTCAGCTTGTGACCTGGATGATTGTCATGTGGCAGTAATATAGTAACATAGTAACATAGTACATAAGGCCGAAAAAAGACATTTGTCCATCCAGTTCGGCCTGTCATCATGCAAGTTGAGCAGTGTCTTATAAAACGATATTACAGATGAAAGCCACCATGGGGACACTAAAAGCAGAGTATAGAGAGAGTAGGAAGTTATAATTGGGTAGATTTTAGAGGATTTGATCAGGAAAAGCTATAGGGAAAGTTGTAGGGAAAGGGAGTGAGAGGCTTTTTAAAACTGTGCTTAATACAGCTACTGCAGGCAGCTAGTTCTGCATTACAAAACCTCCTGCAAGAAAAAAAAAAAAAAAAATTCTGTAACAGACAGCTTTAAAAATAAATCAAGTTTCTACAGTTGATAGGCTTATTGCCAGCACCCCAATAGCATTCTGCTGCAAATGAGAAATTGCTATTTTTTTCTTCTCCCATAATAATTTCAATGCATTATATCTGTGTTATTAAACATGTTGCATTATAGCAAAAGCATGTTATACCAATAATGTCATTTTTATACAGTACCTGTGATATTGAACACAAACACATTTTACAACAAACATTGCATTGTTATATTTGTCCCGATAAGGGACAATATTTGGAAGCTTTCTAATATAAAAAAAAGCATGACACATTCACAATGTAGTGTGTTTTTAAACACACTGCTTGTTAACACTGTCAACCATGCATTTAGCCATAACTATGTACATCAGTGTCATTACTTTACTTGCCATTGCTGTCATTGCGTTCAAGAGCCTAAAAGAGGGAAGAAAAAATTAGAGATAACAAAAATATAATTTAAAAAAACTGTCATATACCAATTTTCAGGCCAATTACAGCATATTTGATTAGTGTAGTATTGATTCGGACACAAATATATTTTATTTTAGTAAATTCGGCGAAATTTAACACAAAACAAATTTCAAGAAGTTTGCTCTACTATATTCAAAACAAAACGAGAAACACGGGACTGTATGGCTGTATATTCAAAAGTAATCATTTATTGTACAATGTATTAGGACACAATATTCAACAATGCAAATTGTCAAATCAAAGGAGAAAGCAATCATAGCTCTAATAATATGCGGATAATCGATAGAACATCTTGTTACTGAGATCAACCAAAAAGTTGACATATTCACAGGGCAAAAGATGTAAGTGAGCTTGGTCCCAGGTAGCAGGAAAGAAAGTCCTCAACACATGTTTCAAAATTCAATTCACAGCTCAGACCCCAAATTCCCTAAATGAAAATTCATTCAGAGCCCAAACCCTTATTTTAACTCAAATCCTAGACACCTAAATTAGACCCAAGACTAGACCCATAAACAAATGTAGACCATAGATCATACCCCTAAACTTTCAGACCATATCCCCAATTAGTTCATATATCAGACCAGACACTAGAAACCTACATCAAACCCAAGACTAGATCCTTAAACCAATGTAGACCTTACATCATACCCCCTAAACTTTCACTTTCAGACCTCATATTATACCCCTATTAATGTATACCTTAGACCAGACCCTAGAAACCTAAATCAAAACCAAGATCAGACCCTGAAACCAATGTAAACCTTAGACTATACTCCCAATTATTCATACATCAGACCAGACCCCTAAATTAATTCAGCCCTCAGACCAGGACCCTAAAATACTTAAGACCTCAAACTATAACCCACATTAATCAGACTCTAGACCATACCCCCAATTAATTCATACCTCAGACCAGACCCCTACATTTATTTAGACCTCAGACCAGAACCCAAATTAATCAGACAACAGCCCAAACCATTAAATTAATCAGACCCTCTGATCAGATCCCTAAATCTGACCTATATCAGATCCCAAAATAAATTTTGACCCGAGGCCAAACATTAAAATGAATTCAGTCCACAGATTTGACCCCTAAAAAAATTCAGACCACAGATCCTTAAATAATTTAGGCCCTCCCATAGCAAATGGGTGTATGTTCTGTGTGTACCGAAAGTGTATGTATAGATGGATGTATGTACATAGTTAATTAGGTATTGTCTTACCTCTCCCCACTTCCCTTGTGGTCACTCACCAGGCTACAACAGAATGTTGTATGCAGCACAGAACTCAATGACCAGATGGTGTTTAGCGTCAGGACCCAGTACAGAGGTCCCTGAAGAGGCAGGTGTGGCAAGGGCACCTATGGGTGCCTTGGACTTTGGGGCTTGGTCACAGGTATGATCGCTTTGACCCCTTTACTTACACCACTGCATCCCCATTCTTCCTGTCTAGTGTTTGGTGAATATTGTTGTTGCTGACGGCAGCTCCTAACTAGGGATGAGCGAACCTGAACTGCAAAGTTTGAACTTTGCGAGTTCTGGTACCCAGACCCAAACCTGGACTCTTTCACTGAAGTCTGGATTCGGGTTCAGTGTTCAGGTGATTTTATTATTTTCCATTATAACATGGTTATATAGGAAAATAATAGCATTCTTAAGACAGAATGCAAAATAATATGGCAATTTAGGGGTTAAAAAAACTCACCTCATCCACTTGATCTCGCGGCAGCAGCTTCATCTATCTTCACTGAACAGGACCTGCCAAAGGACCTGCCATGTGTGCAATGGCATCACTTGGTGAAGTTCAGGTCCCCATTGATTTCAATGGGGTTTGGGGTCAAGTTTGGGTCCGAACTTAGGCCGAATCCCCCCCCCCCCGTACCCAAACTTCCATGGGATTGCTCATCGCTACTCCTAACCAATTATAGAAATGCTGCAGGCAACAGAAAAAAAATCTACAGGCAAGACAAGGAAGATACCACTTCCCATAAGAGGATATTACCCTTTCTAAGAAGATACATTACAAAGTTCCCTAAATTTGCATAGACTACCAATTTATGCAAAAAAAAAAAAAAAAAAAAAGTGTCATCATACAACTGATATAAAAAACTGATTAAAATAAACTTTTGAATTCCATCAGACAATGCAAGTCCCAGAAACGAAGGTTATAAAACATCTCACAGAAGAAAAAGATTCATTTTTGGCCCAAGAAGAAAGTGTTTTTAATCCATCCTTTCCAGAACGGCAGGCACTGGAGCGCCGCAGCTTTAACTCTTGGCGTGATTTAATCAGTAACACATGACATGATGTTAAAGATGTAGACTTCCTGTTCCGATGACACTTTTCGTGAACTGATCGTGCCGACGGTTTTGATGTGACTGACGTAGGTTAGGGTTTGTATATATATCTATGGCTCGCTAATAGCACACACACCTATTATAACCTTGAAAAGTTTCCAAATGCTCTTTAGGTTTTACTATAAAATAAAAAAAAGTTGCCTTTGCTGCCAACCTAAACAAACCGTAATCAATGACGATCAAAGGAGCCCTGGCTGTCTCCCTCTCTACGATGTATTTGCATAGTAATGCAGGAATTCCTGTACATTCCATGGAACTAATGGGATCAAATCTCGAGCAGCATCTCAATGGTTACACAGTCACCATCTGTGTTTCTGTTAACCTGAATCACATATGAATTCTGTTATTGCAAGGTAGAGAAACTTGTTTAATGATTTCTAATCTCTTCTTTAATTAAATCATGCAGCCAACCTGAAAAATCTATCTTAATGCAAATTAGAAGCATTTTTTGGCATTCATTTACAGTAATGCACTAATAAGGTTAATTAATGGAGGGTTATATCCGGTTTATACAGATATTTATGCCACATGCATTTTATAGCGAGTTACTTACCCCTTAATACCATACCTTTTAGAGTTGTAAACATTTTATAGTGTGCATAATTGAGCAGATGTGTGTACATGATGTGAGTCCTGAGAGTAAGAGCCCATTGTCCCAGTTTTGAAGTCACTCGTGTCCGTTTGTGCGCCCTTTTTTGAAATGCGTGGGGTTTTATTTGGTTCAAATGAGTTCTGAGTTGGTTCTTTACAAACGCTTCAATGAAAAATATCCCTCTAAAGTGGTCTTCAAAGAGCAGAGCTTTTTTGACTTTAAAAAGTCTTCTGTTACTTTTTTTTAGAACTTTATTCAAACCTTGACTGTGTGTGAAGTTTGGTCATAGATTTTCAGCGAGAAAAAAACTTTAAAAAACGAGTTTTTGAAACTTACATGGATAGAGTTTATTTCACCATCAACATATGGATGGTCATCATAATTTGTGATACTAACAGGAGTTGCACTGCCCGTAGGTTCCTACATCTCATTGGTCTTCTAATGGGATTTAAATAAATTCAGTTCACATAATAGTTCATATATACCCATGGGAAATTCCAACTTTAGCATGTCCTATCCCTACCCATTTAATCATAGTCCTAATCATCATCCAACCATCCAAAAACAAGCAAACCTGTTGTTTAGCTTTCTATCATCCCATCAGTGACATACCATACATAGACCAAAGTGAGTCTCTGTTGGTTCTGGGTGATGTCATCATGCTATACAGAGAAATGGTGATATCATTAAACTAGCCCAGCACATGAAGTTCCAATGCTTGTAGCTCCCTTCACCCACCTTTTCAAACTTTTTAGAACAGGGGGACAGTAGAGGTGAGAAAATTGATTTTAAACAAATTGAATTCAGCCCAAATTTTTTTTAAATTGAGTTGCACCCGAATTTGATTTCGGTTAATTTTGGGGAGAGAGAAAAAAATAAAAATAAATAAAAAAAGTGACACACAAGAGAGAAAACAAATGTACTAGGAGACCTCAGAGTGTCATACACAAATTTCCAGGTCAGTTGGAGCACTATTGATACAGGTAGAACCGATTTGGACCTGAATCTAATTAGTCGTCCGACTTGGCCAAATCGAACTCCACTAAAATTTTGAGCAATTTGTTCATCTCCATCCGCCCTCTCCAACTTTTTTTCTACTGTTGCTACGTATAATAGGCAGGGGAGTCCTCTGCAGTTATGCACAGGGTTGGTCTGAAATCCCCTATCTCATAGTCTGGCCATTACATCTTTCTTTCTGATATACCCTAATTTTCCCCTTTATAAGATGCACTTTTTCGCCCCCAAAAGTGCGTCTTATAAAGCGAATGTTGCAATTTTTACTTTGCTGACAATGATACATCGCTGGACGCTATGCTGCATCAGTGGGGAGGGAGGCGGGGATGGAGGCCGGTAACTCGCGGCGGGGCACGGTGCAGTCACTGTACTCTATTACACCGGGCCCTCGCACAGCAATGTTCATATGTAAAGTGTAGTCATGTAATCCTAACTAAAGTAGTGCAATCCTCTGCAGTAATACTTACTATCAAACTACCGTAGCAGGCAGGCCGGCAGGGTAAGGTCACTCGCTCCATCACGTGCCTGCTCCTCCTGCTTCATTAGTAAAGTGGGAGGAGCAGGCGGGTGACGGAGTGAGTGACGTTACGCTGCCGGCCGGCCTGCCTGCTACAGTAGTTTGATAGGAAGTACTACTGCAGTGGATTGCGCTACTAATTGGGATTACATGACTACACTTTACATATGAACATTGCTGTGCGGGGCCCGGTGTATTGGGGTCACTATTTATACAGGGACACTTTCGGGGGGGGGGGATCTGTGGATGACACATATATAACATAAGATGCTATAAATGTGTCATCCACAGATCCCCCCATAACAGTGTCATCCACAGATGTCCCCATAACAGTGTCATCCACAGATTCCCATAACAATGTTATCCACAGATCTTCTATAACAGTGTCATCCACAGATGCTTCCATAACAGTGTCATCCACAGATGTCCCCATAACAGTATCATTCACAGATCCCCATAACAATGTCATCTACAGATCCTCTATAACAGTGCATCATCCACAGATCCCCCATAACAGTGCGTCCTCCACAGATGCCACCATAACAGTGCGTTATCCACAGATCCCCATAACAGTGTCATCCACAGATCCAACATAACAGTGCGTCCTCCACAGATCCCCCATATTAGTGTCATACACAGACCACCATTAGTTCAAAACCCACCAAAAGCACACCATCAGGTGCGTCTTAGAAAGTGAAAAATACGGTTAATATCTAATAAAGATGTCTGCAGAGATTAACACCATCTCCCTTGGTGAAGGTGGATGACGTCAACCTGAACTCAGATCGATCATTATATGTAACATTGCCCTGATAAGATAATTAAGGTTGAAATTAAAGATGAGTGAATCAATTCTGAATGAATCACTTCATTACGAATTTCACACAATTCTACTACCAAACAAATCTGAGGTGTTGGTGTTTTGCTTTGGACAAATACCCCCATTTTACCGTGAAAATTGGTGGGGAAAACGATAGAAAGGATGAAGATGGAGGATCACATGACAATGGTAGTTAGGGGGCTTGCCCTGATTGGCTCAGAGGCTGAGAGAAAGCCTGTGAGCCAATCAAGGGAATTTTTTGGCAAGACTCTGGGTTGGAGAGATGCCGCACTGAGCGCAACTTCCAATCTGAGAGCATGCATCTTGGGGGTGTCTGGCACAAAGCAATTACAGACACAATCCAGCAACCTTAGGGAGGGACATCGTTAGTCAGGTAGATCGAATCAAAAGGTAGAAAAGTCAGGGTTTTAACATTGAAAAAATAGGGTGTTAACTCAGAGTTCTGTGCATGTGTTTGATACTGAGGTCAGGTGCTGCAGCAAATTCTACAATTATCAAAATCCAGCAACAACCTCATATTTTTATATAATTGAATAGCCAGCCTAATAAAAAAATATAAAAAAAAAACCCTCAAGGTTCTACAGTTCGTAAATGTTTAATAGGCTTTTTTCCCAGCACCAGTAGGAAACATTTGCTGCAAATGCTACGCAATCTGCCCTTTTTTTTCCAAAAAACAGTTTCAATTCTGCTACCATAAATAATTAAGCACTTCAGCGCATCTCAGTGTGTCAGTACCAGTGTATCATAGAAATGGATTGTGGCTCTTTTAATACACAAAAAAACAGCGACAATTTTGCTACTATGTATAATGAAGCAGTTCATCTCATTGTACCAGTGTGTTTGTAGCAGGGCACATTTAATTGTGTTTCTGTTAGTTGACAACTTGTGTGAGAATCATCAGTGACTGCCATGAGAAGGAGGTTCAGGCAGAGGTGGGGGACCCCACACTTAGCTATGTTGTTGATGGAAGTAGTAGTAATAGTGGTACTTATAGCCACTATGGGGGCGGTAGGGGCAGGGGCAGCAATATAGAGAATGGAATCGGGTGGTGAACCAAAGAGCCCACAATGACATATCATAGTCTGATAAAAGTGGTGGGAAGGGTGAGGACTATGACAATCATTGTGTGTTGGACAGAACCTGCTAGCCAGATTGGGGTGCCGAGGAGGAGGTGACATCAGAAGAGGAGAGTGGTGGCCGCAGTAAATAGCAAAGCCAACGTACGGCCAAAACCTCCAACCTGCTTCTATTGTATTCCGTTTCGGAACTGGTGATTCCACTTATATAGTAGATGCAGGCTTAAAATGTGCCAGACCTAGGGCATGCTTGGCACTGTGCACACAAAACCATTGTCATGTGCAAGATCTACAGGATTAAACTGAGGTACAAATACAGATACCAGAGCTCTAATTCAACACATGAGGTGGATTCTTCGGATCCTGTGGGAAAATTGAATTGGCGAACATTTGGACCAAGACTGTCCTCCTTCTCCTGGTCTTCTTAGTGGCAGCCAACCACATACCCAAGCAATACAGTGTCCTTGTCATCATCATCAGCAGCTATTTCTTCTCCCACTCAGACCCCTTCTCCTTGTACGCCACTCCATCGTGAGATATCAATAATGGAATGTGGGGCCCTGAGAAAACTATAACTATAAGCTGAACTCCCACCTGGCCAAGTTGCTGGCTTCTCTCACTTCAGCAAAAGGCATTTATCATGGAGACAAAGTTAATACAAGACACTTACTAATTTATTGTGATTGTCCATATTGCTTCCTTTGCTGGCTTGATTCATTTTTCCATCACATTATACACTGTTCGTATGCACACAATAGAAAGTGAGAAAATCCTGTTAACCCTGTCAGCCATGCATTTACCCATAGTTATATACATATCAGTGTCATGCTGACATAGTTGGTTATTGCTGTCATTGTATTAAAGAGCTTAAAAGGGGGAGGAAGAGCAAAACCTTGAACAAAAAAAGGATAAAGACAAGAGAGAAAAAATATGAACCCTGGGAGTCCCCAGATTGTCACAAAATGAATTTCGAGAAATTCACTTATCTTTAGTTGAAATAGGTAGCCATATGATCATTTATAGGCTTTGGACAAAATTATTTACAACCTAATGGAATATGCACTAGACATGAGCGAATCGAAGCTGATGAAGTGGAATTTGATCAGAATTTCAGGAAAAATTTGATTTGCAACAAATGCACATTTCCTCGCACTTCGTGGTAATAACTCAAATTTTTCCTAAAATGACGGCTACACGTGTGAGGACATGGGGCAAGGAACTCTGGGAAGGCGGGATCACCCAGATTGACTTGCATGCAGCCAATCAGCAGCCGGCCAGCACTGTGATATTACAGCCCTATAAATACAGTAGCAATGCTAGATTCTGCCATTTTCCAGCATTCTGAGTGCAGGGACAGACATTAGAAGGCGCTAGGTACAGCAATTGGAAAAACCTGATTGTGCAAAAAAAGAAAAAGCCAAAAAGTGAAAAAGCGAGTATAGGGAGGAATCATTTCACAGCATCTTAGTGCAGGGAGAGACGCCAGAAGGCGCTAGGGACAGTGATAGGAAAGCGATTTGCAAGTGCAGGGAATGATTATTTGGGGATCCAAATAGCCATTATACAGCTCTGTCATTCCAGCTATTTGTTCTTGGGGTGCAAGTGCTATGTTGAAAAGCTTTTAGTGGCTTATATCTGTGGAAAAAGAAAAATATATACACACTTCACTGCTGCAGTTCTTTCTGGTGAAAGCGTATAGGGGTTTGATTCAGTAAAAAAAGAAAAATATATACTCACTGCACTGTTGCAGTAACTTCTGGTTAAAGCATATAGGGGCTTATTTCAGTCCTATAAGAAAAATATATATGAAGTTCACTGTTTACATTTTTTCAGGTGAAAGCATATAGGAGCGTATTTCAGTAAAAAAAAGAATAATCTATACGCACTACTTACATTTTTTCCTTGTGAAAGCGTATAGGGGCACTTTTCTGTAACAAAAAGAAAAATCTATACACACTTCACTGCTTAATTTTTTTCCTGTTGAAAGCGTCTGTTGGCCTATTTCAGTAACAAAAAGAAAAATCTATATGCACTTTACTGCGGTCTGTTGGGGGTAAAATCACCTACTCGGCGGTGTGACAGCATTTTGTGAAGCCGCCAGAGGAGGTGAACGTGGCCATATGTAGAATCTGTGGGCAGATAGTGAAGTGTGGCCAGAGTGCCAATGTTGCCAGTATGGCCCTGCATCAACATATGCAGCGTCGCCATACAGTGGCCTGGGAGAACTGTGTCTCTGATGTGGTGGTCCAGCCTGCCGCAGCAACCGCTGCTTCACCCATTGGCATGCACCCGATTTCTGGCAGTCAAGGCTCCACCACCTCAGTCGAATGGAGCTGTCTGTCCATCCCATCGTCTGCTGTTCATGATGCTCCTGCTTCTCCTACTCCTCGTCACTCATTCCATCAGCAATCGATCACCAAAGCAATTGCCAAGAGACAGCAGTATGCGCGCACTCATCCAACGGCGCAGAAGCTGGACGTGCTCCTGTCCAAGTTTGTAGTGCTGCAGTCCCCCCCCCCTTTCCAAGTGTTGGACTTTGCACCTTTCAGAGAACTGATGGCTTGTGCCGAGCTGAGGTGAAGAGTCCCAAGCCATCATTTCTTTGCCAAAAAGTCAGTACCAGCCCAGCACAAATATGTAGAACAGAAGGTGGGCCAGTCCTTGAACATGTTGGTGTCTGCCAAAGTGCATGGCAGCACCGACGCATGGATCTGTAACTATGGTCAGGGACAGTACATGTACTTTACAGCCCACTGGGTGAATATGGTTCATGCACAGCCACACCAGCAACTTGGCCAGGTCACGCTGCTTTTGCCTACACATTCTCACGCCATTGGTCCTGCAACAATCTCTGCCTCTGCCTTCTCATCCTCCACTGTGTCCTCAGCGTCCACTGCAGGGACAAGTCACAGTGCCACTCCAGCATACCACATGTGCCGGGCATGTCGGTGACACGCTGTTCTGCACCTGGTTTGCCTTGGTGAACGGAGTCACACAGGGGAGGAACTACTCTGTGTGATTCATCAAGAACTCGAATTCTGGCTTTCTCCGTGACAACTCAAAATGGGAACCATGGTGACCTACAACGGGAAGAACATGGTGTCCATGGTGTTCAATCTGGTTGTCAAGCGGTTCCTGAAGTCTTCCAACCATCTGCAAGACATCCTAAAAATGGCCAGGAAACTTTGCATGCACTTCAGCCACTCGTACACCGCAAAGCACACCCTCCTGAGCTGCAGCAGCAGAACAGCATTCCCCAACATAGGCTGATATGCAACGTTTCTACCCGTTGGAATTCCATCCTCCATATGTTGGACCGACTATACGAACAGAGAAAGGCCATTAACGATTTCTTGATGATCCAAGTGGATAGGAGTACTCCCCTGTGTAACTTCTATGTCAGCCAGTGGCAGCTCATGCATGACACTTGCCGTTTGCTCAGGCCCTTTGAGGATGCCACGTTATTTGTCAGTCGCCAGGACTATGGAATGAATTACATTATTCCACTGCTTCATGTCCTGGAACAGATGCTGGTAACAATTGCTGGTGAGGGCACTGGAGACGTGGCGCCTAGATCCCACCACCACATGAGCCCCGTTGGTGCTGAACTGGAGGAGGAGGACATTAATGCACAAGCAATGTGTAGAGAAATAGGTGGTTTTTCTACTAAACTGACAGGAGAGGAGGAGCAGGAGCAGCCAGAGGAGCTACAGAGAGATAAGGAAGATGAGACAGAGGACCCGGACACATTGGGGCAGTATGCAGTGGAGATGGAGGCAGGGAGTCCCTCCGAGTCACTTGCACAAATGGCCCGATGCATGCTCACTTGCTTGCGTAGTGACAGCCGAATTGTCACCATTCAGCAGAGGGATGACTTCTGGCTCTCCACCTTGTTGGACCCTCGCACCCTGCCAACCCATATTGAAGATCTACTGGGCAGCCAAACTGGATTTGTGGCCGCAACTAGCAGGGTTTGCCCTGGAAAATCTGTCCTGCCTGGCCAGTAGTGTGGTATCAGACCGGGTGTTTAGTGCGATGAGGACCATAGTTACCCCAAGGAGAACTTGCATGTCCACCCAAAATATGGAAAGACTGACCTTTGTCAAGATAAATCAGGCGTGGATCAGCCAGGGTTTCAACCCACCAATGCCTGATGCATCTGATTAGATCATCCATGCGGCCTCGCCAAAACCTTGGAAAAAGAGACTAGTTTCTTCTGGCTACCTGCCTCAGCTACTACTATGATGCTGCCACCCGCCTGATGCAACACATCTGATGCCAAGTGCTCTTTCTTTCACCCACCTTCATCAGCGGGTACTGGTAATGCCACCCACCGCCCCACTCTGTCACTGGCTCACTTTGTGGTCTCCTGATGCTGCTGCTGCTACCATATCCACACTATGTCACATTTTCACTTTGTGGTATCCTGATGCTGCTGCTACTGCCATCTCCACACGATGTCACCTTTCCACTCTGTGGTATCTTGATGATGATGCTGCCTTATCCACACTATGTCACCTTGCCACGCTATGGCCTCCTATTGATGCTGCTGCCACCGCCACCTACACACTCTGTCATTGTGCCACTCGTAGGCCTCCTCATACTGCTGCCAAGTCAAGACTCTGTCATTGTGCCACTCAGTGGCCTCCTCTTGATGCTGCTGCCTCCACCTCCAGACTCTGCCATTGTGCCACTCTATGTTCTCCTCATGCTGTTGCCAATTCCACACTCTGTCATTGTGCCACTCGTAGGCCTTCTCATACTGCTGCCAAGTCAAGACTCTATCATTGTGCCACTCTGTAGTCTCCGCCTGATGCTGCTGCTGCCGCCACCTCAAGACTCTGTCATTGTGCCACTCTGTGGCCTCCTCATACTTCTGCCACCTCCAGACTCTGTTATTGTGCCATTCTGTGACCTCCTCCTGATGCCAACTCCAGACTCTGTCATTGTGCAACTCTGTAGTCTCCGCCTGATGCTGCTGCTGCCGCCAGCTCCAGACTCTGTCATTGTGTCACTCTGTCGTCTCCTCATGCGGCTTTCACCTCACTACTATGTCATAGGGTCACTCTGTGGACTTCTCATGCTGTTCCCACTCTCCCCACTTCATGAATTGGCCACTATTTTGCCTTTTGGGCTGCCTGACATCATAATTTATTTGACCTTTCTTCTGATCTGTCAGAAGGAAGGGAAAATAAGACACACAATGGATCCTGTCTATGTTGCAGCTGTAAGGCCTGTACCCATCAGAATTTGCTTATGATTTGATAGCCAAAAGCAGGAGTGGGTACAAAACACAGAAGACATGCAAATATGCTCCACAGACAGGATCCGTTTTTTGTGGGTTATTGTTCTGACGGATCAGAGGAAGGGAAAATGAATCAGTGACGTCAACACAAACTTACTGCTGACACCCTCTCCACTTTGTCAGAGGGGCTCTACTTGTATAAGTGTTTAATAGAACAGGTTCGGTAGACATCTATGTGGAATCAGCTAACAAGGGTGTAAAAGGAGTGAGCTTCTTCTTGACACTAACATGGACCTGTAAGGCGGAGTTCATACTTGAGTTATTGGGTCAGTTTGGGTGAATTTAGGTATACTTTCTTATAATTTTAATCAAGTTATGGTTCAATTTAATATGAAATATTTAATAAATGAGCTAATAAAAATTACATGTTGCCTAAGACAGGAGAGAATCGGCAAGTCTTCAGTTTATTCAACGACGAGGTGTTGCGATGGCGAAAGCCTGCCAAAAAAACAATTCCTCTTCACCTGGAGACAAATTGGCTGCTTATCGACCAAGATACTTCTGGGGTAACCTGCCTGGCATGAACAGACCTCTACTAGGCGCCGGACAATGAGAAGAAGACAAAGCTTCAAGATTGCTTGGAGCCCGGAAGAGTCGCAAAGTTAGTCAAGATTCAAACCAACCAACCAGGTCCCAGTCTCTTCATCAGGTGAAAACATCACAGGTTCCCAGTCATCATGGAAATTAAAAGGACGGCATCCTTATTATATTTAATTAATTTAATAATGATACATTTTGTAATAAAATAAAAGATTTGCCTTCGACAGGAGAGAATTGGCCAGTCTTCTCTTTATTCAATGATGTTGTGTTGCGATAGAGAAAGCATGCCACAAAAACAATTCCTCTCCACCTGGAGATGAATCCTGTCAAGATTTATGCAAGTGTTGTATTGGCTGCTCATCGACTAAGATACTTCTGTGGGAAACCTGCCTGGAATGAACAGACCTCTACTAGGCGCTGGACAATAAGAAGAAGACAAAGCTTCAAAATTGCTTGGAGCCCGGAAGAGTCGCGAAGTTAGTCAAGATTCAAAACAAGCAACCAGGCCCCGATCTCTTCGTCCGGTGAAAACATCACGGGTTCCCAGTAATCATCATGGAAAAGAAAAGGAGGGCATCTTGTGGTGCACGGAGATGGAGAGGGTCTCCGGATACCCCCGGCATTATACGGACGTCTGAGAAATGAACCGCTGCTCCCAAAAGCAGATCCTTGGAAGGTTATGGAGTGTCCCGGTCATCGGACATCTATTCGCCCCACTGAAGGATTATTTTGAAAGAGTGTAGAAGCCACGGGGGGGGGGGGGGGGGGGGGGGCACGCTGCAGCTTTATCATGGAGACACCGGCTTTTACAATATTACATTATTATTTTGTGCATTAGCAATACTGATGGATTATTGAGCAACTGCTGACCGAGTGAAGGCGGATGCTCCACAGACAGAATCCGTTTTTTGTGGGTTATTGTTCAGAGGAAAGGCAAAATAATCAGTGACGTCAACACAAACTTACTGGTGACACCCTCTCCACTCTGTCAGGGGGAAATACTTGTATAAGCCTTTAATAGAACAGGTTCTGTAGACATCTATGTGGAATCAGCTGACGATGGTATAAAAGGAGTGCGCTTCTTCTTGATGCTAACATGGACCTATAAGGCTGAGTTCATACTTGAGTTATTTGGTCAGTTTTGGCCCCGTGACTGTCCAAATAAGTGAAATGTGCAGTGATTCTAATAGCGACATCTGTCATCTGGATGTCATACTGATTGACAGTAATATTTCACTACCACAGCAGACTCCCTATGCGTGTTACGGCAAGGCACAGTGTTCTACACCCATATAAAGGCTCTCTGCTGCCCGGAAATAGCCTTTTTTGTAATGAAATTCGCCACGAATAAATTCTGATCAAAGTGGTTTTTTTTGAAAAATTCGCTCATCTCTAATATGCCCCTTGGCCATAGTGCACTCTGAAAACATTAAATATTTCATGTCTTAAAGATTGCTGCATTAACTGGTTAACGTCTTGAAGTTGTGAACTTCTCTAATATTAACTAAGAAACAATTAACTTAGAAACAATGCTGATTGGAGCATCAGTACATGAAGACCAATTTGCTAATGCTTGTTAAATGTTCTACTATACTAAACAAATTCTGCTAGCACATTGTGTAAGCCTATTAAATGTCAGAGGTAGCTATTGATTGTCAATATATTGATACGATGGAAGGTCATAAGGAACAGTAATACATTTGTTATTGTGCTAATGTGGTAATGTGGACAATAGCTAATCATTTCAATGCCAAATTCTTCATATAGGTATCTTCTTTCAGTTCAGCACCGAAACTCTTTATCAAAATACCTTGGCCAAGAAAATTGGCTTGTTGAAACATTATCTGGCAACCAGCACCCAAGGGTCATGCCCTGGTAGCTACCCCCCCCATCCTTCCAACTACTCTACTGCCTTGGAAATATGGGGACCAGCCTTGGTTGGTCTGATACAAATTGCAGAGGAATTGCATTGTAAGGCGATGGTGAACTGGCGTAAGGCTCATTGAATGGATGAAGAAGGGTAAAAACAAACACTAAGGTGGTCATTTATTATTAGTTTTATGCTACTGTTTGGAGTATTTACTGTGTGCCTTTACCCTGCTCACCCCACTTTTGTGAAGTGGCAGAAAAAGAGGATATGGGCAGGGAAAAGGGCCGGCTGGCCGGTCTCATTCATCATTTTCTATGCCAGTTTATAGCGTAGAAAATGGCTTAAAACTACGCCAGCAATGGAGCTGGTGTAGTTTAAAGCATGTTACATGGCCGGTGGCACCAAGCTTCAAAGTTTTGTAGAGGTTTACGCCTCGACATAACTTTGACGCATCCGCCACCAGCGCAGGGGGATTAAGACCGCTGTTTCTATCGCTGGTCTAAATAAATGACCTCCAAAATTCTTATATCCTGGGTGGTAATACCAGCCACTATAATGGGGGCCCATATTAATCTTTGAAATGGGGCTTCCTCTCATCTATGTATGCAACTGGATTCCAGTGCTATTTGGTCCTCATTTCAGTAGATCTTTTAGAGCTTACAATAAAAATAAAAAATCTAATTGGCATAAAGCAGTAGTCTTTCGCTAGATTATTTCATCCTTTTATGTTCAGTAGGCATCCAACTTTTAAGAATCTATTCGAAACGCAAAACTTAGATTTGCTCAGAATCTCAAACCTGGCAGCATGATTCTACCAACTCTACCAGTTCAATATGTTTATTGTCAGCAGAACACTATATTCATTTGCTGTATATTGGAGAGCCATATAATGGAATAATACTTCATCTCACATACATTTAGAAGGAAGGGATGCTAAACCTTATTAATATTAACAGCAATCATCAACACATTGCTTTCATCCTAATGCAATTCGTTGTCTGTACAACTGGGTAGAACTCTACATATGTACGGCTTTGATGTTACTAAACAAGGCTAGGTGGATCGGTTGTGTTGCCTTGTGAGCTAGCCATACCTGGGATATACAGTAGGGTGGACAATGACAATAGAGGACACCTAGGACAGTACAGTCTATGGTCCCCTCCTACAATATATTCCAAGTGCCTATTTCATAAAAGTTGTGTTGCCAGCCATAGACCTCCTCTCTCCAATCCATTTCCAATCCATCAGTGATCGTGAGACATGGATACGAATTACCAAATAAAAGGAACTAAACAAAACTAACAATAAACAAATTAATAAATTCAATACCCTAAGCAGTCCTCCATTAATTGCTCCCTTTCTGTTGATCCTAATGTGTCTCATATTGCAAATTAAACAGAGAAATATATAAAAAATTATTCTCCGTGCCCCATAAGAGACATTTCCCCCTTTTCCTTCTCAATGTCCTGTCTGGCCGAATGACGGCTGTCTGGAGCAGGCGCTTCCCTCCTCTGCCCTGTTTCTAGCTGGACACAAAGATCATTAAGTCCCACCCCTGGTTTAAGCTCTGACCGCCTCAGTCAGCCACTAGTTAAGATTTGTCACGAACCAGCGGGTGTGAACCCACTTTGCCACGTGTCCTACCTCCTCTAAGGGTGTTTTCTAAGTGAACCCCTGGATCTACACAATACCCCTGATAGTGAGGATAGACTTTCCCGAGGGGAACACCAGGTCGCTACCTCTTGAGGATAGTCACACAAAACAGCTGGTTCAGGCAGACCAGGAGGTACCTCACTTAGGTACCAGAGGTGCAGGACCAAAGGATGAGACAGAGGCGTAGTCAGACAGGCAAAAGATCAGGGCAGGTGCCACAGGTACAGGTCAAGAAATCCGGTTCGGCAACAGGAGAGTCAAGGCAAACAGGCAGGGATTTAACAGGTAGCAGAGTCCAGGAATACAAATACGAGTCAGGAACACAGACGGGAATCAGGAACCTTAGCAGGACACAAGGACCTTGACACTGAGGTATCTGGGAAGGGGGCTGAGTCACTTATATATGCGCAGGAGGGCTAGGATTGATCAGCGAGTTCACATGACCTAACCCATAAAGCCCAGGAAGTGACGCACGCTGGCCCTGAAGGAAGTGCTGCAGAAAACAAACAGCAAGCATGCTGTGGCCATGGCTGAGAGGAAACTGTGGAGTGGATCCCAGAACAACAGCACCCACACAGACAGAGGCCAGGACTGGGAAGCACTGGCCGCCGATTACTGCTGAACACGGCACTCGGGACCGCTGCAGTAAACAGGGGAACAGCGGTGCACCACAGCAGCTGATACAAGGTTATCTCCAGCTTATATAACATTTAAAGTGTATTTCAAGGTTTAATGTTACTGTAAGGAAGAAGTGGGCTATATAGCATGCAGGCCCCCTATCCAGCTGCATAGGTTGACCATATGGCATGTCCACTCCTGCTGCAATATATTCATTGTACTTGTATTCTAACACCTATTGCACATTCATAAGATATGCCACAAGGGTCTGTTAGGTGAGAGTCTAATCAATGATAAGACCACCACCAGATTCCTAAGTTGGGATGAGCAAATCGATTCATTAAAGTTTTGCATCTGCTCCCCCATCGCTTGACTGATAGTGTTGAGCGCGAATATTCGAAAAGCAAATTTTTATTGCGAATATCGGCACTTTTGAGAATTCGCTAATATTTTGAATATGGTGATATATTCGTAATTTTGAAAATTCTAGATTTTTTTTTCAACAGTAACCTCCCTTCTTGCTTGTGGGCCAATGAGAAGGCTGCAATGTCTTTGTCTTAGCAACATCCCTAGCAACCAATAAGAAAGTTGCCTCCCCCTTACTATATAGGAACCTCCCCAGCAGCTTTTTTCTAAAGTTTATTGCAGTTATGATAGAGAGAGCAGTGACATTGCTGCGCTCTGCGCTTTGTTGTATTACATTAGACAGTTAACTTATATATATAATACAGATAGTTAGTGGGAGATAGTCAGTGTAGGTTAGATTGATCTATAGTGTAGCTTTAAGGCAGTTCTGAAGGCAAAAGGGGGTCCAACACCGTATTAGTATGGTGTTCCTAATAATTCTTTAGGTGAGTGTATCTATATATAACAGATAGTTAGTGGGAGATAGTCAGTGTAGGTTAGATTTATCTATAGCAGGCATCCTCAAACTGCGGCCCTCCAGCTGTTGTAAAACTACAACTCCCACAATGCCCTGCTGTAGGCTGATACCTGTAGGCTGTTCGGGCATGCTGGGAGTTGTAGTTTTGCAACAGCTGGAGGGCCCCAGTTCGAGGATGCTTGATCTATACTGATCTGATAGGTTCCAGTGCAAGGTGTTAGGTAGTATTATAGGTTTCGCTGTCTATACATACATGCTGCAGACATAGTGCTGTGATGTCACAAGTTGCACGTATTGCAAAAAATGCGCAGTATTAATTGCAGAAAATTCGCAAGCGCAAATATATTGGAGCACTTTATCTGCAAATAAAGCTATTCTAATGTTCTGCCGTGCCAACCATTTTCTCCAGTCTCAGGAAACTTATACCATCTTGAAAAATGTAGCAACAGTGACCCGCGCCTGTATTTAGCGCGCATTACGCGAATAATACATTGCCGATTTTCGCAATCAAGAATATAACCTCAAATTCTTAAATTCACGAATAGATGACAAATATTCTACAAAATAATTGCGAAATATGGCAAATTCGAATATTGTCCCTGCCGCTCATTACTAATTCTAACACCTATTGCACATTCATATGAGATATGCCACAAGGGTCTGTTAGGTGGGAGTCCAATCAATGACAAGACCACCCACTGGATTCCTAAGTTGGGATGAGCGAATTGATTCATTAAAGTTTTGCATCTGGTCCCCCACCGCTTGACTGACCTGGGCTGGACATCTCGCGCCTGTGCCACTGCTCTGAGTTGCGGTGCAAGAGCAGAGACTCTGCTTTCCCTACTGCGTGTGCACCACTACTCTTCAGTTCTTCTCCAGTAGCGGAACCATATACAATGCATACTAAATCTTTTCCCACAAAACTACACGTCAATCTGCTCAGCACCCCCCACCACTACCACCACCATAACAGGCTCATTTTTACAGGCTCCCTTTAAGTCACATTAGATTTCAGTAGAACAGCTCACATGAAACCAGGACAAAAAGTCCAACATTTATTTCGGTTTCCCTGGATGTAAATGATGTGCGCGGTTTGGCTGTGCTGCTGCGAAAAGACAGTAAATTTCTGTGTTGTGTATAGCGGGCAAATTCTGAGCATATGTGACTTTCATTAGTGTCTTAGATATATGAAGTGTTATGTCAAATGCTAATATATTGTATCAGCCTTTCATTGCAACCCCTTAAGAAGCCCCTTTGTATGATGTGTTACCTTGGAAGATGTCATTGGCCAATGGCACTGGGCCACGCAGTCAGCATTCAAGGTATGAATCATTTACTTCTGTAAATGGAAATAGACAAGTCTGATAAACAGGATGCGAGAGGTTTAAAGGGGTTTTCCAGCTCAAAAAAGATAGTTTCCAGCTCAAAAAAGCAGTGGCTTAACCAAAAAGAAACCCACTGATCCACTGCCATTGTGCCCAAGTCTCTGCTCTTCACCTCCTGTCCTTGTCTCGATGTATCGAAATGCCCTCTCAGCAAATCACTGCCTGCACCATTCCCCCCCCCCCCCCCCCAGATGGTGATTGGCAGAGTAGGCATTTTTCCTGCAGGTCAAAAAAGGTAGAGAGCAGTGGAATCTTGGGCAACATTGGAAAGGCAGCAGCGATAGATCGGTAGATGGGAGTATGACTAATGTAGATTTGTTTCACTGGAAAACCCCTTTAATTACAAGTGCCTAGCCACACTGAACAAATATATCTGAGGAAGAACTGTTACCTGATTGATTTGATGGTCAGGTAAGGGTCATAGCCCCCTCTGCTCTACATTAAAGGGGTTGCCAAGTTGGAAAGTCTTTTATAAAAAGTGTCAAAATATCTCACGGACAGTGGTATAACTAGAACTGACTGGGCCCCACAGCAAATTCTTGAAAGGTGCCCCATCCTCCTGTGCAAACCTCTCTCCTGCAGCTAGTCAAGATAACTCTAATAGATCAGGCAGCCGCTCTGTCCGTTTCCTACTTGTACAGTATATACTGTATGTCATGTCACTGTATAGTTGAGGTACCGTTGAGGGGACCCCGGCTATAAAATATTTCAGTCCCCCTCCTGGACCAGCCCTTTCTGATTTCGGGTCTGCTTGCGGATCCCTTTTTTCCCCTCCTGTTTTGATGCTTTCTGCTAGTCTCTTCTTTCTGGTCTTTTTGAAAAACAGAAAATGACCACTAAGCCAATCGTTTGCTATATAAATATATAGAAAGCTGCTTTGTAAATAGTCTCCATGGTAACAGACTACAAAAACGATGTAGTCTGATTCTGAAGTCAGACCTTTTTGTATCTGTTACCTACTTCTTTCTAACCTATCAAAAGTTCATCAGCAAGAATTATGGAAGCACTGCAGGAGCAGCGTGCGTACTGATCCAGCGGAACAGAGGGATAAAACTTAACATTTAATGTTAGTAAATTCTAAAATAGATAGGTAGACACCAGAGGATGAGCCTCTACAACAAACAATATTAAAGACAGCCCTATGGGCATAAACTTGTACATATACATACAAAATGTGGCCAAGATGGTATAAGTAAAAAGTAAGGAACGTTCTCACCCGATTAACGACCATGGTTTCTCGCCGAGATGGCTATTGGTGGAGAGGATCCTGGAATACTTGATGGCCGCACTTGAGACAAGTAGGTATAGGTGCCCCTTTAACGTAGGTGGGTAACAGGGCGATTAACCCTAGACGGCCCTGAATAGGGGGCAGGGGCTAGTACGCCCTACCTACCTATACTGGGAACTTGCCCCGCAAGGAGCGTCCCCGTCCGGATACCTGGCCCTGGGGGGACAAATTCCCTAGTAATCCCTAAAAAGATTTTTGCTCCCTACGTGTCACGTTTCAATTCGTGAAGAATATCTTCAGGGGAGATCAAATGGTGGTCACAGGGCTATGGATGGGGCCTGTGCAACCATTGAGAGGGGGGAAAAAATAGTACAAAAAGAGGGGAAGGTAAGGTCAAGTGTCTGTCAGTGTGTATAGCCAGTCAGGCTGAATCACACAGGACACGACCGCATCAAGGTTCTCTATCCAAAAAGGTACAGCTGCATCAGTGGGTGCCAACTATAAAGGATAAGAGGGGCCACAGGATGGTCAATCCAGGGGCAGGCTGTCAGCAGAGTGTACTCACCACTCTGTGTCTTTTTAAATGTGCTCCCCATCCGCCGGTTTCCACTGTAACTTCCTACTTCCGGACATGTGACTCTGTTGGCAGGAAGTCACATGTCCGGTGGAACGCAGGAAGGGAGCGTGCGTTCCAGCCGGACGCGGCCCGTGGAGCGCGGCGCCGGAGAATGACGCCGCGCATCACGTGATAGTAATCACATGAACGAAGGCCAAGGGGCGCGCCGGGCCGGGAAGACCACGCCCACCACCCGAGAACCAATGTGGAAGCATTTGTTATATATATACAGGGGGCGGTTTGGTGCACAGGGCGATAAAAATTGAACACAATGGTGAATGCAGTTCAATTAATCGCCAGGGGGACCCATGGTAGATAGGATCCATGGTAACAATATGAATAAATAAACTTAGCCAGGCTATTAGAGGCGGGTTTAAAAACGCACCGGCCACAGGAGGGGTATAACTGGCCCAGTGAGGGAAGAGAGATATACAGAAGATAAGGCAATTAAATGTAGCAGCTAAAATTAAGCTGCTCATTTAGGCCCAGAGGGGTCATTGTTTTTAGGTAGTAGATCCAGCGCAATTCTCGCTGTAGTATAGCGCGGTCCCAATCACCTCCACGTTTGGGGGGTAGGACGCGGTCTATACCCATTACGGAAATGCGGGCTTTACCATTATGTTGGCTATGAACATGGTTGGCGACAGGGGTGTCCTTTGCTTTAGCTATGTCGCCAATATGTTCGCCAATGCGTCTTCGTAACTCGCGGATGGTTTTTCCTACATAGCCTTTCCCGCATTCACACGATAGGAGGTAAATGACGCCGCGAGTCCTACAGTTGATGAAGTGGTGTATGCGATATGCCTTTCCTGTAACCATACTGCTAAAGTCTTTACCAGATTTCAAGTAGGGACAGGCAATGCACCCACTACATCTATAGCACCCCTTAATGTCGGATTTGAGCCAAGTAGAGCCTGATACAATGGGTGGGGGTGTAAATTCACTCGACACGAGTGTGTCAGGGAGGCTGCGTCCTCGCCGGTACGTGACGTGAGGGTAGTCCCCCACCACTTCTCTCAGATCTGGGTCTAATTGGAGGATGCCCCAATTTTTTTGGAGGATATGTCTAATGTCACCTGCCGCCCTATCAAAGGTCATGATGGGGCGAATGATGTTTAAAGGTGGCGTTGTACAGGGTTTGGGAATGAGGAGGGATATTCTATCTGCGTGTAAGGCAAACTGAAACGCTCTCCTTAAGACTTTATCGGGATAGCCACGCTGTCGAAACCTTGTGCGCAGGTCGGCAGCTTGTCTGATGAATTCCCGTTTTGAGGAGCAGTTTCTCCTAATCCTGAGGTACTGCCCTTTGGGAATACCCCGCCTAAGTGGGAGAGGATGACTGCTCTCCCACCTAAGCAGGGTATTGGTAGACGTCGGCTTGCGATAAATCGACGTCTCCAAGTCACCAGAGGATGTTTGAGATATGAGGACATCAAGAAAAGGTAACCTGCTGCCCCCAACCTCACAGGTGAAGTGCATGCCGATCTGGTTGTTATTGAACATCTCCACCAGTGAACGGAACGAAGAATCGTTCCCGTTCCAGATGATGAAGATGTCATCTATGTACCGCGCCCACATGCCTACACAGTCCATAAGTGTGGAATGTTCATCCCTGAAGACCATGGTCTCCTCCCACCAGCCCAGGAACAAATTAGCATACGACGGGGCACAGGAACACCCCATCGCGGTGCCCCTGAGCTGGTGGTAGAGTCTCCCATTAAAGGAAAAAACGTTGGTGGTCAGGGTAAACTCCAGAAGGGAAAGGACGAAGAGGCTGTGGGCGCGGTACTGACAACCACGGGTACTTAGGAAGTGCTCAACCGCTTTTATTCCAAGGGTGTGAGGAATGTTGGAATAGAGGGCCTCCACGTCGATACTCGCCAGGAGGCTCGTATTATCGACGTGGATTCCCTCCAATTGTTTGAGCAGATGTGTGGTGTCCCGAGTGTACGAAGGTAGGGAAGTAACGAAAGGGGCCAGAACGCAGTCCACGTAGATCCCTACATTTTGAGATAAATTGCCTACCCCTGACACAATGGGGCGTCCTTTCAAAGGACGTGTTCCCTTGTGTGGCTTGGGTAGACAATAGAATGTCGCCAGACGTGGATGCGTGGGCAGCATAAATTTATGCTCGTCATCAGAGATAATAGACGCGGTTCTAGCGTCATCTAAGATGTTTTTAAGCTGTAGTTTGAATTTGTTCAGCGGGTTCACGGATAGAACCTCGTACGTGGATGAATCCCTCAGCAGGGCCTCGCACACATCTGTATACTGATCATGGTCCATAACCACCGTATTGCCTCCCTTATCGGAGGGCTTGATCACTATAGAGCGATCAGTCTCCAGGCTGGATATAGCGCTGGCATGGACCTGGTCAATATTGGAGAAATGCGAGGGACGTAGATTCTCAATCTCCTGCGAGACCGTGCTGAAGAAGACATCCACACACGACAGCTCGCCCAGATTAGGTGGCATCTTATTGCTTTTCAGCTTTAAGTTGGTAAATGGTCCCTGTCCTTCTTGTTTGTCTAGTTCTCCGTCTAATCCATATAAAAGGCGGACGTCCGCCAGAATGTCAAGAGGTATACCTAGTTCACGGCACTGTCTTTTATCCTGAAGTTTGTGGAACTTGTGCCAACGGAGTTTCCGGACGAAAAGATTTAAATCCTTAAAGGTATCAAAGTGGTTGAAGGAAGGGGTCGGGACAAAGGAGAGACCTAGTTGTAGGACCTCTATCTCGGTAGAATTAAGACTGCGGGATGAGAGGTTAACTACTTGTGGACCTAAGGGTTTGGAGGTGGTTGCATACGCAGGAGCAGACTACAAAGTGCTCGAATGCCCATAAAGGCAGACTATATTCAAAAGTATTGATTAAAAAAATTGCATAATTTATTAGAAAACAATATATGCAGCAGTGTATTAAACTACTGTATACTGTATGCCAAACTAAGAACTCAAATCAGAGCGAAAACTATATAATGATGCCCAGTACTGCCATTCGCCAGCCAATCACTGCCCATAGTTGTGACCAATGACTGGATGGGCATACATTTCTTGGCAGTTGTGATCTGTTGAACTGGGGCAGAATGTTAAGAGCAGCAGTACCCAAGCATGGTTGGGGATCGGTGGAAGGGAGTTATGCCTCCTTTTTTATTTTTAAAACTTCCTTACTTGCTTAGAAATGTATTTCCCTGGAAAGCCCTTTAATGCTCTCCTAGTTTACTGTTCCTTTAAGCCACATCTATTTTACAGTCTCGAGATGATGCGCAGAAAGTACTAAACAGAAGTAATTAACTTCCCGTCAATTTATAAAGGATCAGCCGATCATTTTCATTACTTAGTAAGTACTACACATCAGTGACTGAGACTTCGCAGGTCACTTGTTAGAAGTCGCCATAAAAATAGATTCATTTTATGACGCTGACAATGAACCGCGATTCTGCAATAGACAATCTGCAATTAAGACGCCTTTAAAGTTAAGTAATAAAAAGATATTCTTTTTTCCAAGCATCAGAATGACACAGTTGAGACTTTAAATGCAAAAATATTGCAAACCCCATTTGCTTGATAACACTCTGATGAATTATTAATCTGATCGGAGCTAAAATGACAGCTGATATTAGAACATTAAATTATTAATTTTTGGAGTGCTGGGGAAAGATGACAATAAACATGAAACAGGATGCTTAAGGGGGTGACAGATTTAATATGGAAAAGCAAATAAATAACATAAACCATATAGATGTAGCAGAGCTGATTTTGCCATATGATTCAACTCGCAAGGCTGCTACAAACTGTGGACTATTGCATAACTATGCTGTCCGTCCGTCTGTCTGTCTGTCTATATAATATCTATCGATCTATCTATTAATCACAGTAAGGGCTCATGCACATGAGCGTATTTTTTGTCTGCATCCGATCTGCATTTTTGGCGGGTCAGAAGCGGACCCATTCACTTCAATAGGGCCGGCAAAGATACGAACAGCACATCCGTGTACTGTCTGCATCCATATGTCCGTTCAGCGGCATGTCCTATTCTTGTTCATTTGTCGATTTACAGACAAAGATAGGACTGTTCTATGGAGGGCAGGAAATTCCGTTCTGCAAAATGTGGAACACGCATGAGTGGTATCCGTATTTTGCAGATCTGCAGCTTGTGGATCTCAAAAAGGGCAATGACCGTGTCCATGAGCCCTAATTTAGCTGCACCAAGTAGATTGAAGATTGTATATTTGGAAGAATGCTGCCTATTTTTATCTATCTATCTGTCATCTATCTGTCGGTCTAATCCAGGGATGCCCAACCTGCGGCCGTGCAGCTGTTGCAAAACTACAACTCCAAGCATGCCTGGACAGCCTACAGCTATTAGGGCATGCAGAGAGTTGTATTTTTGCAGCAGCTGGAGGGCCGCAGGTTGAGCATCCCTGGTATAATCTATCTATCTTATCTATCTATCTATCTATCTATCTACCTCATATCTAATATCTATCCACCCCTTGCAGCGCTGGGGTCCTAGGTTTGAATCCGACCAAGGACAACATCTGCATGGAGTTTGTATGTTCTGCCCCTGTTTGCGTGAGTTTCCTCCGGGTTCTCCAGTTTGCTCCCACATTCTAAAGACATATTGATAGCGAATTTAGATTGTAAGCCCCGCTGGAGACAGTGAGTTATAATAATGTCTGCAAAGTGTTATAGAAATCAGTAAAATAAATATCTATCTGTCACACCGTTTTCCTGCAGTTCTGGGCGGGCGTCACTCCTCTCTCCCTGTGTGTATTGGCACTAGTCCTCAGTGAACTTCCTTTTAGCACTGTGAGAGTTAATCCTTTCCTCCTGCTCCTGTCCAGGTACTGGCTAAGATGCTGATCAGCCTCCCTGTTTAGATGGGCTGTGGTTTCACCGCCTTGCCTGAGCTTTGAGGTTTTCCAGTCTCTAGTACCCAGTGACGGTGTGATCTCTTGTCTGACTACCCATGTACCATATCTTACCTGTCTACCGAGTGTACTCCTTGCCGCCTTCTGGGACATTAGAACTGCTTCCTGGACTACGCATGTACTCAGCCTGACCAGACTTTAGAATTTCTATCTGCCCTGATCTTGGACTGTGTTCAGACTACGCCTTTTGCCTGAGTCCTTTGGGGCTTCGCACCAGTGTCTCTGACCCCCGTGGGTCAGCTGTGAACTACACCAGGACCACTCCAGGAGGTAGCGTCCCAGTTGGTATCCTGCAGCGAAGTCCAGATCCCTGAATTGGGGTAAAAGGTGAATACCAGGGGATCGCCAAGACAATGTCTTTAGGTTTAGCTCAAAGTCAAACTGGTTAGTTGTAACAGTGGTTCCACACCCACTGTCCATTACACTATCTATGGTATGTATCTATCTATATCTATCTGCTGCAAACTCTCAGGACAGGGATACGTTTCTTGGTACGGATTTAGTTTGTAGATTATTTTCTAGACTGAATACAATTGTTGGACAACCCTACAGTAGCACTTCACCTTTTGCAATTTCTGATTACTAGGATAGTCATCTCCAAGTTGCATCTCCTGAAGTGTTACAAAATCACAACTCTCAGCATACCCTGATCCTAGCTGGCATAGATTTCATCAAAATTATTAAGAGGCTTTTGGCCAGACCCAGACCTTGTGCTTGTGACCCAGTAATTATGATCGGCTTGGGAACATGTCACCTCCGAGGCCAATCATTGACTGCAGAGTCACACATGACTCCGTCCATTCTGGTGAATAAAGTGCAGTGAAGATAGCCAGGATCCATGGAGATGGAACTGAGTGACATGTCCAGTGGGGTGGGGGGGAAGATTTAAAAAATAAGTCAATGACAAATGACTAACATGGGGACTCAAAGCACAGGAATATTTGCATGGTTGGTGCATGTAACGGCACCGCTTCAGCAGACAAGGGGTTAAAATCCGTTTAGGCGATATGCCCCTTTCCGAGAGACAGGCACAGCTACTGCAGAACACCAACCTCCCGAACTGGATACAAAATAGCACTCCAAACTGGAACCTCGCAAGTAGCTGTCAGCAGGCGAACAGGAAAAGCATTCAGTCGGCTTACACTCCTGGCAATCAGTCTCCAACAGCATACATGGAATCCCCCCAATAACGAGACAAGGCTCCGTGATCAGGGTCAAGCAGTGGTCTGAAGTGCTGGCACACCCAGCCTGGTTTTTATTACAGTTTGTTGCAGATACAACATATCCCCACAATGCATCATGGTTTCCTCCCCTCTGTCCCGGAGACAACCGAAGACAATCCAATTATCTCTCAGGACAAAGAGAGATCACCAATACACATGTGGAGACAACAGGACAGGAATCACCACCCAAACACACAATGGCACACCCCCACAGCAAACACAGACATTTAACATATCCCCAGATAGCTCAAGTCTGAGTGCATATCATTAGGTGAATGGCACTCAGAATACATGAATACAATACTATTAGCTATCTGGGTGCCCTCACATAACATACAATTTAACCGAACGCATAATAACATAAAATACAATTCTACAGACAGATTTAAGCTGTGCGGCCGGTCTGTCTTCTCCTTTACAGTTACTATGGGCCATAATCCGGAGGCAAGAGGCTTTTAAACAGTCCTCTCCAAAACCCAGTGGCGAGGTTGGTTTCGCCACACATCTCCCCCCCCCAGGGAAGACTAACCAGATACCTGACCTCACGCCGGTCGGTACCTGAGTTAGTCTGGCAGCCCACCCACAACCCAATACTGGACCTGCTGAATTTCGTAGCCTGTCTCTGTCCAGTAAGTCCACCAAGGTGATGTTGGAAGCTGGTACTCCCGGTCTCTGTGTTGCTCCCTGGTTTGGAGTGGAGGTTGCTTTGTGGACAGGGATCAGCGGTACTCAGCCCTGGTGCCAGCGCTACCACGGAAGAAGCCTGGTTGGAGCCTGGTTGTTGGAGGGGGAAACCGACTGTCTCCCCTTTGGCTAAACAGCCCTGTTGCTGGGGGACAGGACCGACTGTCCCTACCCCCTGTGCTGTAAGTGCAGAGACCACGGTCCCATCTGCACTGTTGTGGGGCTTACTGTCTCCCCCTGGTGCGTTAAGCTGCCGCTGGGGAGAGGGGGTAACGAGCTCCTCTCCCATACATACTTCCAGCCGCTGGGGAGGGCGACCGACCGCCTCCGCTCCCAATACAGTGTCCGGCTGCTGGGGAAAGGAGACTGGGCTCTCTATTCCCTGTAGGACACTCTGCCGCTGGGGGACAGGACCGACTGTCTCTGCCCCCTGTAACTCCGTCTGCCGCTGGGGAATGGAGACTCGGCTCCCAATTCCCAAAAAATCATGCTGCTGCTGGGGGGCAGGAACAACTACCTCTGCCCCCTGTAACTCAGCCTGCCGCTGGGGAGGGAGGCCGATGCTCTCCCCTCCCTGCACTTCACACTGCCGCTGGGGAATGGAGACTAGGCTCCCTATTCCCAAAAAATCATGCTGCTGCTGGGGGGCAGGAACAACTACCTCTGCCCCCTGTAACTCAGCCTGCCGCTGGGGAGGGAGGCCGTTGCTCTCCTCTCCCTGCATTTTACACTGCCTTCCCGGCATATCACTCTGCTGCTGGGGGGCAGGAACAACTACCTCTGCCCCCTGTAACTCAGCCTGCCGCTGGGGAGGGAGGCCGCTGCTCTCCTCTCCCTGCACTTCACACTGCTGCTGGGGAATGGAGACTGGGCTCCCACTGTCCCGCAACCGTAACTTCCGATGGAGGTCCACCCAACGTGGCAGCTGACCGTCACCTTCTGCCCGGTATAGTAGGGTCGTAGACACTAGATTCCTCACGAACTTCACGTATTTCTCAGCTGGATTGGGTCCGAAGAAGTTCAGCCGCAACCACATCATACGGTCAAATTCCTCCACAGAGTATCTGTACTCCACTGCTGGTTCCATCCTGGTGCTTTTAGGGTCACTGTACTGAGACATGCGTTGCCCTTAAATTGTAGAATCCACAGAAATGGTGTCTCCTGTAGCTGTCCTTCTGGCTGTAGGAACGATCCCACTGCTGCCACCAATGTAACGGCACCGCTTCAGCAGACAAGGGGTTAAAATCCGTTTAGGCGATATGCCCCTTTCCGAGAGACAGGCACAGCTACTGCAGAACACCAACCTCCCGAACTGGATACAAAATAGCACTCCAAACTGGAACCTCGCAAGTAGCTGTCAGCAGGCGAACAGGAAAAGCATTCAGTCGGCTTACACTCCTGGCAATCAGTCTCCAACAGCATACATGGAATCCCCCCAATAACGAGACAAGGCTCCGTGATCAGGGTCAAGCAGTGGTCTGAAGTGCTGGCACACCCAGCCTGGTTTTTATTACAGTTTGTTGCAGATACAACATATCCCCACAATGCATCATGGTTTCCTCCCCTCTGTCCCGGAGACAACCGAAGACAATCCAATTATCTCTCAGGACAAAGAGAGATCACCAATACACATGTGGAGACAACAGGACAGGAATCACCACCCAAACACACAATGGCACACCCCCACAGCAAACACAGACATTTAACATATCCCCAGATAGCTCAAGTCTGAGTGCATATCATTAGGTGAATGGCACTCAGAATACATGAATACAATACTATTAGCTATCTGGGTGCCCTCACATAACATACAATTTAACCGAACGCATAATAACATAAAATACAATTCTACAGACAGATTTAAGCTGTGCGGCCGGTCTGTCTTCTCCTTTACAGTTACTATGGGCCATAATCCGGAGGCAAGAGGCTTTTAAACAGTCCTCTCCAAAACCCAGTGGCGAGGTTGGTTTCGCCACAGTGCAACTCCTGGGAAGTCATATTTTTGGAGTCAATCCTGGACAGCCCCATAGACTTCCTGTGGTACTCCCAGTGCAAATGAAAGGACAAAAACTGGAACATACATCACTGGGGATCTTGTAATTAAATTAATGTTTCTCCGATTATTATTATAGGTTTTATATTATATGATGGGGGTTTTGTAATAGACATTCCAAGAAAATAAAACATAAAATATAGAACATGTAAAATTCTACATACCTGATGCCACCTTCAGCCTTCCATTATAAAGATACGGCTGTCATTGCATATTTCATGCATAAAATCCATTATAAAATGAGACGGATATTAGTTATACAAGAAGCCTTATTCCTACCTACACATCGGTGACAAGATAAATTCCTGTGGCGCTCTGTAATAGAATTATTAGCAGTGTAATAACAGTTGAACTAACAGAACCTCTAGCAGATTTGAAATGAAAGAGCAAATTTACATGTTTGACTGGAATTGTACAGTAAGCCACAAAGCTATTCTGCAAATATAGAGAAAAAAGAAAAAAGTATAGAAGTATATACTATATTACTGTATACACTTTGTTTTATAGTCTTATTTCTGTATACACTTTAGTGTGACTTCTCCTTTTTCAAAAAATTACCATATCGTGTAAAATGAAAAAGTAAATAAAAAAGTTATATATATATATATATATATATATATATATATATAGTGGGTGGAATTTCAGGATGAACCTAAAATGCACTCTAGCCTTTACAGGTAAACGTAATGTGACCTTCTCTAAACTTTTGAATGCACATATCCAACTGTTCAATGTTTCAGTACTTTTTGCACAACTTTTTGTTTTCTAACAAGCTTAACAGCAAAATTCACAACAGGTGTTTGATCCATGAATCACCCAATACATGTCCTTGTTGAATTAGAAATGGTATATAAACCGTCCTCCTCATCATGCTGCTCACATTTTGACATCACGAGACCAATACGACACCTAATATTTGATCAGCAGTGCCTCACCATCGAGTGGCTTCAAGCAGGATGTTCTTAGACAGAAGTGGCCACTGAGCTTAGAGCATCACACAGTGTCATCAGCAGGTTGCAAGAGAGATACAGAAAGACTGGAAGAGTCACAGAAGGTCATAGAAGTGGATGTCCTTTGGCCACATCCTACACTGATGACCGCTTCATTGTAAACAATGCCCTGCGGAACCAGATGATGAATGCCACACAACTCCAGGCACATTTGAGGGAGGCTAGAGGCACCCAATTGTCACATCAGATTATTCAAGACTGTTTACATCAGCGTGGTATGTGTGCTAGATCACCTACATGGGTACCTGATCACACCACAAGGCACAGGCATCATCGTCTTGCATGGGCCAGGAAGCATCTACCCTGGACGAGGGCTTCAGTGCTGTACAGTGATGAAAGTTGATTCATGCTGAGCAGAAATAATGGCAACGATGTTGAAGATGTCAAGGAGAGCGCATCCGCCACTGTTGTCACCAGACAAGCCTTTGGTCGTGGTGTTACAGTGTGGGCAGGTGTGTCTAGTTAATACAGAACGGCCCTACACTTTGTGAATAGTACACTGACAAGCCCATACTACTTGAATAATATAATGAATCCAGTTAATGTGCCTATGTATGAACAAAACAGGCCTAATTTCATCTTCATGGATGACAATGTCATCTCATTGAGGCCGCATCATTAAGGAACGGTTGCTGGAGACTGGGGGACCTGAAATGGAGTGGCCTGCATTTTCTCCAAGCCTGAATCCCATTAAAAACTTGGGATCAACTGAGTCGCCATGTAGAGGCTCATAACTCTGTACCCCAGAACCTCAATGACCTGAGGGGCATCCTTCAAGAAGAGTGGGATGCCATGCCTCAGCAGACAATAAGTTGACTTGTGAACAGCATGAGACGTCGTTGTCAAGCTGTAATTGATGCTCAAGGCCACATAACAGGTCATTGAGATATTGACATATTTGTGGGGGTGTACCCATCACTGGTGTTAGCTTTTGTTTCAATGAATTGTTTGATGAGCAAATCACCATTGCTACTTCTTCTTTAATGCCCTACTTTAATGATAAAATATCACTGTAGTCTGAACTTCACCCAAAAGCCAAGTATCCCTTTTTGTGAGCCCTGGTGTTGTTATCCCTTTCTTAGGACTGTTTACACAGTGGTTCTTTTTGTTTTGTTTTTTCTTTGCGCTATGGCATTCAAAGTATTCTTTACAAGCATTGTAATTTTTTTTCTTATTTTTACGTTTTAGAAGTCCTATAGAGCAGTGTTTCTCAACTCTAGTCCTCAGGGCCCTCTTGCCGGTCATGATTTAATTATATCACCTGCTTAATACTAAGGAAATCCTGAAAACAATGCTGGCAGGTGGGCCCTGAGGACTGGAGCTGAGGAACACTGCTACAGAGAAGCCTATGAGAAAAACTCCAGAAGAAAATGCCTCGCCCACAGCATGCTGTATATTTAAACACAAATGCCTCTGATTTCAAGAACATAACCTAAAACACTTTGCATGTAGAGTGTTCTATATTTTCACTATAGGCTTTAAAGTAACATCTGACCAGAATGTTCTTAACCTAAAAACAATGCTTTAAAAAGCACCAATAAAAATTTCAAGAGAAAAGCAGCAAAACACTGTCTGAAAAAACAGGGATACCTACGTTCACATACCCAAGATATTGGGATGTGCTGACTAACCCCCATTTTTTTTTATTAACTTACTGTGTTAGGTCCAACCCACAGGAAATGGCTGTAATTGCCCACTCAGCCAATCACTGTCCTCAGTGGTCACCCACCTAAGCCAGTGATTGGCTGTGCAGCATTTCTGGGAATCAGAGATCCAGTCAGAGATGGAATATAAGGGGGATCAGTGAGATGGGTAATACTTATTTTTTATTTTTATCAAATTCTGTCCTTTAAAAAAAACAACAAAAAAACAACAACACCCCATTGACTTGAAGAGCATTATGCAATACTTATTTTCCCCTTTGGAGCACTTACTGTCAGGTTACCTGGTTGCCCAGAATCCTAGCAAGGGGTAATTTTGCTTTATGCTTCTAAGGGCTCATGCACACAACAGTATGGCTTTTTCAGTGTTTTGCGGTCCGTTTTTTATGGATCCGTTGTTCCGTTTTTTGTTTCCGTTGTGTTTCCGTTTCCTTTTTGTTTTTCCGTTCCGTTTTTCCGTATGCCATAAACAGTATACAGTAATTACTTAGAACAAATTGGGCTGTCATAACATTTTGAATAGATGGTTCAGCAAAAACGGAACGGATACGGAAGACATACGGATGCATTTCCGTTTGTGTTCCGTTTTTTTTGCGGACCCATTGATTTGACTGGAGCCAAGCACCGTGATTTGCGGACAAGAATAGGACATGTTCTATCTTTTCACAGTACGGAAATACGGAAACGGAATGCACACGGAGACACTTCAGTATTTTTTGCTGAACCATTAAAATGAATGGTTCAGTATATGTTCCGCATACTGAACTAAAAAAAGTCCAGTATACTGAACGCAAAATACTGTCGTGTGCATGAGCCCTAAGGCCTCTTTCATACGAATGATACAGATTGTCTCAGGATCTATTCAGGAAAAAATCTGATGGATTTGCACGCAAGTTCAGTCAGTCTTGTCTGCAAGTGCATTCAGTGTTTCGGTTTGTTCCACACATGTGCAATCAGTTTTGGATGCGTTTTTCACACTTGTGAAAAAAATAACAAAAAACTGAAGAATAAGAAGCTACATCTCCTAGCCACCATCAGTGAAAAACGCATTGCATCCAGATGCAATCTGTTTTTCACACAAGTCCCATTCACTTCTATGGAACTAGAGCTGCGTCAAAAATGCAGAACGTGCTGCGATTTTTCCTGAATGCAGAAATGATGTCTGAAAAGCAATGCTCATGTACACAGACCTATTAAAATGAATGGGTCAGGATTCAGTCCGGATGCATGTGTTCGCTTCATGCATCGCACCCAGACGGAAAATTCGCTCGTATGAAAGAGGCCTAACTCTTTTGACCCTTCTAAAGTGCTTTTTACAGTGTATTTCTATGTGTCGGGAAAAGTGTCACAGGTACTTCATGGATATCTATGGAGTTCAGCTCAAACGTTGCGATATTTGTAATTGTATTTAATCCAGAAAACTGGAGTAAATACATCCACAGCTCTCCTCCAGTGTATATCTGGTCTAGATTGTTCCTTTTACTACAATTCTCAAACGCCGCCTAAACCCAATCATATGTCAAAATGAATATAATTCCCTCTATGCGATTAGTTACAAAAAGTAAAAAAATACGTTTAATTTAACCTGAAAGCGTGAGATATGATGAATAAGGTTGTGGCAGACGAGGGGTAGTGATTTGGGGGCTTACGGTAGTTCACCTTCTCTAGAGCGGTATGGTAACGGCCCACACTACAGTTCTAGAGATACAATGTATCAATTCGAATTGATTGTATGACATGCCAGAAATCCATAACATCATCGCTCACTTGTCACATGAAGAATTTAAAGAAAATTTCGAGTTGAGCCTATTGCACTAGGCTTCACGCTGAGCCACTTTGCATAAATACATCGTCAGTCTTATGCCACTGGCACAATCAGATACGCGGTACGGAAAGCCAGGCAGCAAGGCTCAGGGTTTTATATGAGGTAACAGCTGCTTTGGTCAGACAGTTAATTAAATGTATTTGATTTCCATATAACCAACAGTAGGGACAAGAGATGGAAGGGGGATTTTTATCATTTTTTTGGTTCCCCTCGTGTGCTGGGGACATTGGACTGAACCCACATTGCCATTTCTTACCGGAGAGAAAGTCACTTTGGAACGGACCTTTACCGGAGTTGCCCATTTTTTTTCACTATACAGAAGCCATTGAGGGCTAGCCTGCGCCAGCTGTTCACGCTCCAGTCTGGAAGGCTTGTAGGATAGCAGGTCCGCTGTCATGTTTCTTTAATCAATAAATATAATGGCTGCTTGTTATGATATCACTGTCTCCATATTGCTGGAACGGCGTTGTGTCATATTTATTGACAAGGGCATAAATCTGTTGTGTTCTCTTTGGATACCACATGATTGTTGCCGCTCTTGTTTATTTTTTACAAATGTTGTGTTGTGTGCATAGGAAACAGATCAAAAAACATAGGTTGGACACATGAACTTTATTTGAGGAGCCGGATATCTAAAAGCCTGCTGCTGCAGGGCTTTGCTGTATGCTGGGTGCTCCATAGTGTAAAACCAACTGAAACACAAAAAAATAAATGTGCATGATGTGACTCTAATGCTTAGATAAATGAAGCCAAATAATGGAATTGCAGATAATTTGCTGCTGCTGTCACATGTGGAAAGGATGTAAAAACGGCTGCTGCTCCCACTGTGAGGTCCCAATATACCGCGACCACAAAACAATATCAAAGGAGTAAAAAACAGAGTAGGGGGTGCTGCCAGACCATCCAAGGGATAACGTTTATATATTTTAGCCTTTGGATGGTCTTGCACCACCCCTGCACTTTTTTTTCCCCCTTGATATTCTGGTTTTCTAAAATTAATTTTCTCATGGCATTCGGCATATGTAATGAAAATGCTCCTAATGCACACTCCTAACATAGAAGCCTAGAATGTGTCGGCAGATAAGAACCATTTGGCCCATCTGGTCTGCCCAATATACTGAATACTATGAATAGCCCCCGGCCCTATCTTATATGAAGGATGGCCTTATGCCTATCCCATGCATGCTTAAACTCCTCCACTGTATTTGCAGCTACCACTTCTGCAGGAAGGCTATTCCATGCATCCACTACTCTCTCAGTAAAGTAATACTTCCTGATATTACTGTTAAACCTTTGCCCCTCTAATTTAAAACTATGTCCTCTTGTGGTAGTTTTTCTTCTTTTAAATATTCTTTCCTCTTTTACCTTGTTGATTCCCTTTATGTATTTAAAAGTTTCTATCATCTCCCCTCTGTCTCGTCTTTCTTCCAAGCTATACATGTTAAGGTCCTTTCCTGGTAAGTTTTATCCTGCAATCCATGGACCAGTTTAGTAGCTCTTCTCTGAACTCTCTCCAAAGTATCTATATCCTTCTGGAGATATGGTCTCCAGTACTGAGCACAATACTCCAAATGGGGTCTCACTAGTGCTCTGTAGAGCGGCATGAGCGCCCCCCCTCTGTCTACTGGTAATGCCTCTCCCTATACACCCCAGCATTCTGCTAGCATTTCCTGCTGCTCTATGACACTGTCTGCCTACCTTTAAGTCTTCTGAAATAATATGCATAGACCCCCATGCACCCAACAGCTGTTATGTATGGCATACACTGGACTGGTATGTATGGTCATGATGAGATCCACCAGGGTCGTGTCATCCGTAAACTTGATAAAGAGCAATGGTGTGCAGTCGTGTGTCAGCGGAGTGAATAGAAAGGGCCTCAGCACACATCCTTGAGGCACCCCCATGTTCACTATGATGGTGCTGGATGTGTTGCTGCCGACCCGCACTGCCTGTGGTCTCCCCCGTCAGAAAGTCTAGCAGCCAGTTGCAGAGTGAACATGTTGCATTGGTACTTTTCCTTCTAAAAAAAATGGATCTCAGATGGAAATGGTTCAAAGAGATCACAACTGATGCAACAGGATCCATTTTTTTTTTTTTTACAGAAAACAGTTTTTTTTATCTTCTTCTGACTGATCAGAAGAAAGGAAAGCTAAATGGTGATATGAACTCAGCCTTATTTGCTTCAAACAGCGTGTACAAAAACATGTCAAGAAATACAGGTGAAGCTCAGCAATCAACAGTGATCAGCATAAGAATTCCACTGCCAGACCGCATTGTGCACAGGCTGCCTAAAAAGTCCAGGCTTTTTGCTTCTATGAATGCTGGGCATAGTGTAAGCTCTGTGCATTTGCTTTCATATTCTTAGTATCTTTTTTAGTGTTGAGCGAGCATGCTCAGCCGAACACCAGTTCGGCTCAAGTATCGCGATGCTTGGCACATAGTGGTGTTCAGCCGAATACCGCATGTGCTCAAGTGCGATGTTCGAGTCTCCTCCCCGTACGTTTGTTGCCAATAAACGTGCAGGTAAGTACTGCCACTTGCTGTAATGCCGTATTCATGTTGGTTACTGGCATAACAGTGATTGGCTGGCCGGAACGCGTCATCGGGTGCTGTAAAGCACCCGATGACACGTGGTTTGGCTCAGTCTTAGTCAGGGACAGCTGTGCTGTAGAAGGGACAGATAGTGTAGGGAATATAATTAATTTTTTTTTGTTAGGCAGAATTGGTGTTAGAGACCCAAAAGTTATTTTAAGTGTCTGGCAGCAATATATATTTTTAGCACAACCTGCGCTAAATTGCATGCAATTGTAGAGACCCAAAAGTCCTTTTAAGGACTATTATTGTATCTGGCAGCCTGCGCTAAATAGTTTGCAATTGTTTGGCCGCTGCAGACAGCGACATTATCTGCGCTACATCACCTGTGTAACGTGTGCGCAGCCTAAAAATATCTGGGACATCTAGTGTACTTTTTCCATATGCACTGCGGACAGTGACATTATCTGCGCTACATCTCCTGTATAACATTTGGGCATCCTAAAAATATCTTTGACATCCAGTGTACTTTTTCCATAGACGGTGTCCGCTGCGGACAGTGACATCATCTGCGCTACATCTCCTCTATAACGTTTGTGCATCCTAAAAATATCTGTGACACCCAGTGTACTTTTTCCATACACACTGTGGACAGTGACATTACCTGCACTACATTTCCTGTATAACATTTCTGCATCCCAAATATCTGTGACATTGACTGTAATTTTTTTCTTAGCCACTGGTGACAGCAGCGCCATTACCTGTTGTACCTCTCCTGCATAACGTTTCCGCATCCCAAATATCAGTGAAATTGACAGTAATTTTTACTTAGCCGTTGGTGACAGCAGTGCCATTACTTGTGGTACCTCTCCTGTATAACGTTTCCGCATCCCAAATATCTGTGACATTCACTGTAATTTTTTCTCAAGAGGTTCGTGATGAGGATGAGACATAGTTGTCAATAAGTGAGGTTGTTGTTAGGTCAACAAGTCAGGAGGATGACCAGAGTGAGGAAGTGTAGGAGGAGGTGGTGAACGATGAAATCACTAACCCAACCTGGGAAGGTGGCAAGCCGAGCGAGGACAGCAGTACAGAGGGGGAGGGATCCGCTGCACCACAACAGGCTGGAAGAGGCAGAGGGGTGGCAAAAGGGAGAAGGCTGGCCACACCAAACAGGCCCGCTACACCCCCTTGCAGAAATCTCCCTTGCCAAGGGGTAGGTGTTCCGCAGTCTGGCACTTTTTTGAGGAAAGTGTGGACGATAAAAGAATTGCCATTTGCAACCTGTGCCATACCAAAATGAGCAGGAGCGTGAACACTAGCAACCTCCCTACCACCAGCATGATCCGCCACATGGCATCAAAGCTCCCTAATAGGTGGGCCGAATGCCTGGGTCCACAATCAGTGTCTGCGGGTCACACCACTGCCTTCTCTTCCCCTGTGTTACATGCTGGCCAATTCCCTGCCCAAAACACAGGCCCGGATGCCTCCTGCCATGCACCTGGACCTTCTCCAAGCACTATCAGCTAGCACATCCACTCCCGTGTCCCAGCGCAGTGTACAGATGTCCATACCTCAGGCCTTTGAACGAAAGCTCAAATACCCAGCCACCCACCCACAGACCATAGCACTATATGCGCACCTTTCCAAATTGCTGGCCGTGGAAATTTTGCCATTTAGGCTTGTGGACACTGAGGCTTTCCACAGCCTGATGGCGTTGGCCGTCCCTCCTTACTCAGTTCCCAGCCCCCACTATTTTGCCCGGTGTGCCATCCCTGCATAACACTAGCATGTGTCCCGTAACATCACCCGTGCCCTGACCAACGCAGTTATTGTGAAGGTCCACTAAACAACTAACACATGGTCAAGTGCTTGTGGCCAGGGATTCTACATTTCCCTGACGGCACACTGGGTGAATGTTGTGGAGGCCGGGAGCAAGTCGTACCCTGGGATGCCAAAGGTGCTACCGACGCCAAGGATTGCTGGGCCCTACGTCTATCAGCTACCGCTGGTCTGGCAGCGCTGCAACAGCACTTGCAATTTCCAGCTCACGACTGTTGTGAAACGTGAGCACGCGCTGGAACTCCACGTTACACATGTTGGCCAGGCTTTGTGAGCAGCAGAGGGCAGTAGTGGAATACCAGCTGCAACATGGTCGTTGCCTTTCCAGTCAGCTTCCACTCTTCACAAGAGAGAAGTGGGCATGGATGTCTGACCTCTGTGAGGTTTTACACAATTTTGAGAAATCAACACAGATGATGAGCGGTGATGCCGATATTATCAGCGTAACCGTACACAGGGTAGTACCCATAGCAGGTTTATTCCATCTGTTCATGTGGATGGGCAGAAGAGGAGGAAGAGGATGAGGAGATTGAGAGTCATCCTCCTGCTGAGGACAGTGAAGTCTTGTCTGTTGGGACTCTGGCACACATGGCTGACTTCATGTTAGACTGCCTTTCCCACGACCCGCGCGTTATACACATTTTAGACAACACGGATTACTGGTTGTTCACCCTTCTCGACCCGCGCTACAAAAATAACTTCTCATCTCTCATTCCTGTGGTGGAGAGGACGAGCAAAATGGTGCAGTACCAGAAGGTCCTTGTGGAAAAATTGCTCCAAAAATTTCCAGCTGACAACGCAAGCGGCAGAGTACGTAGTTCCTTGGGCAACCGAGGAGGGGAGACGAGGGGAACACACAGCAGTTCCAACAGAGGCAGGGCAACACTCTCCAAAGCCTGGGACAGTTTCATCAAGATGGTGAAGGAGTACGTAGCAGACCATGTCTGCGTTCTCAATAATCCCTCTGTGCCTTACAACTATTGTATGTCCAAGCTGGACACGTGGCACGAACTGGTGCGCTACACCTTGGAGGCGCTGGCCTGCCCTGCCAGTGTTTTGTCAGAGCGGGTATTTAGTGCTGCTGGGGGCATAATAACTGATAAGCTCACCCGCCTGTCAACAGAAAATGCTGACCGGTTGACTCTTATCAAAATGAACAAGATACCCGAGCATCCTGAGGTGTTCTACTCAAGCACCCGAGCACCTGAGCACCTTGATGCATGATCAACACTAATCTTGTTCTAGTCTATTTTGTTGTTTCATTGTATCAAGAGACCTGTGGTCCTTCTGCCTTTCAGTGCTGTCAGTAAGGTGCTTAGTGTTATTGTCTGCTGAGTTTTTGCTCTGTCTTGTTGAGTTAATATTGTGGCGTTAGGTCAATTCTGATAGGTCATTATTTCTGTTCACTGTCATTTATCCTTTCTCAGCTTTTTTATACCATTACCATCTCCCATCTACTTAATTGCTGGGCACCCACTTCCTTCATCCATGCCTACCATCATTTGGTTCCTGTCATCTATTATTGAGTTTATTTCAATACCTTGTTATCAGCCAGTGTTGATACGTGCTTCATACAGTATATATGTTTCTTATGACCATCCAGTTGCTGTACAGGTCAGACCCACTGTTAAGGCTGCATTAGACTGGCAGATCATCACTAATGAGCATTTGTATGACTGCTCATTAGCGATGATCTGGCAGTGTAATTCTGCTGCCGATTACTCAAATTCTTATGGCAATCCCAGTTTCAAAAGGTTTAAAAATCATCATGCTGTCTAATCATGGTCTGCTGCCGGCAAACAATGATTCGGTACGGGGATGCGTGATGGCATTAGCGATTGCTCGTCCCCATAGTGAGGAGGAGATCTCTGCATGTAATAACAGCAGTCTTCTCTGCTGACGAACAGGCGATTACAAGGAAGAAACGTTTACCTCCCAATAATAGCCTGCCTGTCTAATACATCCTTTAGGTACAAATCCTTCCATTGTACCTTATCTTTGTGTAGCCTCCACTCCTGGTTTTGGCTCACAATCACTGATGAAAATCACAGAAGAAATTACTTAAGTGTCAACTAGGCTTAAGTCCTGGGGGTATCTGATTATCAAGAGACCCTGTTAGTACCTGGAAAATGTGACTGCTATAAGTGAAGTCCAATTCTACTATCTTTAAGCAACTGGGGTTGTTACAGTATTGTGACCACCCGATACCACATATGTGATTATTCCAAGTCTGATGGCACTCACTGGGTGTTCATAAGTCTTTAGCTACAGAGAAGCCTGGTTTCATAATGTCTATACTTTAGCTTTGTCTTGATGCTCAGGTGGCTGCAGGACCTAGATACAGTATCAGTTAATTAACCTGTAAAGGCATACTTACCAATCTTTGAATCTTGAGTTTTAAGACTCTTGTTCCATTGAAGGAAACCCCCCAAAGAAGCATACACTTTGATGTAAATTAGCATCAGCCATGACCTGTGTAGTCCAGTTCACTTAATAGTTTCACAAAAGTCTTAGGTGGCACCAAGACAGAAGAAGAGTAGGGAAGCCAATAGATGCCTCTAGTAGGCACGACCCGTCTTCTTTTATTTCACGTATAGAGCCTCCTTTTAACCACTTCAGCCCCGCTAGGTGAAACCCCCTTCATGACCAGAGCACTTTTTACACTTCGGCACTACACTCCTTTCACCGTTTATCGCTCGGTCATGCAACTTACCACCCAAATGAATTTTACCTCCTTTTCTTCTCACTAATGGAGCTTTCATTTGGTGGTATTTTATTGCTGCTGACATTTTTACTTTTTTTGTTATTAATCAAAATGTAACGATTTTTTTGCAAAAAAATGACATTTTTCACTTTCAGCTGTAAAATTTTGCAAAAAAAACGACAGCCATATATAAATTTTTTTGCCAAATTTATTGTTCTACATGTCTTTGATAAAAAAAAATGTTTGGGCAAAAAAAAAATGGTTTGGGTAAAAGTTATAGCATTTACAAACTATGGTACAAAAATGGGAATTTCCGCTTTTTGAAACAGCTCTGACTTTCTGAGCACCTGTCATGATTCCTGAGGTTCTACAATGCCCAGACAGTAGAAAACCCCCACAAATGACCCCATTTCGGAAAGTAGACACCCTAAGGTATTCGCTGATGGGCATAGTGAGTTCATAGAACTTTTTATTTTTTGTCACAAGTTAGCGGAAAATGATGATGATTTTATTTATTTATTTTTTTCTTACAAAGTCTCATATTCCACTAACTTGCGACAAAAAATAAAAAATTCTAGGAACTCGCCATGCCCCTCACGGAATACCTTGGGATGTCTTCTTTCCAAAATGGGGTCACTTGTGGCGTAGTTATACTGCCCTGGCAATTTAGGGGCCCAAATGTGTGAGAAGAACTTTGCAATCAAAATGTGCAAAAAATGACCGGTGAAATCCAAAAGGTGCACTTTGGAATATGTGCCCCTTTGCCCACCTTGGCTGCAAAAAAGTGTGACACATCTGGTATCGCCGTACTCAGGAGAAGTTGGGGAATGTGTTTTGGGGTGTCATTTTACATATACCCATGCTGGGTGAGAAAAATATCTTGGTCAAATGCCAACTTTGTATAAAAAAATGGGAAAAGTTGTCTTTTGCCAAGATATTTCTCTCATCCAGCATGGGTATATGTGAAATGACATCCCAAAACACATTCCCCAACTTCTCCTGAGTACGGCGATACCAGATGTGTCACACTTTTTTGCTGCCAAGGTGGGCAAAGGGGCACATATTCCAAAGTGCACCTTTTGGATTTCACCGGTCATTTATTACACATTTTGATTGCAAAGTTCTTCTCACACATTTGGGCCCCTAAATTGCCAGGGCAGTATAACTACGCCACAAGTGACCCCATTTTGGAAAGAAGACACCCCAAGGTATTCCGTGAGGGGCATGGCGAGTTCCTAGAATTTTTTATTTTTTGTCACAAGTTAGCGGAAAATGATGATTTTTTTTTTCTCTTTTTTCCTTACAAAGTCTCATATTCCACTAACTTGCGACAAAAAATAAAAAATTCTAGGAACTCGCCATGCCCCTCACGGAATACCTTGGGGTGTCTTCTTTCCAAAATGGGGTCACTTGTGGCGTAGTTATACTGCCCTGGCAATTTAGGGGCCCAAATGTGTGAGAAGTACCTTGCAATCAAAATGTGTAAAAAATGGCCTGCAAAATCTGAAAGGTGCACTTTGGAATATGTGCCCCTTTGCCCACCTTGGCAGCAAAAAAGTGTCACACATCTGGTATCGCCAGTACTCAGGAGAAGTTGGGGAATGTGTTTTGGGGTGTCATTTTACATATACCCATGCTGGGTGAGAGAAATATCTTGGCAAATGACAACTTTTCCCATTTTTTTATACAAAGTTGGCATTTGACCAAGATATTTTTCTCACCCAGCATGGGTATATGTAAAATGACACCCCAAAACACATTCCCCAACTTCTCCTGAGTACGGCGATACCAGATGTGTCACACTTTTTTGCAGCCTAGATGCGCAAAGGGGCCCAAATTCCTTTTAGGAGGGCATTTTTAGACATTTGGATCCCAGACTTCTTCTCACACTTTCGGGCCCCTAAAAAGCCAGGGCAGTATAAATACCCCACATGTGACCCCACTTTGGAAAGAAGACACCCCAAGGTATTCAATGAGGGGCCTGGCGAGTTCCTAGAAATTTTTTATTTTTTGCATAAGTTAGCGGAAATTGATTTTTTTGGTTTTTTTCTCACAAAGTCTCACTTTCCGCTAACTTAGGACAAAAATTTCAATCTTTCATGGACTCAATATGCCCCTCAGCGAATACCTTGGGGTGTCTTCTTTCCAAAATGGGGTCACATGTGGGGTATTTATACTGCCCTGGCTTTTTAGGGGCCCTAAAGCGTGAGAAGAAGTCTGGAATATAAATGTCTAAAAATGTTTACGCATTTGGATTCAGTGAGGGGTATGGTGAGTTCATGTGAGATTTTATTTTTTGACACAAGTTAGTAGAATATGAGACTTAGTAAGAAAAAACAAAAACAAAAACAAACAAAAAATTTCCGCTAACTTGTGCCAAAAAAAATGTCTGAATGGAGCCTTACAGGGGGGGGTGATCAATGACAGGGGGGTGATCAATGACAGGGGGGTGATCAATGACAGGGGGGTAATCACCCATATAGACTCCCGGATCACCCCCCTGTCATTGATCACCCCCCTGGTAAGGCTCCATTCAGACGTCCGTATAATTTTTACGGATCCATGGATCGGATCCGCAAAACACATGCGGACGTCTGAATGGAGCCTTACAGGGGGGTTATCAATGACAGGGGGTGATCAGGGTGATCAGGGTGATCACCCCCCTGTCACTGATCACCCCGCCTGTAAGGCTCCATTCAGACATCCGCATGATTTTTTACGGATCCATGGATACATGGATCGGATCCACAAAACACATGCGGACGTCTGAATGGAGCCTTACAGGGGGGTTATCAATGACAGGGGGTGATCAGGGTGATCAGGGTGATCACCCCCCTGTCACTGATCACCCCCCCTGTAAGGCTCCATTCAGACATCCGCATGATTTTTTACGGATCCATGGATACATGGATCGGATCCACAAAACACATGCGGACGTCTGAATGGAGCCTTACAGGGGGGTTATCAATGACAGGGGGTGATCAGGGTGATCAGGGTGATCACCCCCCTGTCACTGATCACCCCCCCTGTAAGGCTCCATTCAGACATCCGCGTGATTTTTTACGGATCCATGGATACATGGATCGGATCCACAAAACACATGCGGACGTCTGAATGGAGCCTTACAGGGGGGTTATCAATGACAGGGGGTGATCAGGGTGATCACCCCCCTGTCACTGATCACCCCCCCTGTAAGGCTCCATTCAGACGTCCGCATGATTTTTACGGATCCATGGATACATGGATCGGATCCACAAAACACATGCGGATGTCTGAATGGAGCCTTACAGGGGGGTGATCAATGACAGGGGGTGATCAGGGAGTGTATATGGGTGATCACCCGCCTGTCATTGATCACCCCCTGTAAGGCTCCATTCAGACGTCCGCATGTGTTTTGCGGATCCGATCCATGTATCCATGGATCCGTAAAAATCATGCGGACGTCTGAATGGAGCCTTACAGGGGGGTGATCAATGACAGGGGGTGATCAGGGAGTGTATATGGGTGATCACCCGCCTGTCATTGATCACCCCCCTGTAAGGCTCCATTCAGACGTCCGCATGATTTTTACGGATCCATGGATACATGGATCGGATCCACAAAACACATGCGGACGTCTGAATGGAGCCTTACAGGGGGGTGATCAATGACAGGGGGGTGATCAGGGAGTGTATATGGGTGATCACCCGCCTGTCATTGATCACCCCCTGTAAGGCTCCATTCAGACGTCCGCATGTGTTTTGCGGATCCGATCCATGTATCCATGGATCCGTAAAAATCATGCGGACGTCTGAATGGAGCCTTACAGGGGGATGATCAATGACAGGGGGGTGATCAATGACAGGGGGTGATCAGGGAGTGTATATGGGTGATCACCCGCCTGTCATTGATCACCCCCCTGTAAGGCTCCATTCAGACGTCCGTATGCTTTTTGCGGATCCGATCCATGTATCCGTGGATCCGTAAAAATCATACGGACGTCTGAACGGAGCCTGACAGGGGGGTGATCAATGACAGGGCGGTGATCAATGACAGGGGGGTGATCAGGGAGTTTATATGGGGTGATCATGGGTGATCAGGGGTTTATAAGGGGTTAATAAGTGACGGGGGGGGTGTAGTGTAGTGTGGTGTTTGGTGCGACTGTACTGAGCTACCTGAGTCCTCTGGTGGTCGATCCTAACAAAAGGGACCACCAGAGGACCAGGTAGGAGGTATATTAGACGCTGTTATGAAAACAGCGTCTAATATACCTGTTAGGGGTTAAAAAATTCGGATCCCCAGCCTGCCAGCGAGCGATCGCCGCTGGCAGGCTGGAGATCCACTCGCTTACCTTCCGCTTCTGTGAGCGCGCGCGCCTGTGTGCGCGCGTTCACAGGAAATCTCGGCTCTCGCGGGAGGACGCGTATATGCGTCCACCCAGAAGAGCAGGGCCGCCGGCAGGACGCAATCCTGCGTACGGCGGTCCTGAGGTGGTTAATTGACACTGGTTGTCATAAACCTCATATGAACGGAGAGCTCCACACATGGAATGATGATGTGGATAACAGGTGGGGATATTCATCTCATTCGTCTTAATGTATAGAAGTAAATGAAACTATCAAAATGAGCATTTGTGTAATTCCCTAAAATGGCAAATGCAAGGGTTATTTTTCATTTCAATCTGAAAGAAAATCTAAATGTCATCAACATTAGGAAGAGACTTCCTGCAAAGGAGAGGAAGGAGAAAATGGACATATTGATTACATAAGAATCTGGTATGAATGCCCCATGTGGTCTTTAGGTGCTTTTTTAGCTTCACATGTAGATATATTCAGGCTTATTAAAAAATGTAGCATTAATCTATCCATCTATCAGTTCAAGACCAAGCAAAATGAAGCAGCGCTCCAGTAAATAAAGATCCAAAGCTATGGATCAAGACAGATCAGTGGTAATTTGGATCCACTGTGCCAAGTAATTGGCTTAACGTTGGGCCAAAACCTAAGGGCGTTATTCTGGTGCCTCCCTTTTTACCCTTTAACCCCTACATAGGGATGTGGACTTTGTTACGGGTTAAAAAACCAGACTGCTACCTCCTTGGAGGGTCCCTGTGTACTTGGCAGCTGACCACAGACTGAAGAACTCTGCTCCAAGCCCCAGGAAGGCACAATAATCAAGAAACGCACCAAAACCACATGCACAGTCTGAACAGGGACTCTAAAATGTAGGTTTCTGGAACACCGGACTGGATGACAGGAACAGAACTAAACTGAGACCCAACAAGCAGGGTAACACAGACAGACCATGGGAGGACCACAGGCAGGATCAGGTCAGACATGACAACGGACACAGATCAGACAGACAGACTGGAATGGACCTGACAGGCAAACAGAACAACAGAAGCAGATGCAGAAACTATTGCTGTTGCTCAGCCAACAGGCAGGACAGACAGACAGAACATATAGCTGAGCTCGTTAGCCCAAGAGAAACGCAGATGCACATGAAGAGAAAGACAAATTAACCTCTACAAGGCACACAGAACACAAAGCAAGCAAGAGGTGATTAACTTCGGCCTTGCTGAACAGTGAGAAGATACAAACACAATGGCCATGTTCACACCCATAAGTATCCGCAGACAATACACACAACATGGCAACCAGCCGGCACAGCATGCAAAAAGTATCCGCGAGACAGAGGTGGATGTGCACTGCCACACCGGCACATGGTCCTAGATATACACCTACGAGTATCTGACAACCAGCCCACACGGCATACAATGGAACATGTGAACAATTAACGTAACATCTATCTATTTATCTGTCCATCCACCATCCTTATTATTCTCCTATGATCGTTGGTATGTTTTTTATGTGTTGAATTTCAGCTTATATTCAGCTTAAATTATTTTCCTATAATACAGATGCAAATTTGTTATACCCATCAGACCACCTCCTAAAAGCTGACTAATTGTCATGAATTTTATCTTTTCATCTAGTATTGGGAGGGGTGCTGATAGAAATATTGATGATGTAACAGAAAGTATAAGTATGAGACCTCTTCTAGAGGATCATCAGGTGGCACTGATATAGTAGGATTAAAAAAAAACATTTGGAGCTGTCTTTGGAGCCAATCACTTGTCACTGACAATCATTTAAGACTTTACTGATAATATGAGGGTTGGGCCTAAAAATAATTTCCTCTGGTGGGCCAAAGAAACCCCAGTCCAACCCTAGTTCTACATGTATGGGTAAACCATCACAGACACATCTTTTTCAGCAATTTTTTTTTTCCTTATCTTTAAATGTGAAAAGGGCATGGTGATCTTTGTTATTGTCTTCTTCTCCTCTTCTGTGAACATTGTTACAGAGGTATAATATAGCTAAAGACAGATACAAGGATTCTGGGTTACATGAGATGCCAAAAAGCCAGTGCCTTGTCCGAGGTGTTTATATACAGGGATGGCTGTAAGGGGAAGTAGGGGGGACTGTAGGTATATCAGTTTTTTAAAATGTTTATCATGGTTAATGTTATATTGGTTGGATGCAGATTCTCTAAATGGTAGTGGTTTAGTGGTCACAAAGGCAAACTGCCATTTTGGATGAAACTGAACCCACCAAGGATCTTAGGGGTATTGCACGTTCCCATAGCTTCCATAGTGAACCATTCAAAAGGAACAAAAGAGGTTCTGTTGAACGTAAAGCGTTCTGTACAACCTAGTGTGACTGGCAACCATCAAGCTTATTGTGCTACTGTGAATGTTTGTAACCATCAAGCCTTTGTGCCATAGTTGTCATCTGTTCAACCAATACCTTCTGATTTCATTCTTAAAGGAAAACCTGGTAAGGGGAAGCCTATACAGGTCTACTTTTTATGAGCTTGTGACCAGCTCTTAGAGGACATGCAACAAAGACAGCTGGTGTCTGAAGGAGGACCAATCCACGGAATGGGTAGCATAGAAAGGAGGCAGAGACATGCAGAATGCACAAAGGGGAGCATTGTCTTGTCAGGGTGTTGGAGAGAACAAAGTAGAACTGCAAAAAGAATGCCACAGAAAGTTAGAGAATCAATCAAGAGAGACCAGTAGGAGAGCAGCAGTTACTTTCTGGCTTCTTTGCAGCATATAACATTTTATGGGACTTACGGGTCCTTTTGATCTCCCATTGGTTAGTCTGCACTCCATGGTGGGCCCAAGAACCAGAGGCAGCATTGACTGCGTTACAAGAGTGGGAGCCAACAGGGTTAGTAGCCACAAGCTGTAAGGAGAAGACCAGAGTAAAAAGGGCACCTGGTGTACTGACGGCATGTTATTGCTTGGAGATGTCTGGGATTGTAATTCCTTCATCCAGGATCCCTGTTACTTCAGGGCTCAGACTCAGAACCCAAGTATGTTAATTCCAATTGAGTCAACGTTCAGAAACAAGAGTCAAGTCAGGATCTACCATCAGTTCTAAGAGTGTGGAAACTGTCAGTCGCAGCAGCTACTATCCATCACTCTGACCTATGTCACATGCTTACTGTGCAGCTGGAGCACCCAGTTCCTTCTGGAAATTCTCTATCGCTAGATATGAGGCCCTTTGTGACCCACAGGGGCACTTAGTAGGTGATAGATATCTGTCTAGGCACGCACAGACTTTGTTGAGACCTCCCAAAGTTGTTGAAGTCTTCAGGCCTTGCTTAAGTCCTACAAGATTTTTGCCAAGTTATAGCTGCATCAAAATACCAGTTCCCCCTTGACAAAGTGTTTTTTGTTTTTGAATGTCATCATAAAAAATAAAAATAAAAAACAAGAAACAAAAACAAAACTATCTTTTGGCCGGTGCAGGCTTGCCAATCCCCCCCCCCCACCCCATCCCACCCCAAGATTGGACTGACATCTGAGCACCTTTGTTAATCATATAATTGCAGTTATTTTGTATGATTGTTTTGACAACACCTGGTCTACAAGAATCACAATGGTATTGTCATTTGTCAGAATTGAATCATTTACTGTATCATTTTGTATTCCTGACTAAGACAGACATCAAAACATTCCTTTAAAAGTCATCATTTCTCATGGGAAACCACAACGTACTATTACTTATTCTCATACTAAAATAACACCATATTTTTCTGTCAACTTTTGCTGTTGGGAATACAAAACTTGTATTTTTTTTCTCCACGATTTTGCTTGGCCCAAGGGAGATGTGATTACACCATAATTTACTCTCCGCTTGTGTTCGTAAATCATTGTTTTATTCCCATCTCACCATTCAGAAAATCAGATTTTCCATAGAAATGACATTTCTTTCTTCTAGTGGAAAGACTAAACATTAGCTAAAGGTGCTTCATTAAAATTCCTTCATGTTTTATTTAATTAAAAAAAAAGTTTGTGAATTTTAACTTTTAATAAATGCCAATATCGTTATGTGTTAGAACATGATATAGACATGAGGAGAACATTATACCATATGCACAGTGTCTGTTGGATTCTGCATTTAATTTGGTGCTACACAAATAAAGAATGTTTGGAAAAAAATCCTTATTTACAATGTGTAAAATATTAATAATATCCATAAAATACTAATTGGTCTATTCCAATGTAAATTAATTTCCATACTGGTTGTAGATAGAGTAAAGGCTCTTATAGAGGACATTAGAATTTAGAAATGAGAATATTTTTTAATTTTATTTGTATATTTTTTTTTAGATTCATGTCAGCCAGCTTGTACAATGTGGTACAGGAAGGGTTATAGCCTTCCTGTAGCTTGTACAATGCTACATCAATGAAATGCATGTTGTATCCCATAGCATTCCGGCTACTGTATATGGCTATCACACTAAACACAGGGTCAAGAGGGATGGATATGAAACTACTGGCTCTCCATTAACTGGTAACAAATCACTGAGTGATCAATGATCGTGAAATTTTAGAACTGTGTCATCAGGTATTGGACCTAGCACTGGTGTGACATTATATAAGGCACCATATGTATGACTGAAAAACCAGGGACTGCACACCAACACTAGCCCATTAGAGACTAAGGGGCACATCTATTAATACTGGCGTTTTTAGACACGGGTCCCAATAAAGCCCTAAGAGGTGCCAGCCTCTCCATAACTTCCGCACATCCAGCGCCAGTCCTAAATGTAAGACAGCTTCCTAGCTGTCTTAGATTTAGACCTTTTTCTATGCTTGAAACAGGTGTAGAAAATGTTAAATGAGACAGGCCTGACGGCCCGTTCCCTTCCCTGCCCATGCCATGCCCACAATTTTAGACCTGGCCTGAGCGTGGTGAAGTTGCAGATAGCGGCACAACTAACTGTTGCGCCGCCATTTGTGTCTGAAATCTGCATTTCTTGGTCACCAAGAACTTTATAGACAGGTAACCACAGAGTCATCAGGAATGTAGCTGGATCACCATGGACTTGTCACAAGTCACTTAATTACAAAATGAATCATTGAGTCATCTTGAACCAAATCTTGCACTGTGTCACCACATACTATGTACCATATGTCTGAGAAACGAGGGATTGAATATTGAAGCTTGGATACTAGAGTTTCAACCTGCCCACTAGGTCACCATGAACTATAATCTTCATCTATGGTGTCTACTGCTCACAAGGATGTAGTCGCAAATTGGATTACTTGTGTTGGGGCCTACACAGTGTCACCTTATAACATCCACCAGACATTGGATCCCAACACAAGACTTAGCCTGCTTTACTGGGTCACCAAGAACTATGACAACCAGAGACAAAAAAAAACTAAAACACTGGTCCACCAAGGGTTGGCATGTTGCATCTGGGAAGGGGGCTGAGCCACTTATATATGTGCAGGAGGGCTAGGATTGGTCAGCGAGGTCACATGATCTAACCCATAACGCACAGGAAGTCACGCGCAGCAGCCCTTAAGGAAGTGCTGCAGAGAAGAAGAAGCAGCAAGCATGCTGTGGCCAGGGCTGAAAGGAAACTGTGGAGAAGATCCCAGAACAAACAGTACCTACAATGACAGAGCCCAGGACTGCAGCGATGAATGTGGAAGCACAGGGAGCAGATCACCGCTGAACACAGCGCCCAGGACCGCAGCGGTAAGCAGGAGAACAGCGGCGCACAGCAGCCGGTTACAAGGTGGTATTGCAACTCTGTATGTCTTTTGAGTTTTAGCCTTGCCAATGGGAATGCATACTTGCTTGAGGTACCTCATATTTCGTGTAGAGGCATATGGCCTTTTTTGGTTGGAATCCATGTAAATACAAAAAAAATTATATTACTTCTAGGGGAGAATATTTCCATAAATACATCAGCCATAGGAGCATGGCACTATGTTACATGGTGACTATACAGATCTTTACTAGGGTGCCATAGAGCTCCTGTGTGCTGTGGTACCTGCTCCGTCCTCTGCCATTGCATGATGGCAGCCACAATTATTATTATTATTTTTTATCTTTTAGATTCTTTTTTGTAATTTTTATTTTATTTTATTCAGACAGTCGTTTTTGTAAAAACGCTGTTACCAGTGGATTTGCTTTTTTGACAGACCTTTTTTTATTCCTGGGTATAAGTGTTACCAACGTTGAAGAAAAAGAAGAGTCCAATAATTTGTAAGTCACTTGTCAAACTTTTTCCTCCACAGAAGCAATTTTGCTACAAGTTTTGGCTTCACTTCCCTAAGGATACGTCGGACGAAATGGAATTTCACTATGCCTTGCGGAGAGGAAAGCTACAATTTCTGATTAATGAAAATAATTATAGGCAGATAAGATAAGGAAAGAAGACATCATCATTTTATTTAAACAACAAAGAGAATTTTATCCTAAATATACAGTATATTGGCACTGCAATGCAAAGTGGTCATGCAAAATTAATTTTTAATGTCTTCAATTTATATTAAAAATTTTTGCTAGTGTGTGATTTTCTTTCTCTTAGACTAGAGTGCTACTTCATTTAGAATATTCCCTGGAGGAACAAAGGAAAAGAAAGAGGTCTCTTAAACTGAAGTCATTTTAAGGGTTTATGGAGACATTATGCCCATTTCTATATGCAAGTTAGTCGTTAAGTACAAAATAGCGTATAATGTAATGCGCTTTAAGTGATGGAACAAGGAATGAATGCCCTGTGCTATCATTGGTACTGGCTATAAACGTGCCAAGGCGATCTTGCATCAACTATTAGAGTATCTAGTATTAGGACAAAGAAAAATGCTTGTCATCTATTGAACTGTTTATAGGCTATGAGTCCTTATAGGGACATTTTATTTTTATGATTGCAATTTAACAATTTTGTGCTTAAAAAAAATATTTTATTCAATTGGTCTTTATTAAAAATGTTCAGCCGTTTCGGAGAAACAAGGGTTAAAAATCAGTCTGTTTGCAAGCTGTGACTGTTATCTTTTAATCCAGTCAGCTGATGGCTCATGTAAAGCTCTTACCTCTGACTTCCTGACCTCACAAGCACTCATTAAGTCTTATCAAACTGCTTAAATAAGTGTTTATGAAGTCAGGAGGTCAGAGATAAGAGGTATAAATGAGCCATCAGAAAACAGTCACAGCTTGCAAACAGACAGATTTTTTAATGCTTGTATCTCAGAAATGGTTGAATATTTTTAATAAAGACCAATAAAAAAAAATATATTTTTAGCCCATAATGGGTAAAATGCAATCTCAAAAGATACCTCAGAAGGTGTTGTATCATAAAGCAAAATTCCTGTCTGTACAGATATGAGGGGGATTCACTTTGAATAAAAAAAAATAAAAAAAATAAAAACAACAAAAAACTTTTAACTACTGTCAGGCATTGTGAGAATTCTGACCAACATAAAAGTTATTTTTTCAAAGCTGGTCATGACACGCCCCTCACTTTAGGAGATTTGAGTAGAGTTGAGCGAACACCTGGATGTTCGGGTTCGAGAAGTTCGGCCGAACATCCCGGAAATGTTCGGGTTCGGGATCCGAACCCGATCCGAACTTCGTCCCGAACCCGAACCCCATTGAAGTCAATGGGGACCCGAACTTTTCGGCACTAAAAAGGCTGTAAAACAGCCCAGGAAAGAGCTAGAGGGCTGCAAAAGGCAGCAACATGTAGGTAAATCCCCTGCAAACAAATGTGGATAGGGAAATGAATTAAATTAAAAATTAAATAAATAAAAATTAACCAAAATCAATTGGAGAGAGGTTCCATAGCAGAGAATCTGGCTTCCCGTCACCCACCACTGGAACAGTCCATTCTCAGATATTTAGGCCCCGGCACCCAGGCAGAGGAGAGAGGTCCCGTAACAGAGAATCTGTCTTCATGTCAGCAGAGAATTAGTCTGCATGTCATAGCAGAGAATGAGGCTTCACGTCAGCCACCACTGCAACAGTCCATTGGCATATATTTAGGCCCAGCACACACACAGGCAGAGGAGAGAGGTCCCGTAACAGAGAATCTGTCTTCATGTCAGCAGAGAATTAGTCTGCATGTCATAGCAGAGAATCAGGCTTCACGTCACCCACCACTGCAACAGTCCATTGGCATATATTTAGGCCCAGCACCCAGGCAGAGGAGAGAGGTCCCGTAACAGAGAATCTGTCTTCATGTCAGCAGAGAATTAGTCTGCATGTCATAGCAGAGAATGAGGCTTCACGTCAGCCACCACTGCAACAGTCCATTGGCATATATTTAGGCCCAGCACACACACAGGCAGAGGAGAGAGGTCCCGTAACAGAGAATCTGTCTTCATGTCAGCAGAGAATCAGTCTGCATGTCATAGCAGAGAATGAGGCTTCACGTCAGCCACCACTGCAACAGTCCATTGGCATATATTTAGGCCCAGCACCCAGGCAGAGGAGGGAGGTCCCGTAACAGAGAATCTGTCTTCATGTCAGCAGAGAATTAGTCTGCATGTCATAGCAGAGAATGAGGCTTCACGTCAGCCACCACTGCAACAGTCCATTGGCATATATTTAGGCCCAGCACACACACAGGCAGAGGAGAGAGGTCCCGTAACAGAGAATCTGTCTTCATGTCAGCAGAGAATTAGTCTGCATGTCATAGCAGAGAATCAGGCTTCACGTCACCCACCACTGCAACAGTCCATTGGCATATATTTAGGCCCAGCACCCAGGCAGAGGAGGGAGGTCCCGTAACAGAGAATCTGTCTTCATGTCAGCAGAGAATTAGTCTGCATGTCATAGCAGAGAATGAGGCTTCACGTCAGCCACCACTGCAACAGTCCATTGGCATATATTTAGGCCCAGCACACACACAGGCAGAGGAGAGAGGTCCCGTAACAGAGAATCTGTCTTCATGTCAGCAGAGAATTAGTCTGCATGTCATAGCAGAGAATGAGGCTTCACGTCACCCACCACTGCAACAGTCCATTGGCATATATTTAGGCCTAGCACACAGGCAGAGCAGAGAGGTCCCGTAACAGACAATCTGGCTTCATGACAGCAGAGAATCAGTCTGCATGTCATAGCAGAGAATGAGGCTTCACGTCACCCACCACTGCAACAGTCCATTGGCATATATTTAGGCCTAGCACACAGGCAGAGCAGAGAGGTCCCGTAACAGACGATCTGGCTTCATGTCAGCAGAGAATCAGTCTGCATGTCATAGCAGAGAATGAGGCTTCACGTCAGCCACCACTGCAACAGTCCATTGGCATATATTTAGGCCCAGCACCCAGGCAGAGGAGGGAGGTCCCGTAACAGAGAATCTGTCTTCATGTCAGCAGAGAATTAGTCTGCATGTCATAGCAGAGAATGAGGCTTCACGTCAGCCACCACTGCAACAGTCCATTGGCATATATTTAGGCCCAGCACACACACAGGCAGAGGAGAGAGGTCCCGTAACAGAGAATCTGTCTTCATGTCAGCAGAGAATTAGTCTGCATGTCATAGCAGAGAATCAGGCTTCACGTCACCCACCACTGCAACAGTCCATTGGCATATATTTAGGCCTAGCACACAGGCAGAGGAGAGGTTCATTCAACTTTGGGTAGCATCGCAATATAATGGTAAAATGAAAATAAAAATAGGATTGAATGAGGAAGTGCCCTGGAGTCCAATAATATATGGTTATGGGGAGGTAGTTAATGTCTAATCTGGACAAGGGACGGACAGGTCCTGTGGGATCCATGCCTGGTTCATTTTTATGAACGTCAGCTTGTCCACATTGGCTGTAGACAGGCGGCTGCGTTTGTCTGTAATGACGCCCCCTGCCGTGCTGAATACACGTTCAGACAAAACGCTGGCTGCCGGGCAGGCCAGCACCTCCAAGGCATAAAAGGCTAGCTCTGGCCACGTGGACAATTTAGAGACCCAGAAGTTGAATGGGGCCGAACCATCAGTCAGTACGTGGAGGGGTGTGCACACGTACTGTTCCACCATGTTAGTGAAATGTTGCCTCCTGCTAACACGTTGCGTATCAGGTGGTGGTGCAGTTAGCTGTGGCGTGTTGACAAAAGTTTTCCACATCTCTGCCATGCTAACCCTGCCCTCAGAGGAGCTGGCCGTGACACAGCTGCCTTGGCGACCTCTTGCTCCTCCTCTGCCTTGGCCTTGGGCTTCCACTTGTTCCCCTGTGACATTTGGGAATGCTCTCAGTAGCGCGTCTACCAACGTGCGCTTGTACTCGCGCATCTTCCTATCACGCTCCAGTGCAGGAAGTAAGGTGGGCACATTGTCTTTGTAGCGTGGATCCAGCAGGGTGGCAACCCAGTAGTCCGCACAGGTTAAAATGTGGGCAACTCTGCTGTCGTTGCGCAGGCACTGCAGCATGTAGTCGCTCATGTGTGCCAGGCTGCCCAGGGATAAGGACAAGCTGTCCTCTGTGGGAGGCGTATCGTCATCGTCCTGCCTTTCCCCCCAGCCACGCACCAGTGATGGACCCGAGCTGCGTTGGGTGCCACCCCGCTGTGACCATGCTTCATCCTCATCCTCCTCCACCTCCTCCTCATCCTCGTCCTCCTCGTCCTCCAGTAGTGGGCCCTGGCTGGCCACATTTGTACCTGGCCTCTGCTGTTGCCAAAAACCTCCCTCTGAGTCACTTCGAAGAGACTGGCCTGAAAGTGCTAAAAATGACCCCTCTTCCTCCTCCTCCTCCTCCTCCTCCTGGGCCACCTCCTCTTCCATCATCGCCCTAAGTGTTTTCTCAAGGAGACATAGAAGTGGTATTGTAACGCTGATAACGGTGTCATCGCCACTGGCCATGTTGGTGGAGTACTCGAAACAGCGCAACAGGGCACACAGGTCTCGCATGGAGGCCCAGTCATTGGTGGTGAAGTGGTGCTGTTCTGTAGTGCGACTGACCCGTGCGTGCTGCAGCTGAAACTCCACTATGGCCTGCTGCTGCTCGCACAGTCTGTCCAGCATGTGCAAGGTGGAGTTCCACCTGGTGGGCACGTCGCATATGAGGCGGTGAGCGGGAAGGCCGAAGTTACGCTGTAGCGCAGACAGGCGAGCAGCAGCAGGATGTGAACGCCGGAAGCGCGAACAGACGGCCCGCACTTTATGCAGCAGCTCTGACATGTCGGGGTAGTTGTGAATGAACTTCTGCACCACCAAATTCAGCACATGCGCCAAGCAAGGGATGTGCGTCAAATTGGCTAGTCCCAGAGCTGCAACGAGATTTCGCCCATTATCACACACCACCAGGCCGGGCTTGAGGCTCACCGGCAGCAACCACTCGTCGGTCTGTTGTTCTATACCCCGCCACAACTCCTGTGCGGTGTGGGGCCTGTCCCCCAAACATATGAGTTTCAAAATGGCCTGCTGACGTTTACCCCGGGCTGTGCTGAAGTTGGTGGTGAAGGTGTGTGGCTGACTGGATGAGCAGGTGGAAGAAGAGGAGGAGGAAGCCGAGAAGGAGGAGGTGGCAACAGGAGGCAAAGAATGTTGCCCTGCGATCCTTGGCGGCGGAAGGACGTGCGCCAAACAGCTCTCCGCCTGGGGCCCAGCTGCCACTACATTTACCCAGTGTGCAGTTAGGGAGATATAGCGTCCCTGGCCGTGCTTACTGGTCCATGTATCTGTGGTTAGGTGGACCTTGCCACAGATGGCGTTGCGCAGTGCACACTTGATTTTATCGGATACTTGGTTGTGCAGGGAAGGCACGGCTCTCTTGGAGAAGTAGTGCCGGCTGGGAACAACATACTGTGGGACAGCAAGCGACATGAGCTGTTTGAAGCTGTCTGTGTCCACCAGCCTAAATGACAGCATTTCATAGGCCAGTAGTTTAGAAATGCTGGCATTCAGGGCCAGGGATCGAGGGTGGCTAGGTGGGAATTTACGCTTTCTATCAAATGTTTGTGAGATGGAGAGCTGAACGCTGGCGTGTGACATGGTTGAGACGCTTGGTGACGGAGGTGGTGGTGGTGGTGTTGGTGGTACATCCCCTGTTTGCTGGGCGGCAGGTGCCAACGTTCCTCCAGAGGCGGAGGAAGAGGCCGAGGCGGCAGCAGCAGAATAGGCCGAGGCGGCAGCAGCAGAAGAGGTAGCAGGGGGAGCCTGAGTGACTTCCTTGGTTTTAAGGTGTTTACTCCACTGCAGTTCATGCTTTGCATGCAGGTGCCTGGTCATGCAGGTTGTGCTCAGGTTCAGAACGTTAATGCCTCGCTTCAGGCTCTGATGGCACAGCGTGCAAACCACTCGGGTCTTGTCGTCAGCACATTGTTTGAAGAAGTGCCATGCCAGGGAACTCCTTGAAGCTGCCTTTGGGGTGCTCGGTCCCAGATGGCGGCGGTCAGTAGCAGGCGGAGTCTCTTGGCGGCGGGTGTTCTGCTTTTGCCCACTGCTCCCTCTTTTGCTACGCTGTTGGCTCGGTCTCACCACTGCCTCTTCCTCCGAACTGTGAAAGTCAGTGGCACGACCTTCATTCCATGTGGGGTCTAGGACCTCATCGTCCCCTGCATCGTCTTCCACCCAGTCTTGATCCCTGACCTCCTGTTCAGTCTGCACACTGCAGAAAGACGCAGCAGTTGGCACCTGTGTTTCGTCATCATCAGAGACATGCTGAGGTGGTATTCCCATGTCCTCATCATCAGGAAACATAAGTGGTTGTGCGTCAGTGCATTCTATGTCTTTCACCGCTGGGGAAGGGCTAGGTGGATGCCCTTGGGAAACCCTGCCAGCGGAGTCTTCAAACAGCATAAGAGACTGCTGCATAACTTGAGGCTGAGACAGTTTCCCTGGTATGCATGGGGGTGATGTGACAGACTGATGGGGTTGGTTTTCAGGCGCCATCTGTGCGCTTTCTGCAGAAGACTGGGTGGGAGATAATGTGAACGTGCTGGATCCACTGTCGGCCACCCAATTGACTAATGCCTGTACCTGCTCAGGCCTTACCATCCTTAGAACGGCATTGGGCCCCACCATATATCGCTGTAAATTCTGGCGGCTACTGGGACCTGAGGTAGTTGGTACACTAGGACGTGTGGATGTGGCAGAACGGCCACGTCCTCTCCCAGCACCAGAGGGTCCACTAACACCACCACGACCATGTCCACGTCCGCGTCCCTTACTAGATGTTTTTCTCATTGTTATGGTTCACCACAACAACAAATATATTATTTGGCCCAATGTATTGTATTCAAATTCAGCGGGATATAAATTTGAGGCCTAGTATTTAGGCGCTGGGTGACCGGTATGGATTTAGTGACAGAATTAGACTTGGAAATGCACAGAAGCGTGTGTGTGAAGTTATTCTGAATGACCCTATGTGCACCTTCAATATGATCTACCCTTTTAGGGATAGATTTCAAATAGCTCTGATATAGCAGAAACGACTAAATTATGAAATTGCTAAATTGGGAATTGTATTTCAACCCAGAACAAAAAATGTGCTTTGACGGACACTAAATAACTTTCCCAGCCACAACAGGACAGCGGTAACGAGAGATTTAGCGGGATATAAATTTGAGGCCTAGTATTTAGGCGCTGGGTGACAGGTATGGGTTTAGTGACAGAATTAGATTTGGAAATGCACAGTAGCGGGTGTGTGAAGTTATTCTGAATGACCCTATGTGCACCTTGAATATTATATACCCTTTTAGGGATAGATTTCAAATAGCTCTGATATAGCAGAAACCACTAAATTATGAAATTGCTAAATTGGGAATTGTATTTCAACCCAGAACAAGAAATGTGCTTGAACGGACACTAAATAACTCGCCCAGCTACAGCACTAAGGACAGATTTAGCGGGATATAAATTTGAGACCTAGTATTTAGGCGCTGGGTGACAGGTATGGGTTTAGTGCCAGAATTAGACTTGGAAATACACAGTAGCGGGTGTGTGTGAAGTTATTCTGAATGACCCAATGTGCACCTTGAATATTATATACCCTTTTAGGGATAGATTTCAAATAGCTCTGATATAGCAGAAACCACTAAATTATGAAATTGCTAAATTGGGAATTGTATTTCAACCCAGAACAAGAAATGTGCTTGAACGGACACTAAATAACTCGCCCAGCTACAGCACTAGGGACAGATTTAGCTGGATATAAATTTGAGGCCTAGTATTTAGGCGCTGGGTGACCGGTATGGATTTAGTGACAGAATTAGACTTGGAAATGCACAGAAGCGTGTGTGTGAAGTTATTCTGAATGACCCTATGTGCACCTTGAATATTATATACCCTTTTAGGGATAGATTTCAAATAGCTCTGATATAGCAGAAACCACTAAATTATGAAATTGCTAAATTGGGAATTGTATTTCAACCCAGAACAAGAAATGTGCTTGAACGGACACTAAATAACTCGCCCAGCTACAGCACTAAGGACAGATTTAGCAGGATATAAATTTGAGGCCTAGTATTTAGGCGCTGGGTGACAGGTATGGGTTTAGTGCCAGAATTAGACTTGGAAATACACAGTAGCGGGTGTGTGTGAAGTTATTCTGAATGACCCAATGTGCACCTTGAATATTATATACCCTTTTAGGGATAGATTTCAAATAGCTCTGATATAGCAGAAACCACTAAATTATGAAATTGCTAAATTGGGAATTGTATTTCAACCCAGAACAAGAAATGTGCTTGAACGGACACTAAATAACTCGCCCAGCTACAGCACTAAGGACAGATTTAGCGGGATATAAATTTGAGACCTAGTATTTAGGCGCTGGGTGACAGGTATGGGTTTAGTGCCAGAATTAGACTTGGAAATACACAGTAGCGGGTGTGTGTGAAGTTATTCTGAATGACCCAATGTGCACCTTGAATATTATATACCCTTTTAGGGATAGATTTCAAATAGCTCTGATATAGCAGAAACCACTAAATTATGAAATTGCTAAATTGGGAATTGTATTTCAACCCAGAACAAGAAATGTGCTTGAACGGACACTAAATAACTCGCCCAGCTACAGCACTAAGGACAGATTTAGCGGGATATAAATTTGAGGCCTAGTATTTAGGCGCTGGGTGACAGGTATGGGTTTAGTGCCAGAATTAGACTTGGAAATACACAGTAGCGGGTGTGTGTGAAGTTATTCTGAATGACCCAATGTGCACCTTGAATATTATATACCCTTTTAGGGATAGATTTCAAATAGCTCTGATATAGCAGAAACCACTAAATTATGAAATTGCTAAATTGGGAATTGTATTTCAACCCAGAACAAGAAATGTGCTTGAACGGACACTAAATAACTCGCCCAGCTACAGCACTAAGGACAGATTTAGCGGGATATAAATTTGAGGCCTAGTATTTAGGCGCTGGGTGACAGGTATGGGTTTAGTGCCAGAATTAGACTTGGAAATACACAGTAGCGGGTGTGTGTGAAGTTATTCTGAATGACCCAATGTGCACCTTGAATATTATATACCCTTTTAGGGATAGATTTCAAATAGCTCTGATATAGCAGAAACCACTAAATTATGAAATTGCTAAATTGGGAATTGTATTTCAACCCAGAACAAGAAATGTGCTTGAACGGACACTAAATAACTCGCCCAGCTACAGCACTAAGGACAGATTTAGCGGGATATAAATTTGAGGCCTAGTATTTAGGCGCTGGGTGACAGGTATGGGTTTAGTGCCAGAATTAGACTTGGAAATACACAGTAGCGGGTGTGTGTGAAGTTATTCTGAATGACCCAATGTGCACCTTGAATATTATATACCCTTTTAGGGATAGATTTCAAATAGCTCTGATATAGCAGAAACCACTAAATTATGAAATTGCTAAATTGGGAATTGTATTTCAACCCAGAACAATAAATGTGCTTGAACGGACACTAAATAACTCGCCCAGCTACAGCACTAAGGACAGATTTAGCGGGATATAAATTTGAGGCCTAGTATTTAGGCGCTGGGTGACAGGTATGGGTTTAGTGCCAGAATTAGACTTGGAAATACACAGTAGCGGGTGTGTGTGAAGTTATTCTGAATGACCCAATGTGCACCTTGAATATTATATACCCTTTTAGGGATAGATTTCAAATAGCTCTGATATAGCAGAAACCACTAAATTATGAAATTGCTAAATTGGGAATTGTATTTCAACCCAGAACAAGAAATGTGCTTGAACGGACACTAAATAACTCGCCCAGCTACAGCACTAAGGACAGATTTAGCGGGATATAAATTTGAGGCCTAGTATTTAGGCGCTGGGTGACAGGTATGGGTTTAGTGCCAGAATTAGACTTGGAAATACACAGTAGCGGGTGTGTGTGAAGTTATTCTGAATGACCCAATGTGCACCTTGAATATTATATACCCTTTTAGGGATAGATTTCAAATAGCTCTGATATAGCAGAAACCACTAAATTATGAAATTGCTAAATTGGGAATTGTATTTCAACCCAGAACAAGAAATGTGCTTGAACGGACACTAAATAACTCGCCCAGCTACAGCACTAAGGACAGATTTAGCGGGATATAAATTTGAGGCCTAGTATTTAGGCGCTGGGTGACAGGTATGGGTTTAGTGCCAGAATTAGACTTGGAAATACACAGTAGCGGGTGTGTGTGAAGTTATTCTGAATGACCCAATGTGCACCTTGAATATTATATACCCTTTTAGGGATAGATTTCAAATAGCTCTGATATAGCAGAAACCACTAAATTATGAAATTGCTAAATTGGGAATTGTATTTCAACCCAGAACAAGAAATGTGCTTGAACGGACACTAAATAACTCGCCCAGCTACAGCACTAAGGACAGATTTAGCGGGATATAAATTTGAGGCCTAGTATTTAGGCGCTGGGTGACAGGTATGGGTTTAGTGCCAGAATTAGACTTGGAAATACACAGTAGCGGGTGTGTGTGAAGTTATTCTGAATGACCCAATGTGCACCTTGAATATTATATACCCTTTTAGGGATAGATTTCAAATAGCTCTGATATAGCAGAAACCACTAAATTATGAAATTGCTAAATTGGGAATTGTATTTCAACCCAGAACAAGAAATGTGCTTGAACGGACACTAAATAACTCGCCCAGCTACAGCACTAGGGACAGATTTAGCTGGATATAAATTTGAGGCCTAGTATTTAGGCGCTGCGTGACAGGTATGGGTTTAGTGACAGAATTAGACTTGGAAATACACAGTAGCGGGTGTGTGTGAAGTTATTCTGAATGACCCAATGTGCACCTTGAATATTATATACCCTTTTAGGGATAGATTTCAAATAGCTCTGATATAGCAGAAACCACTAAATTATGAAATTGCTAAATTGGGAATTGTATTTCAACCCAGAACAAGAAATGTGCTTGAACGGACACTAAATAACTCGCCCAGCTACAGCACTAGGGACAGATTTAGCTGGATATAAATTTGAGGCCTAGTATTTAGGCGCTGGGTGACCGGTATGGATTTAGTGACAGAATTAGACTGGGATATGGCCAAAAAATAAACAGACTATTGCTGGTTAAATGCACTTGGTGTGACAGCTTCACCCTGATGTAGGCTTTAGCCAAAAAACAACCACACCATTGAGGGTTAAATGCACTTGGTCGCAGCTTGTGCTGGCGCACCACAAGACACAAAATGGCCGCCGATCACCCCAGAAAAATGTGACTGACAAACGGTCTGTGCAGCCTAAAAACAGTGAGCAATTGAGGATCAGCAGCTCAATGATCCACAGCTGCAGATCGATCAGTTAATCAAGTCCTTTGGAGGAGTTAATCTGCCTAATCTCGCCCTACTGTCGCAGCCGCAACCTCTCCCTACGCTAATCAGAGCAGAGTGACGGGCGGCGCTATGTGACTCCAGCTTAAATAGAGGCTGGGTCACATGGTGCTCTGGCCAATCACAGCCATGCCAATAGTAGGCATGGCTGTGATGGCCTCTTGGGGCAAGTAGTATGACGCTTGTTGATTGGCTGCTTTGCAGCCTTTCAAAAAGCGCCAAGAAAGCGTCACAAAAGCGCGAAGAAAGCGACGAACACCGAACCCGAACCCGGACTTTTACGAAAATGTCCGGGTTCGGGTCCGTGTCACGGACACCCCAAAATTCGGTACGAACCCGAACTATACAGTTCGAGTTCGCTCATCCCTAGATTTGAGGCAAGTGGAAATGTAAAGAAAGCCACCTCAGTATGTATGTAGGACATATGGATATAACAGAGTGTCGTCCTTTGTTTGAAACCCACTCTATGAACCAAACTAAACAGAACTATTCTGTAATTGTGGCTCCAGGTTCTGCTGGACCTGGCACGTTCATGTGTTATATTCATGGCCATTAACCCCTTAAGGACCCTGGGATTTTCCATTTTTGAGTTATCATTTTTCCCTCACCGCCTTCACTCGGTCAGCATTTGGTCAGTACAGTAATCCATCAGTATTGCTAATACCAAAAAAAGTAATAAATAAATAAAAAGGAAATTAAAACACCCCAAAAAAGTCTGCAATGTTCTCACTTCACCACACAATGGCTAATAACCTGTCACCGGGTGCCGACGATGCAGGAGCGAGGACGCGTGCAGAGTCTCCTAGGTGATAGGGGGACCCGGCTGCGCACGTCTCTTCAGAGCGGCTGGCGTCCTCTGCTCCCCCAGCAACCAGTGTAAGTCTGAGCACCGAGCTGGGCACTCGGTGCTCAGCTGTATGCAGCAGGGTGAGTCATGTGACGCTGGCCACGTCACATGGCCCCTGCTAGTCAGTATTTAACAGGCAGCCTGCTGGCCATAGGTTGCCTGTTATTTAGGTTCCACCTGCAATTGTGTCTTTCCTGTCGTACTTACCTCCTGCTGATATCCGACGATCCTCTGCCTGCTCCTTGTGTACTTTTTGCTGCTCTCCTGGTATTCCGACCCCGGCTTCCTCCTGATGATCCTCTGCTGACTCCCATTGGTACTTTGCAAATCTCTTGGTATTTCTGACCCCGGGTTCTCCTGACTATTCTCTGCTTGCTCCATTTGTTCTTCGTTGCTCTCCTGGTATTTGACTCGGTCCGTTCACGTTCTGTAGTATGTCTGGTCTGTCCTTTCTGTACTTATTCCAAGTTAGGGACTGCCGTCCAGTTGTCCACTGTCATTAGGACTTGCGAGGCAAGTAGGCAGGGCCAGGGGTGAGGGTAGAGCGCAGTAGTCACTTCCCTCCCCCCTGTGTGTGTGTGTGTGTACGCGACCATTACATAACCCCTTTTTTTCCCCCACTAATACACACCAAAAAGGGCTGTAATTTTATCACTTCACCACACAACGGCAAATACTTTCTTTGTACCACTAATACACGCAAAAAAGGCTTTAGAACATATAACTGCACTGCTGAACAGCAAATAGGCCCTTATTTTTTCCACTTATGCACTCCACAAAAGTATTTAGAACATATAACGGCACCGCTGAACAGCAAATATATTTTTCTTTTTTCCTCTTATGCATTCCACAAAAGAGATTTAGAACATATAACTGCACCGCTGAACGGCAAATATATTTTACTTTTGCCACTAATACACGACAAAAAGGGCTTTAGAACATACAACTGCACCGCTGAACAGCAAATACATTTTACTTTTGCCATTAATACACGGCAAAAAGGGCTTTAGAACATATAACTGCACCGCTAAACGGCAATTATATTTTTCTTTTTTTCTCTTATACACTCCACAAAAGGGCTTTATAACATGTAACTGCACCGCTGAATGGCAAATATATTTTACTTTTGATGCTAATACATGACAAAAAGGGTTTTAGAACAAATAACTGCACCACTGAACGGCAAATATATTTTTCTTTTGCCACTGATACACGCCACAAACAGCTTTAGAACATATAACTGCACCGCTGAACGGCAAATATATATTTCTTTTGCCACTATTATAAGACAAAAAGGGCTTTAGAACATATAACTGCACTGCTGAACGGCAAATATATTTTTCTTTTGCCACTAATACATGCCCCAAAAGGCTTTAGAACATATACTGTAACTGCACCACTGAACGGCAAAAATATTATACTTTTGCCACTAATACACGCCACAAAAGGCTTTAGAACATATAACTGCACCGCTGAAAGGCAAATATATTTTTATTTTGCCACTAATACACGACAATAAGCCCTTTTTCCCACTAATACAAGCCAAAATGTGCTTTTTACTAAAAAAATCGGCAATGTAATGATCGCGTAATATGCGAATATCACGCGGTCAATACAAGCGTGGGTCAAAAAGGAATATATAGCACAATATTCGATATAGTGCTGTATATTTGTTTTTTAGAATATTTGTAATTTTTTTCCATCTGAAGTTATGATTCCTCCCTGCTTAAGTTGCTTGTCAAGCAATTTAAGCAGGGAGGAATCATGACTTCAGATGGAAAAAAATGACGAATATTCTAAAAAATCTAATATACAGCACTATATCGAATTTAGTGCTGTATATTCCTTTTTGACTCATGCCTGTATTGATTGCATAATATTTGCATATTACACAATCTTTGCATTGCTGATTTTTCGAGTAAAAAAAAGTTGAATATAACGAATATTCGAATTTGCGAATATTCGCTGAATATTCTACAAAATATTAGCAAAATATAGCGACTTCGAATATGACTCCTGCTGCTCCACACTATTTGGAACATATAACTGCACCGCACAAGAACAAATAAGACTTAGAAATATTTCCTTATAATAAACCCCGTTAATGGCTGTAACACCTCAATAACAAAAATGGTTTGCTGGAATTACAGAGCTGTATAATGGGAATTTGGATTCCCAGTCAGTGCAGCAAGGTGTAATAGGATTGTTCCTATTACCCAGGCTGTATCCTCCCCTGCTGAACCCTGTTCAACATAAATGCTGTGGAATGATTCATCCCTATCCTTTCCCTACACCTTGAATAATCTTACCCTGCACTTGTAAATTGTTTCTTTTTAGCACAATTAAGTTTTTTCTACCACTGTCCCTAGCGCCTGATGCCATCTCTCCCTGCACTAAGTACACTGGAAAATGGCTGAATCCAAGATGGTTGAGGCTATTTATAGGGCTGTGACATCATAGGGCTGGCTGCTGATTGGCTGCATGCACAGCTTTATGGGTGATCCCACCTTCCCAGAGTTCCTTGCTCCATGTCCTCACACGTGCAGCAGCCATTTTATGAAAAAATTTGATTCGTTACCACGAAGCGTGAGGAAATTCAGATTCGGTGCGTATCGAATTTTTTCCTGAAATTCGGATCGAATTCCACTTCGTCAACTTCGATTCGCTCATCTCTAGTCTTATTTCACCAAACTAACATATCAAGCAATTGCAAATACATCCACATGAAATAAATAAATAAATAAATAAATACTTTAATTAATAAATAAAAGTTCTACTGTAAAACAATTGACATGCATCTCAAACAGAAAAAAGAACATCACTTGAGCTAAACTAAATTTAGCCTAAAATAAACCTTCTCAAGGAAAATAAAAAATAAAAAAATAAGCGCAAACATTTTTTTGGCAGAGATCTTATTTATCCAACAACAGAGATGCATTTGCTTATAGTTCCTGCGAATGTTTTATCTGTGCTTCCTCCGCACCTGTCCCACAGTGAATTGAACCACATCTGTCTCATCTTGGCATAACAAGTATATGAATACATCTGTGGAAAACGATTCTTTTTTTTTTTTGTGCTGAACTGTGTAAAAAAAAAAAAGGCACAAGAACATTTTACGTTTTCTAAAGAAATGTAACAATGTAAATGTAATGATAAACTCTATAGCTTCACATGAGAAAAAGACTGCAGGATTGATTTGTTACAAAGACATTTCGAGAAGGGAGGGGGAGCAATAGGTTAATTTCTACGTATGTATCCGAATGAGAAGTGTAAGTGGATTCTTATTAGAAAGGTCATTTTTTATCGATCCCTGTAGATTTATAAAGCCCATCTGGAAACATTTGAAAAGCTCCAGTGTTATTCTTCCTAGCTGAGAACCCATAGGTCTTTCTCAGGAAACAATAATTGTCAAGTTGTGGAAATTCCTGGGAAAAAAAAAGTGGGAACATTTGTTGTGGGAATTGCAAAAAGAAAGAGTCAGGAACGTGTTTCCTGAACAATTCCCTGCCGTTCTGTAGTTCGTACATGCTTTCCCTCCGTAGGAAATGCTTGACTTGTGTTATTCAATGTGCAATCATTGATATATTTTATTCAAAGTTTTATATTAATTTTAATTTAAAAGGTTGTTTTTTTTATGTTGCTTAGTGGGAGGAAAATACATGCAGATACTTTCCCAGGAGAGATGATGCAGATACAGGAATGCAGGTGATTGTAGCATGGAAAAGGCACGTACACCTGTGTTAATTAACACTCGGTGGGGTGACTATGAAAGCAAACCCACTAACAACCCCAGGGGATCCCACACAAAGAAGGAGGTTCAGCTTGCATAACATTACTTTTCCTATTAAAAACACGTTTTTCTCAGTAAGTTTTTTTTCTTTTTTTATATAATAACAGCATAGAATGAAGAGTTAGGTTTGACTAAATCATTTAGATAGATATGAGATAGATGAAATATAGATAAATAAATGTAAAAGATAAAGATAGATAGGTATTCGATACTATAGATATGTGATGGATTGATAGCCATGGGATAGATGGATGGATATTAAATACAAGATGGATGGACAGATATTATATATGACATAGATAGAAAGATAGATAGATAGATAGATAGATAGATAGATAGATAGATAGATAGAGTAGATATGTAATGGATTGATAGACATGGGATAGATGGAATATAGATAAATAAATGTAAAAGATAAAGATAGATATTAGATACTATAGATATGTAATGGATTGATAGACATGGGATAGATGGATGGTTATTAAATATAAGATTTGTTTGATGGATATGCACCTGTGACTATGTATATAAATTAGTGATGAGCAGCAGGAGTCATATTCAAATTCGCAACATTTCGCGAATATTTTGTAGAATATTCGTCATATATTCACAAATTCGTATATTCGTTATATTCTAAATCGGCAAGGTAATGATCGCATAATATGCGAATATTGCGCGCTCAATACAGGCGTCGGTCAAAAACGAATATATACCGTGTTTCCCCGAAAATAATTCCTACCACGATAATAAACCCTAGCACTATTTTGCAGGGTTTTTGGAGTAGGCTTAAAATATAAGCCCTACTCCAAAAATAAGGCCTAGATACAGCCGTATATATTTTTTTAATATCAAGGGAAGGTGAGGGAAATGTGCGGGCTGCAGAAGCTCAGGAGCGCTCACTAATGGCTCCTGAGCTGCCATGAAGCAGGCTTCAGTGAATTAGCCTTCAATGAAGCCGCCAGCCGGCGCATACATCGCGGCACTAAGCAGCACCTGACGGGCGGGCTGGAGGCTTCACTAAATGCTAAATTATGCCGGCAGCCCGCGCTTCCCTTCACTTTCCCATTGGGCTAGCTGGCGGCTTCTCTGTATGCCCTGTACTACCACCCCGGCTGGAACGCGTCATAGGGTGCTATATAGCACCCAATGACACGTGTTCGTCTCAGTATTAGTCAGGGAGAGCTGGGGAGAAGAAGGGAGAGATAGTATAGGGATTGAAATAGCAATATTTTTGTTTTTGTACTTGTTTTAGACCCAAAAGTCCTTTGGCAGTAATATATATTTTTAGTGCAACCTGCGCTGAATAGCTTGCAATTGTTTGGCTGCTGCAGACAGTGACATTACCTGCGCTACATCTCCTGTGTAACGTGTGCGCAGCCTAAAAATATCCGTGACATCCATTGTGCTTTTTCTGTAGACGGTGTCCGCTGTGGACAGTTACATTACCTGCGCTACATCTCCTGTATAACATTTGCGTATCCGAAATATCTGTGACATTCAGTCTAATTTTTTTGCTGCTGGTGACAGCCACATTACTTGCACTATACCTCCTGTTTAACGCGTGCGCATCCGAAAAATATCTGTGACATTCTGTGTACTTTATTTGCGCATACACTTACAAATCCTGTGCTACTGTACATGTGACATACTTGCAAGCATATATACCATTTAATATGCGCAAGGCGAGCAGTAAGGGACAGGGAAGTGGCCGTGCTGCTGATGGTGCACGCAGAGGCCGTGGCCCTGGGTGCGGTGAAACTGTGCCTGCTGCCAGAGCATAAGAAACACACTCATCAACGATTCCTAGCTTCATGTCCCAGTTTGCAGGGCAGCGCAGGACACCACTCTCGAAGTCAGTCTAGTGCGACCAGGTGGTCGGTTGGATTGCAGCAGATATTGCTTCTAGTCAGTTAAGCACCACCCTGTCTTCCACAAAGTCCAGTCTCAGTAGCCAAGAGTCTGGTCAACAGAATCCTCACCCTGATCCTCCTTCCTCCTACCATGAAGAGTCTTGGCAAACAAGTGATCCCACACTCGGATATTCCGAGGAGCTGTTTCCATCGCCATTCCTTAATTTGGGCCTCTCGCCAAGCTCGCTTGAAGAGGGACATAAGGAGATCTTTTGCCCTGATTCCCAAACTATGGAGCATCCACAGTCAGAAGAAGATGACAGTGGGGAATGGCAATTAGTATTTCACGAGGTGGATGATGATGATGAGACACAGTTGCCAATATGTCAACCGCAATTAGTGTCTCAAGAGGTTCATGATGAGGATGAGACACAGTTGTCTATAACTGAGGTGGCAAGTGGCAAGCCAACCGAGGACAGCAGTACAGAGGGGGAGGGATCCGCAGAACCGCAACAGGCTTGAAGAGGCGGGCCACACCACACAGGCCCGCAACTGTTCCACAGAGCACCCCCTTGCGGAAATCTCCCTTGCAAAAGGGTTTGTGTTCCGTAGTATGGCACTTTTTTGAGGAAAGTGCAGACGACAAAAGAATAGTAGTTTGCAACCTGTTCCACACCAAAATGAGCCGGCGCATGAACACTAGCAACCTCGCCACCACCAGCATGATCCGCCACAAGGCATCCAAGCACCTTAATAAGAAGGACCAACTTCTGGTTCCACAATCTGTGTCTGCGGGTCACACCACTGCCTCCTCTTCCACTTTGGTACGTGCTGGCCAATCGCCTGTCGAAGGCGCAGGCGAGGATGCTCCAGCCCTGCAGCTGGACCTTTACAAGCACCATCAGCTAGCATATCCACTTCTGTGTACCAGCGCAGCATACAGATGTCTATACCCCAGGCCTTTCAATGAAAGCACAAATACCCAGCAACCCACCCACAGGCCATCGCACTAAATGCGCACCTTTCCAAATTGCTGGGCCTGGAAATGTTGGCATTTAGGCTTGTGGACACTGAGGCTTTCCGTAGCCTGATGGCGGCGGCTGTCCCGCGGTACTCAGTCCCCAGCCGCCAATATTTTTCACAGTGTGCAGTCCTAGCGTTACACCAGCATGTGTCCCGTAACATTATCCGTGCCCTGACCAATGCAGTTAATGGGAAGGTCCACTTAACGACTGACACATGAAAAAGAGCTTTTGGCCAGGGTGAATGTTGTGGACGTCGGGAACGAGTCGTACCCTGGGATGGCACAGGTGCTACAGACACCAAGGATTAGGGGCCCTACTTGCATCAGGGTTTCCGCCGTCACCTAATTTAGTGGCTGCAACCACCCCTTCTCATCCTCTGTCTCCTCCTTCAATTCCACCTCTGAATTATCATCTTGTAGCACCAGTCAGCCATCAGTCAGTAGCTGGAAGCCGTGTAGCACTGCAGTGGGGAAGCTGCAACAGGCCACGCTTAAACTGATCTGCTTAGGTGACAAACAGCACACCGCTGCAGAGCTGTGGCAGGGGACAAGGGACCAGACTGAGCTGTGACTCTCGCTACTCAACCTACAACTAGGCATGGTTGTGTCTGATGATGGCAGTAACTTGGTGGCGGCTTTGGAGCTCGGCAAGCTGACACACATACCATGTGTAGCCCACGTGTTCAACCTAGTGGTTCAGTGGTTTCTCAAATCCTACCCAAATTTGCCTGAGCTACTGGTGAAGGTGTGGCGCGTGTGTGCCCATTTTTGCAAGTCATTGACAGCTTTCGCCGGTCTGGCAACGCTGCAGCAGCGCTTGCAATTTCCAGCTCACCGACTGTTGTGCAACATGAGCACGTGCTGGAACTCAACGTTCCACATGTTGGCCAGGCTTTGTGAGCAGCAGAGGGCAGTAGTGGTATGCCTGCTGCAACATGGCCGTCGCCTTTCCAGTCAGCTTCCGCTCTTCACAAGCGACGAGTGAACATTGATTTCTGACCTCTGTGAGGTTTTACGCAACTTTGAGGAATCGACACAGATGGTGAGTGATAAAGCTATTATCAGCGTGACCATCCCACTTCTGTGTCTTCTCAAACACTCGCTGCTCACAATTAAGGCCGACGCTTTTCATGTGGAAGAGGTGGAAATGGGGGAAGAAAGTACACAGGGTGATAGCCAGACCACCCTCAGTTCGTCTTCTCAGCACGAATTGGATGATGAGGAGGAGAAGGAGACGGTTGCCTCTGCTACAGAGGGTAGTGCCCATGGAAGTTTTATTCCATCTGTTCAGGGTAGATGGGCAGAAGAGGAGGAAAAGGATGAGGAAATTGAGAGTCATCCTCCTGATGAGGACAGCAAAGTCTTGTCTGTTGGGACTCTGGCACACATGGCTGACTTTATGTTAGGCTGCCTTTCCCGTGATCCTCGCATTGTATGCATTTGGGTCAACACCGATTACTGGTTGTTCACCCTTCTCGACCCCCGCTACAAAGAGAACTTCTCATCTCTCATTCTTGTGGTGGAGAGGACGAGCAAAATGGTGCAATACCAGAAGGTCCTTGTGGAAAAATTGCTCCAAAAATTTCCAGCTGACAAAGCTGGCTGCAGAGTACATAGTTCCTTGGCCAACCGAGAAGGGGAGATGAGGGGAACACACAGCAGTTCCAACAGAGGCAGGGCAACACTCTCCAAGGCCTGAGACAGTTTTATAAGTTTTATCCTGATGCGCGGCCTAGTGTCATACAGAGGCAAAAAAATTTAGATGGTCAGCTCAGCAGGAGGCCCTTGCTCCTAATGTTTTTGAGGGTCACCAGCAGGCCATCAATCATAATTTTTTGAGACTGTGTATGATTCCCTCCTTTATGTGTAACAAAAGGCGTATTGGAGTGCTGGTTCCTTGTAATTTTTGGCAGCCCTTTCACTTAGTGCATAGACTTTATGAGTGTAGGAGTCCCACTACCTGAACAATTGTACCACAATGTGAATGAGGCCCTCCTTTATGTGATATACAGGTCGTATCGGAGTGCCTCTTTCTTGCAATTTTTGGCAGCACTTGCACTTTATATACAAGTAAATATACAGGAAAGAATGTTTCCTAACGATTTTTCCTCGGAAATCGAATTTCTCTTCGGTTTGGTCCGTATTATTGTCAGTCTGTTAAAGTGGCGTAATACTCACACAGCATCGTTCCCAGCAGCGACCTGGGAGTTCAAGATGCATCCAGACATCATCCCCATGCTGTTCCCATGCTGTTCAGTGGTGTTTCCATCCATTTCTGACCTTTTCCTATGAACCAGACGCCGTCCCCTCTTCAGAGCAGGGGGCGCCTGGTTTAATGCTCGGGTTCTCCCATTGACTTCCACTGTGCTCGCGTGCTCTGTAGAGCACCAAAGCATCCCGAGGTGTTCTACTCGATCACCCTAACACTTTGGTGCTCGACCAACACTAATAGTTAGATAGATATTAGAAGGATGGAAGTGAGTATGTGTGTTACAGCAGGTGGTGCTATACAGCTAGATATCATTGACTAGCCCAGTAGCTATATAACATGTTTTAAATACAGATCCAGGTGCTATTTTTAAAAATGTAGACTATATTTCATGGGACCTTGTTTAAGAGGCACAATACACTTAATGGTTTGAACACTTGGTTGAGGCCCAAAATCTTATCAGTTCCAGTACAAAATCTTTTATAATCTATTACAGTAGATAAGGGGTCTCAAATGTGGCAAAGGTGGAACTATTGCTTAAAACTTCAGAATCTAAAATGTACCAGTACATGTACAGTCTGCATCAGGGTCTTCCAGGACCTATGGTGATGTCCATACCTCTTAATAATGTGGGCCACATCTAGACAACCTATAAAGGAACAGTCTTATGCGCATAGCATAAAACAAATAATATACCCACGGTTAGGGAAATATTTTGTGTCGCACTGAGGTATTTGGTAATCCTAAGGTGGCATTTTGTGCTACATGGTGATGTTTATTTGGCACTGTTGGGTTTTCAGATGTAGGCTGAAATTAATGCGTTCCATTAACTGGAAAAAAAATATTATTTCGGCCCACATACTATATACTGTTCAGCATTGACAGTGCATTTCCGGATGTGTAAGCTGCCAATACCATAGGGACTAATGATCATATAATTAGAAATGCAGGCTTTTGAACTGTGCGCTGATAAAAAGCTGGATGGTCCCTCTCCTTTTGAGTCTGCAGAACACAGTGTCCTAAAAGAATTGAAAATGTTGATTCATCTGATCCCAGAACAGTTTGCATTTTGCCTCAGTCCATTTTAAATGTGTTTTAAATGCCCAGGAAAGATGGCAGTGTTTCTGGATCATGTTGACATATGGCTTCTTCTTTACATAATACAGCTTTAACTTGCATTTGTGGTTTGCATGGCAAACTGTGTTCACAGACAATGGTTTCTGGAAGTGTATCTGAGCCCATGCAGTGATTTCCAGTACAGAATTATGCCTGTTTTAATTGCAATGCCACCTGAGGGCCCGTAGATCATGAGCATCCAATAATGACTGTCTGCCTTGTCCCTTGCGCACATAGATTTCACCGGATTCTCTGAATCTTTTGATCATATTATGTACTGTAGATGGTAGGATATTAAAAGCCTTTACAATTTTACATTGAAGAACATTTTTCTGAAATTGTTCCACAACATTTAGACACAGTTATTTGCAGATTGGTGACCCTCTGCCGATCTTTGCTTCAGTGAAACTCTTGCTCTTCTAGCTGTTGTTTTTTAATTAATATCAGTTACTTTTCCAGCCTTTTGTTGCACCTGTCCCAACTTTTTTTACATGCTTTGGTGCCATCAAACTGTAGATGAGTTATGTTTTTTAATGAAATGGTAAAATGTCTCCCTTTCGAGATCTGATATGTGTTTTAAGATCTATTGCGAGTAAAAAGGGATCTATGAGATTTGCAAATTGTTTTTATTTACCTTTATTTACATTTTACACAGTGTCTCAACTTTTTGGAATTGAGATTGTACATAGTGCACTTCAGAGAGGAGTTCCCTTAGCAAATTAAAAATGGACCTTCTTTGCACATGCTGGTTTATGATGCAGCAGTTGATCATTCTAGGACATGAGTGTTCAGTGCTTCTTTGGCATTCCCCATCCTGTTAGGACTTTTTGGGGGCATGAACCTAAGTCCAGTAGCCCATTTTCTTCGCCCATAGTGCCACCTTGAGCTAGGCCCATTTTTGGTTTGGGCTCTATAGTTTACATGCTTTTTTCTCTTTAGTATGTAGACTTGAGTAGACATACATAGCCAGGAGAATCACTGCTTCTTTAACCATCATATATGCTATATATTTTATCACCTGACCATTTTCCCTGTAAGCACACAGGATTTAAAGATGATTTCCTGGCTTTTTAACCATTGTGTATTGTTTTCTTTACTTTCTCCGTCTATTCTGCATGGCAGCAGTAACACATGTGTCTGCTGTCTACCTTATCGAGTAGACATCTCCAGTGCATCTGTGTGGGGGGAGCTCCATTTCCTCGGCTGGAAACCTGTATCTCATTGTAGTAATAAAGCACCACTTCCTCACTTCAAAAACTGTATCAGATAAGACCAATTACTTTAAATGAGTCATAGCAAGAAGGGGAAAAAATATATTTTTTAGGTCAAGTCTTTGAACTTTAAGTCCTTCAAAGGTGTACTAAAGCAAGGTTATGAGGTGATTGTCTAGAAATGGTCAAATTACTCGTTCTTAAGTACTGGAAGTCATTTTTACAAACCAACAGTACAGTGCATCTGTCCAACTATGTAACTTAATATAAGTCAAAACTTTCATCACATCGAATGCAGGAGGAGAAAGCATGGGAATGTATAGTTTATGAGCTTGTGTCACAAATTAGAGCCGTCTGTATCAAAAACAGCCAATGACTTGGAAAACGAGACATTCTCCAAACTTAGAAAAGTTTTTATCTCATGATTAATGTAAAAAAATTGAAATTAGACATCATATAGTACATGACATGACAAAGCTAGAACCATCCCTGTATCTCAAATGGATCCAGAGATCACTCCATTCATTGCTCCAATTGCTCTGCTACATTTATTTCAAGTTGACAGCTCAGGGAGTGTGTCCTTTCTTAGGGGACATGTCTTTTATGTTGCAGCTCTCTCACTGTAACTTTGACAGCTTCTAATAGTTGTTATAGCTGGTGACATTTGAAGGATGGAACCGAGCATGTGTGTCCACCTCAGGGAGGTGGACAGAGAAATAAGGAAAATAACAAACAGCAGGTGGTGCTATACAGATAGATTTTATTGGATAACTCAGTGACTATACTACATTTTTAATCACATCCAATTAGAAAGTATTCAGACCAAGGAAAATATTTTTGAGATCTTCTAACTAAACTGATTTCTATTGTGTCTCATAAAAATAAATGTAATCTAACAATAAATCCTATACAAAAACAGTCAATACTATGAAAAGTGTAGTGTGGAAAAAAATCTGTGTCATGTGTAAGCTAGCACTCACAAGATCAAGAGAGCAGGCATCCTCAAACTGTGGCCCTCCAGCTGTTGTACAACTACAACTCCCACAATACCCTGCTGTAGGCTGATACCTGAAGGCTGTTCAGGCATGCTGGGAGTTGTAGTTTTGCAACAGCTGGAGGGCCACAGTTTGAGGATGCCTGCCATATAGGAAGACCATCCATCTGGTTTTTCCTAAACTCTTTGCCACTGGATCTCAAGAACAAGTGTGGGACTTCTTTCGCCAAAGGAAGCTGGTAAGGAATTGGCCTAAAGGTCTGTAACGGACCGTTTCAGCAGACAAGGGGTTAAAATCCGTTTAGGCGATAGGCCCCTTTCCGAGAGACAGGCACAGCTACTGCAGAACACCAACCTCCCGAACTGGATACAAAATAGCACTCCAAACTGGAACCTCGCAAATAGCTGTCAGCAGACGAACAGGAAAAGGATCCAATCAGCTTACACTCCTGGCAATCAGTCTCTAACAGCATACAGGGAATCCCCCCAATAACGAGACAAGGCTCTGTCTTGAGGGTCAGCAGTGGTCTGACTGTACTTCAAGTACAGCCTCTTTTATTGATACAAACCAAACATAGTACTGCCCACAGGGTTTTGAAATCCAACCAATCAGTAATTCACAACACACACAATGTAAATACAGCAACCAATCGTTCCCGCCCCCTAGAGGACCAGAAGGGAGACTGCGACACAGAACAGATACAACATATCCCCATAATGCATCATGGTTTCCTCCTCTCTGCCTGGGAGACGACCAAAGACAATCCAATTATCTCTCAGGACAAAGGGGAGATCACCAATACACATGTGGAGACAACAGGACAGATACACCATTTAAACACACAATGGGACAATAGAACCACACCCAGCATATTCCTCCCAAGCTGACAAGTTACACTTATTATAAGTTGTTATAACTTTGTGAGGTTACATTGTCCATACATATAACTTACATCAATTTAAACAGTATAACTTGGGGGACAAACCTATCCAAAATTCCCTGGAATAGGTTCAGGGGTTTAAAAGTTACTATGGGCCATAATCCTGAGGCAAGAGGCTAGCAACCAGCCCCCTCCAAAACACTGTGGCGAGGTTGGTTTCGTCACACATCTCCCCCTTCCAGGGAAGACTAACCAGATACCTGACCTCACGGTCAGTACCTGAGTTAGTCTGGCAGTCCAACCACAACCCCATACTGGACCTGTTCAATTTTGGGGCCTGGCTCTGTTCCGTATGTCCCCAGCTGTTGAGTGAGCATCTGTGACTCCTTGCTGCCTTGTGGTTCTCCAGCTTGGAGCTGTAGGTACTTGGTGGGCAGAGGCCGACTGCGCTCTGCCCAGATGCCAGCTCTTCCGCTGGGGTCGCTTGTGGGGAGTCCGGCTCTGAAGAAGAGGATAGGGGAGGGCAGAGGCCGACTGCGCTCTGCCCAGAGGCCAGCTCTTCCGCTGGGGTAGCCTGTGGGAAGTCCGGCTCTGAAGAAGAGGATAGGGGAGGGCAGAGGCCGACTGCGCTCTGCCCAGAGGCCAGCTCTTCCGCTGGGGTAGCCTGTGGGAAGTCCGGCTCTGGAGAAGAGGATAGGGGAGGGCAGAGGCCGACTGCGCTCTGCCCAGAGGCCAGCTCTTCCGCTGGGATGGGATCAGGAAATCCTATCCCCAGGACCTTGTTGCAGATCGGCTGTGGAGAGGAGGAATCGCTTACCTCCTCCTCCAGGCATTCCTGCAGGGTTGGTGGGGGATCTGAACCGGCCGTCCAGTATCCTGGTAAGCCTGGTGCAGAGACCGCGGTCCCATCTGCACTATCGAAGTTAGGGGTGCTGTCCCCCTGTGGTTGGGGATCTGGGCCGGCTACCCAGCATCCCTGTAGGGCCGGTGGAGAGACTTCGGTCCCATCTCTACCTGCCGTCGGGACATCTTCCCAGACCCAGTCAATGAAGTTCCCTACTTTGGGAGTTGGTAGGGAAGCAGGGGGTATCGCCGGCAAATCTTCCCAGTTGTAGGAGGGCAGATCTGGCTCTACTTGTCGAGTAGGTTGGGGATGAACAGAGCTGAGCAGGTGTTGGTAGGTCTGCTCCAGCTCCCACTCCCTTGTTACCAGGTGGATCATGTCTTTGCTCACCTCCCTTTCGTCAGCATAATCATGCATGCCCATCCGGTAGTCGTAGATGTCCCAAAACCTAGACTCCTCCATGCTGCCAAGATCAATGTCCTCCTCCAAGGCATCCCATAGTAACCCAGGTCCATCATAATCCTCACCCTCGGGTCTGTCGTGCTCAGCCATCCAGGGGGAATGTTGAATGACATGCCACCTTAGGGCCTGGTAAGCGTCCTCTAGCCAAAGCTCCTTACATACCAGGTTCTGGAGCTCTGTTACCCAGTCATCCAGGGGCTGCTCTCCCAAGAGACCCATCCGCATCGCCACACGCTTTTGTAGCCGCTGCTCATAACTGGGGAGACTCTCACCTCGCCGCCACTGGGCATCTTCCAGGGCATCATACCAGACTTCCTTTCTGTCTGCATCCCTCCAGTCCGGGTCCTCCTCCTCGTATAACACTGCTGGTTCCATCCTGGTGCTTTTAGGGTCACTGTACTGGGACATGCGTTGCCCTTAAATTGTAGAATCCAAAGAAATGGTGTCTCCTGTAGCTGTCCTTCTGGCTGTAGGAACGATCCCGCTGCTTGCCACCAATGTAACGGACCGTTTCAGCAGACAAGGGGTTAAAATCCGTTTAGGCGATAGGCCCCTTTCCGAGAGACAGGCACAGCTACTGCAGAACACCAACCTCCCGAACTGGATACAAAATAGCACTCCAAACTGGAACCTCGCAAATAGCTGTCAGCAGACGAACAGGAAAAGGATCCAATCAGCTTACACTCCTGGCAATCAGTCTCTAACAGCATACAGGGAATCCCCCCAATAACGAGACAAGGCTCTGTCTTGAGGGTCAGCAGTGGTCTGACTGTACTTCAAGTACAGCCTCTTTTATTGATACAAACCAAACATAGTACTGCCCACAGGGTTTTGAAATCCAACCAATCAGTAATTCACAACACAAACAATGTAAATACAGCAACCAATCGTTCCCGCCCCCTAGAGGACCAGAAGGGAGACTGCGACACAGAACAGATACAACATATCCCCATAATGCATCATGGTTTCCTCCTCTCTGCCTGGGAGACGACCAAAGACAATCCAATTATCTCTCAGGACAAAGGGGAGATCACCAATACACATGTGGAGACAACAGGACAGATACACCATTTAAACACACAATGGGACAATAGAACCACACCCAGCATATTCCTCCCAAGCTGACAAGTTACACTTATTATAAGTTGTTATAACTTTGTGAGGTTACATTGTCCATACATATAACTTACATCAATTTAAACAGTATAACTTGGGGGACAAACCTATCCAAATTTCCCTGGAATAGGTTCAGGGGTTTAAAAGTTACTATGGGCCATAATCCTGAGGCAAGAGGCTAGCAACCAGCCCCCTCCAAAACACTGTGGCGAGGTTGGTTTCGTCACAAGGTCCACATGGGCAAGGAGCCTATATACATCAATGTCAGGTACTGTATGTACAGAAGTTGTCTTACCAAGAAGCAATGCTTCTAGGGAAGAATACTGTGCCTCCACTATTTCAGAGTCATATGGAACATGCCATGATTTTTTTCTACTGGATACCTTGTATGCAATCAGGGGCATATAGAGGTACAGTCCATATCTTATGAACTTCAATTGCAGCCCTATTAGAGATTTGGGCAAAAAGAAGCCATAATACACCCATGACATATTCCCTCTGGGTTATGTGCCGCAAAATCCAGCACCCTAGCAGGGGCCTACTTTGGATATTTCCTTTACATTTGTGAAAATATAATGAAATAGACAAAGAATGGTCTGAAGACACCTACAGACGTGTCCACCATTACATTCCCATGAGTTTTGTTAAAGACTCCAATCTCTGACAATATGCATTCAATAGATTCTCGTACGAACACATAAAGCATAAAAAATGCCTGACAAAGTAATGGAAAGAATGTTTTCAGAGCCAGTCATCGTGATCTATTCATCTCAGGATATCATATCATATTTAGAAATGCCTCCTTCTGTCTTTTTCACCATATCTTATGTGCTATATTTTTGGGCTATATTCCAACTGGAAAATACCCCAATCCCTGTTTCAGGTCGGTATAAAAAAAAATAAAACATAATATAATGGTTAGGCATGGATGACAATTTCCCACAGACAGTGGATGAGGTGGCTTCTCTGTTTTGTCTCCTATGATTAACATTTCCTTCTTTCATTAGAAATTCATTTTCTGCCTTGTTTTTGTCTTCAATTAGCGCAAATGTCTTTTCCCCTGGGTTCAATTAACCTCTAGCAGGTAAACAGCTTATCTCATTTCAAATTCTGCATAATGTGCATACAAAGTTTATTTTTCACAGGTTATATCTAAGCTTTCCTAGAGCTATACTGTACTTCTAGATAAAACATTCCTCATCCTGATGCTTTCTCTACGTTTTGGTAGCGATGACGTTTAGACCGAAAAGTGTTAGCTCTTTGGGTGATTCTTTGCTTCCAATCAGAAGCAGTGATATAATATGTTTATTCAGTGATAATATGTTTATTGCACATCTTCTACACATTCAATTTATTTATTTTTATATATTAAAGCCTATTTTATAAAATGGTTCAAATTTGTAGCTAAATATTTAATAAACTTGGATACTAAGGGGGTCATTTATTATCCAGAAATAGGACTATATTAGGTGTATTAGTTTAGGTTAATTGCGCTGCAATCTGTGAATTCTCCCCGCTCATGCTGGGTCTAAAAAAGTGGGCATGGCATGGGCGGGGAAGGGGATGGGCCGCCAGGCCAATCTCATTCATTATTTATTTTCTATGCTGGTTTTAGGCATAGAAAGTGGTCTAAATGTAAAACGCTGGTCTTACTCAATGACCCCCTAAGTATCTACTGCTTATAGACCATAGGTGGTTTTTAAGTTAGAGTAAGCCAGGGATACTCACTGAATCTCTTGATACCTAACAGCTTAACATAGGCTTTATGGATGAGTATGACACTGTTTAAAGGAGACAGGCTGGATCTACCAACGTGAGAGAAGCTTTCCATTCTAGTTCCTATAGAGAGGCAGATTCGTAACCCCCCCCCCCCCCCCACCTATTAAGTCTATAAGCCCTATTAGTTGAGGAGACCCTTTTCCCTTCATTTGCAAATAACAAATTGTAAAATAGAATATATTTAGGTCCAACGTATTTAAAGGGGTTTATGAAAAAAGGCTGCTTTCTTCCAGAAACAGCACCACTGTTCTCAATGGGCTACGTTTGTATGAGCCCCGTCGATGGATGGATGTAGCCTTCTATGTTAAAGTACACTAGGGACTAAAAATATTAATATAACTATATAGTGTAAGGCTTTGTGTATAGAGGCTTTGGTGAATATCAGATTTTCAGTGTAATTATTGACAATAAACTGAATGATAGTAGTAATACACAATGCCAGTCTGCTGCATCAAAGCTAACAAAATACAGTATTGTCTTGCCTTAATTGATGTGGCTTTATCTTGAATCTGTAGCTATGTTTTAGGTACTGGTTTATAAGAAGGAAATCAAAGAAGAGCAACCAGATTAAGTATTTATTTATTTTACGCAATTATATAGCGCTGACATATTCTGCAGCGCTTTACAGACATTATCGCACTCGCTGTCTTCAATGTAGCTCTCTGTCTTTGGAGTGTGGGGGAGAATCGGAGAACTTGGAGGAAATCCATGCAAACACGGGGGGAACATACAAACTCTATGCAGATGTTGTCCTTGCTCAGATTTGAACCTAGGACCCGACCACTGCAAGGAACCAGTGCTAACCACTGAGCCAGCGTGCTAATAAAGAAAGGTTATGAAATCTGCCATCCTAGTGCCCCATCGCTGGTACATATCACAGCTCTGACTAGACCCTCTAATTGTCTTTCTTTGGGCATGAGTTCAGCACCATAGTCTTTATTCTCTGATCCCGCAGGCTGACATTACCGCCGGAGCCATGAAAGCTTCACAACAGTGCTAACCCCATTCAGGCCAGCTATGCCCTCTGCCTATAGCACTTCAGCCATGGCCTGCATGGGTCACTGCCTCCTTCCTCCATAGGTAGCCTCCTTAGATTTCTTGCTTGGTAGAACAGCAGAATCATTGCCCTCTAAAGGTTTACCTCTATGTAAACTTCCGGTTTGACACCGCTGCAGCCAATCTACTCCCCTTGCATCATATAACCATTGGACGTGATACAAGGGGAGCAGCATCCAGTGATTGGCTGCAGCGGAGTCAAACAGAAAGCTTACATGGAGGGACCCGAGACAATCAGCTGAGGCGATGGAGCAAATGAGCCGGGAACCAAGGCTGGGGTCAGGTAAGTATAATCATCGATGTGGGTACCGTCAGTCTGATCTGGAAATGAGTGCACAACCCATGAAAAGAGATATATCTCCAATGTATCTACCGTACATCAGAAAATTTTATTTTAGCATAACGTTATACGGTAGGCCCTTCGAAAAATAAGTCTATTTATTTTTGACAATAGCTTAATAATGAAAAAAATAACAAAACTATAAAAAAAATATTAAATGGACTCCATACTAAAAATTTTAAAAAATATTATCCAAAATTTAATTTTTAGCGATTCAGTCTGCATTATGCGCATCAGAGGCCTTATATAAATGAGCCGGCAAATGAAATGTTGTGAATTAATTGATCTTAAGAAGGAGGTCTCTCCTTTCATTTCTCGTATCTATAAGATGCACATATTTCGTATATCAAATGTAACTTTTTACCAGATCGCTGTAAAACGTCTTTCCTATTTTGGAGTCTGTGTGATACTGATTACTTGCCAGTTCTGTAATGTGAACATTATCATGAAGGAAAGTAATGACTTGCCATAGCTGTGGGCTAGCTGAAATACTTTTTAAGTGCAATGTCTTCATAGCAAATTAATCTATACAGTGTTATTTAAAAAATGGAATAAGGTTAGCTTTCATTGTGACAGTCAATAACACTACGGTATAATAATCAATGGCTGCTTGTAGCAGCAGGACAGGAGTGGGGCAGATCAGTGAAAATGACTGCCTCTCTGTGCATTCATGTGGGGGAGTCGGCCGGCGTAATGCAGGGAAAATAACAGTCCGCTTTATACAATTAGACATACCTGCATGATATCAGCGGCGAGGGCTAATGCACAGATCGGGCTCCGGGCTTACCTGATGAAATGTGCTCCATTATGGGACAGAAATCTCATCTGTTCTGCAGGGAATTAATAGGTGGCTGTTTGTTTTAATTGTGGGGCTGTTTTGTACTTTTCTCAATGCCCGCGCCCTTTCTAATCATTGCATTCAGATATTAGCTCTATGTACAGATGTAAACATTAAGCTAGCGGTACATTGTTTTGAATCAAAAAAATTAAATTAGTTAATAATGAACATATACTTAATTACCCCTGGAAACAGTGAACGGGCAGGTTAGCCGCTGCTGACAGGGCGTATCGTAAAGTCTTCCTTGCATTCTATGACTTGTCGCCTTATTGTTCTCCAGGACTATAAAGGCTCATGCACACTAACGTATTTTCTTTCTGTGTCCGCTCCATTTTTTTTTTTTTTTGCGGACCGTATGCGGAACTCATTTCAATGGGTCCGTAAAAAAAATGGAAGTTACGCCGTGTGCATTCCGTTTCCGTATATCCATATTTCCGTTCCGCAAAAAAATGTCCTATATTTGTCCGCATTACGGACAAGGGTAAGACTGTTCTATTAGGGGCCAGCTGTTCCGTTCCGCAAAATACGGAATGCACACGGACGTCCTCCGTATTTTTTGAGGATCCATTTTTTGCGGACCGAAAAATACATACGGTCGTGTGCGTGAGCCCTAAAATTGATGACCTATCCTTAAACCTTATCCTTCCAGTTTGCGTCAATATAATGTAACCCTTTCAGCCCCAGGGTATTTTCCGTTTTTTGCACTTTTGTTTTCCACTCCCTGTCTTCCAGGAGCCATAACTTTTTTTTTTTTTCTGTTCACGTAGCCTAGTTTTTTGAGGGACAAGTTGTACTTTCTAACGGCAACATTTAGTATTGTGTTCAATGTAGTGGGAGAAAAATTACAGATAGAGTGGAAATGGAAAAAAGCACAACTCTTTCATAGTTTTATGGGTTTCGTTTTTACATTGTTTCCTATGCGGTTTTCATTCATTGGGTCAGTATGATTACAGTGATTAGTTTTGAGCGAATGGAAGTTGACAAAGGGGAATTCAGCCCCAATTTCTGTAAAAAATTTGATTCATCAGGAATCTGAAAGTCCTCGCACTTTGTGGTAACAAATTTTTTTCTAAAATGGCTGCTGCACATGTTACAAAGTGAAAGAAGCCCAGAAATGAGGGACCACCCATAATGCCGTGCAGCCAGCCAATCAGCAGATAGACAGCCCCTGTGATGTCACAGCCCTATAAAAAGCCTCATCCTGTCCGCTCTCCTCAATATTACTGTGTACTTAGTGCAGGGAGAGACATGACAGGCACCAGGGACAGTGCTTAGAACAGACTTTATTTACAAAATATTACTTTTGAACAGTTCAGAGATAGTGTAGGGATATCATAGGGAGACTGTATCCACAATATAGGGGGAGTCTAGGGGCCAACAGAAAAGTGTAAGGCTTGGCTAATAGAGAAGCCATTCTATTACACCTTACTGCACTAATTAGGGATATAAAGTGATCTAATACTACAGATTTTAGGTTGTTCACATTCTTTTATACATAAGTAACTCCATTAATCCTTGATTCTGTAATTGGGGTGAAATTGCAGACTTATACTTCCTCTTCAGATACCGTAGTCACAATTGACCACGGCATCTGAGGGGTTAAATGCTGCAATCAGAGGTTTAAATTCTGCATGTTCGCCATGCTGCGGCAGCATCTCCGGTCTGTTCCCATTATAGTGAATGTGTCCGGGACGGACTTCAGGCAGCACATGTGTGCAAACGTTTGTACCGATTCGGCAGGCTGTTCCCCTGTCGGAACAGCCTGCAGGACAAGCTTCACGCCAGTGTGAAAGAAGCCTTATCTCCAATCACAGACATTAGCCCGGGTGTCTGCTGTTTAAAACAGCAGTAACGCATTTTACGCTTTTGAGCAGACACTATCTTTAACCCCTTAGAGACCGGGCCTATTTACCTTTTTTTTTTTTCCTGCTCACGTTCCAATAGCCATATCTTATTTATTTTTCTTTTCACATAGCCATATGAGGGCTTATTTTTTGCGGTACAAGATGCATTTTTTAATGCCACCATTTAATGTACCATGTCTTGTATTGGACTTTGGTACCGAGTTATCAGTCGGTTCCAAAGCCAACTTCGGATCCATCTATTAAAATAGCTTTAAAGTTTAAAAATCAATAAATAAAGTTCACCGGAGCTCATACATTTCAATTCTGTAGAGAGACGGGTCTCCATAAGCATTAAAATGAATATTAGAGCCAATCGACTTCGGCTCTAGGATCAGAAGCTCGATTTGATCAACACAAATTGTGGCGATACCAAACCTGTATAGTTTTTATTTTGTTTAATTACTTTTAAAAAATATAAAAACCTTTGAAAAAAAATCTATATTTTTTTTTGCATGGTCATATTCTGACAGCCATAATTATTTTATATTTCGGTGTGCAGAGCTGTATGAGGGTTTGTTTTTTGCGTCACAAACAGTATTATTTTTTTGTTAGTAACATTTTTGACCACTGTTATTCAATTTTTTAGGGGGAACAAGATGACTAAATGATGGTGAATCAAGTGTTTTTCACCGCACAGGAAATGAAAAAAAAATATTTTAATAGTTCAGACATTGTGGACGTGTCAATATGTTAATTTTTTTTATTGTTTATATATTTTTATATTTAAAACTGAGAAAGAGGGGTGATTTAAACTTTTAATATTTTGGTGTTTTTTCATTATAATTTTTTTGAACTTTTTATTTAATAACTATTAGCTCCCTTAGGCGGCTATAACCTGGGATCTTTCGATTCCTTGCGCTAGTCACCCTAATAAATATCTAGTAGGGTGAATAGTATTCTTACACTGTCCCTGCTGAGCTGTGTCTCGTGCACAGAGAAGCAGGCAGCTCACCCTGGCAGGCCTGGAAGACTTCTGCAGCGTCTAGGCTGTCATGGTAACCGATCAGAGCCCTGCAATTTCACTGCAGAGGCTCCAATCGGAAGGCAGAGGAAGCTGCATCCCTCTGCCTAACTACACATATGCCATAATCAGTGTAGATCGCATCATCTGAAGAGTTAAATGACAGGGTTCGGCGGGATCACCATTCGTCGTCATTGCGGCCGGGTGTCTGCTGTATGCTACAGCCAGCAACCACCGCGTATAGAGTGGGCTCACCGCTGAAGCCTGCCTCCATACAAATGCAGGGGCATAATGCCGTACATGTACAGTATTATGCATTAAAGGGTTAAAGACCAGATAAGTGCCATACATGTATGGTGCTGGTCATGAACAGGTTACAATAATCATTTATGAAGGTCGCTGTAATTTTGCAATGTATTTATTTTATCTTTATCACTCCTATATTATTTTCTGGTATGTGGTCACATGACCATGTCCATGCAGCTCTTTCTTATTCCCTGGGATGTAATGTCCATGGACGGGGCAGTAATAGGGGAGTGTCTATGTAACTAGCTGGGTGGGAGGATCTACATACTAGCTGGGAGGTGTTAGGGGCGGCGCTGGAGCTGTGGCAGAAGAAGTAGAAGTGCATCATGGGTTTGGTTAGATACAGGAACAGGACGTGCTACATAGAGGATGGAAACAAAGTCCAAATTGAAAAAATCATGGGGAAGATGTACATGAAGTAAGCAACTGCCTGAGCATATCAGTTGAAAATCATAGTAATCCCATAAAACCCCTTTAAGATAGGGTTAAGAGATAATGATCGCCTGTGTTGTGGTCGATCAGTCATATGAGGGATCGTTAATATAAATGGTTCCTCCAGCAAATCCAGACTTCCTGCTCCATGAGCAAAATGGCAAATTTAGTTGACTATGCAATGCACACGTACTTTCACTAATAAAACACATCTCTGCTCTGAGGAGGTCAGGCCGTACACTGCACATGAGCAAGATTTCAGGCCAAGGATGCATGATGTCAGAAGGGGAACGATGTGTCATTTAGGAGCATGGTGGCAGACCGGGGCTTGGATAGGAGAGGAGCATTTGGAGAATTGTCACCTTCTGGTCCTCCCAGCTGGACACTTGTACTTCATCAGCATATCAGATAAACCTTCTTTTCTGGGGCACGGAACCACTAGCAAGAGAAAAAAAGGTATGCTCTCCATGCACTTCATGTCACCTACAGTCTGCTGGCAGTAGTTTAATAGGTGAGAATGTGCTCACAGACTCCCTTTAATGGATCCTGAAGGTAGAAGCATAGGAGACCATTAAAGCTCAAACTAATAGTATAGGTTAGCTCTGCATAGATTACCTCACATTTTAGAGGTTAGGGGAAAGCCACCCAATACATTGGCCTACTAAAGCGAGGTTTACACGTTCCACTGGCTCACCCGCGGCAGCCAATGAATGAGCAATCTTTCAGGTAAAGCTGAGTTCTTCCGTTCAAAATTATGTGACCATTAACTGATGTGGATGGGCTGGGTTTTGGCTGCATGCGGCAGTCAGAACACATATGTACACCCAGCCGCTTTTGCGCTCTTTCAGTCCTCCTGTTTCCACGGGGCAACGTGCTGCCGACAGACAAATATTTTTGGGGATTCAACAAAGATGCAATCACCTGAGAAGCAAGTGTTTTGCAGGTAATCGACTGCACTTTTATATGGGCCATTTATTGGTAATGAGGGCATGCATAGAATGGTTGAAGCCCCTTTGGTACCGACTACAGCCTCCAGACTTCTTAGGTATGAAGCCACAAGGTTTGCACATCTAGATTTGGGGAGTTTTGCCATTCTTCTCTGCCGATCCTGTCAAGCTCTGTCAGGTTGGATGGGGATCATCAGTGGACAGCCATTTGAAGGTCTCTCCAGAGATGTTTTATTAGGTTCAAGTCAGGGCTCTGGCTGGGCCACTCAAGGACATTCACAAAGTTGTCCCTAAGCCTCTCCTGTCTCGTCTTGGCTGTTTAGGGTCATTGTCTTGTTTAAAGGGGAATCTTCAGCCCAGTCTGAGGTCCAGGGCACTGTGAATCTAGTTTTCATTAAGAAAATCCAAGTCCAAGCCACTGAAAAACTCCCGAAACGCATATTGCAGCCACCACCATGCTTCACAAGCTAAAAGAGTCATAGTAGGTAACGGGGACCCTTGCATTTAGCTAATGAATTTCATAGATTACAATTATTGGTTATTCAAAAGACCTAAGGGGGTTCTCTACTTTTACTGTAGATGTTCAAGACCATGGGGGCCCATATAATATTCTCTCTGCTCTGTGTGCCACCCTGACATAAGCTTATTAAAATGATCATGTTGGAATGCCACAATCGAGCAAACCATTAGGAAATAACTTCAGCAGACAGAATACCGTCTTGCAGTGCAAATAACTCATTTTATTACTGCCTTCGAACTCCACGCTATCAAGATGGTATCAGTCGTCTATCTGATGTGATAATTGCTATGCAGCCGTCACCGAGATATACAATAATGTCTCCACTTCTTATCAAGGAATACTGAATCCATCTTTTGAAGATGCCATTGTAGCAGAAGCAAAAATGTGCACTCCAAGGAAGAAGTCTCTGAAGATGTTTTACAATTCTGGTTCAGGTATTCTGATCCTGTTAAGTTCAGATGCGTTCAGGTCAGGCGTATTAAGTATGAAATAAACACTCAGTAGCTGGAGGCAGAATGTGTAGGGTGGGAGTCAATGGGAAGAGCGCTCCTTGGGGCTTCCAAATCATCTGCATTAGTGAAGACTCAGTGACCATATTATCTACCAACATTTCAGGGAAGATTGTGTGTGCATCCTGAGCACGTATAACGGGGTTTGACTTTATATGAAATTGTTCTTTCTTTTCTATGAAAACCCATCACAGAAAAAAAAAAAGATTCAGAACTCAGCATATGAGAACGTCAAATCTCCAGGCCAACAGCAGATCGTAATACCTCATTATATGACATGGTCATAGGTTATGATTAATATCCTTGGTTTGTTTTTGTACAGAACCATGTAATATCAACAAGAATGCCAAGATGAAGTGATGGCCTGTCAGGGAAAGGCCGGGAGCCAAATGTCGTGATACTCTACTTCTAGAGGGAGCGACCCTTAGATTGAAGTCCCAACTAAAATCTTTGTTAAAACAAATAAGGCAAGACCATAGGACAAGGAGATTTGATTTTGTATCTAAACCTTTGACTAAGAGTCCATTTCGAGGACCCAATGTGGGGACATAACAAGCAGCAATCAACAATAAAAGAAGGCAACTGGCATGTGATTAAAACCATAAACGGTATCGACAACACCCCGTCCCCTTAACAGTGGCCTCCACAGCAATCTGCCTCTTAACACTGACCTCCATAGCGGACCGTCCCCTTAACTGTGACCTCCACAGCAGCCTGCCCCTAGGGTGGCCAGAGCTCCAGTTTTAGGCCAGATAGTCCAGCTTTCAGACTCCCTGTCCTCCATCTGGCGCAGGGCCTGGACGGACACAAGGATGTCTTTTTGAACAGCTCACTCTCAGACAGCAGCACAGTGCTGTCTGAGAGTGAGCTGCAGAGAGAAAGTCACCCTCCCTCCCACCCCTGCAGCTCACAGAAGTGGATTTTTACCTTTATTTTTTCAATCCCTGTCGGCTGCGGAGTGGGAGGGGGCGTGGCCTCCACAGCACTCCGCTTCCTTAACAGTGTCATCCACAGCACCCTGCCCCTTTAAAGCTGACCTACAGCAGTGGATAAAAATGGCTGGGTTGATATGAAAAATATTTGTAATACTGTGTGTATGTGGAGAGCTTCTATTGGCTAAGGGTCATGTGACCAGGCTTCTATTGGCTAATAAATTTTTTGGGGATATCTCAGGAACGGTACCTGCTAAAGAGCTGAGACCCGGTCTAAAACCTTCCCGCACACCTGATGTACCTTTGCCCCAAATTTTGTGATTGTAAATGTGATGATGCGGATTCCTTTAGCGGACATACACACACATACACTCAGCTTTATATATTAAATAAGTGATACAATCAGCTGACCAACAAGTTTCCTGGTTTGTCCTTTGATTGGTGGAGTGTTTAGATGAGTCAATGATCTTATGGGCATTTGTTCCTGATTACAGGCCTATGTAATTCAATTTTACTAAGTGACAGCAGCCTGACCATTAAGCTAAGGTTTCATATTTACTTGCTTCCCACCTCTCTAGTCCTCCACACTGCCATCGGTGTCTCGATCATCTGGTTTCGTGCCTGGTTCACCAGCAGGTGGCAGCAAATATGACATCGCAACAGTTAGATAGAATGGAACCTTCCATTCTACCCCCCCCCCCCCCCCTCTGGAGAGAGGTGGGCAAGTCCTACTTTCTGCATGAAGGGTGGGGCAGAAGTTCTAGTCAGTCTAGCTTACCCCCAGCTAGAGGAAGGGTGTTCAGGGGCACATCTCTGCTGGACATGCCCACACCAGCCAGAGCACCTTAAGCTCTGCTGGCCATGGAGGCCAAAGCTTAAAGCCTCAGGAGGCAGGAGGCAAGTTCCCTGGCATAACCTAGAGTCAGACTACAAAGTGAAGTGCAGCCTACAGAAGAAGCTGAGTTATACAGCCAGCCTGTCAGTACAGCATAATCAGAGAGAAACAGATATAGCTGAGTAGAGTTTGCCTGCCATTGTAATGCTAAAGCCTGGTGGAACCAAGACAAAGTCTGTAAACCGTTTTGGAGAACGTTTATGCAAAGTAAAGCTGCCATTGAACTTCATCTCAAGGTCTAGACTTAAGCTATTCTTTAATCCCTCAATTATTCCCCCTGTTTATTGCATAAGAGCCGGGGCCCGTGGTCCAGCAGTGTCCAGGTAGGAGCACCGTGACACACATAAAGAGACATTTTAGGCCCCAACATACCACTCAGCATTTCCTACACCTGGTACGCACGATATATAGAGGGCCCTAGGGGGAGGTGCCCGTTGCATAAGGGCATGATCATATCCTCTACTGCAGCCAATGACTGGCTTCAGCGGTGATATGCTGCTTGTGGCTACATCACCACTGAAGCCATCCATTGGCTGCATTGGAGCATGTCACTATGCCCATGCGGTGGCAGATGTAAACAGTGCGGGGACTAGAAGATGGAGACAGCGGCAGTAGTGAGGAGGACCAGAGTGGCGGGGAGCAGGATCATATTTTTTCAGTAGTTTGAATTGTACTGTTCCTCTGTTTTTCCCCTTAGAACCCTAAAAACAAATTGAAAACTGGTGTTTCCATTACCCTCGTCAAAGGTATTTGTCCCTTCAAAGACAGCACTGATTGTACAGTGTCAGATTGTTCAGGGATATACCCCCAACTGGCAACATATGGTTGTACATTTATGTATAATTTTCTAGGAGGAATAACAGAAAAACAGAACAAGGCATAGAACAGATGATTTATGGTGAATAACATCACACTGTAATGTGATTTATGGCATTAGCCAACATACTGCAACATTCTTGTGGAGTTTCTTCCATATTCTTCTCTCAGCAGTCATCCTGCTTATCCTTTCACTATAGCTAATAATTTTGAAGTTACTGGGCTTCCTCCCAGCAACGGCTTCATTAAGACAAATGAAAACATAAATGCATTTCAGGAATTGATCTGGCAACTTTATTTCCCTGGTTGCACCATAAGGAGTAACATAATGCAACTGAGACATGCAGACTCCATCCCAGCTACGTGGAAAGGCAGGCGCTCTTCATCCGATGTGAACGCTCCTTCCTCTAACACTGTCCAACGACAAACTGATCACTTACAATTGTACTTGAGTGTTTACTGACCAGAAAATGCACAAATGCTGCTTCTGCCAGAAATGTTCAAACTGTACAAACAGATTGAGGCAGACACTACAGGCAAAAATTAGCCATCATTAGTTACCCCTGCTAATACTGCAGAAAATTACAGCCTCGCCTCAGTGCAAATTCAAGAGCATTTCTGAAGTTTATCCAGAACAACAAAATATTACAATTTCACAGCAAAATAAATTGATACATAGCGGGCACATTGTATTGTAGGCAAATGGAAAACTGGAAGGCCAATCCTAATCCCAACAGATTTTAATATTAATAATGCAGATAATATTCTAAAATGAATGTCATTTCATTAATATAATGTCTGTGTATCTATCTATCTACAATGTATTCAGAAAGTCTTCAGACACTTTCACATTTTGTTATGTCTTATGCGAAAATAAATATCTAAAAATGAGAAAGTGAAAACAGAATGTCTGCAATCTGTGATAATTTATTGAAAAGTAAAAACTAAAATCTTGCATTGATATAAATATTCAGACCCTTTACTCAGGACTTAGTTGTGCGGCGAGTCGTATGTTGTCACCCTAATAGTTTGTGTCACGGTGCTCCCACCTACAGACGTGGACAAAATTGTTGGTACCCTTTGGTCAATGAAAGAAAAAGTCACAATGGTCACAGAAATAACTTTAATCTGACAAAAGTAATAATAAATTAAAATTCTATAAATGTTAACCAATGAAAGTCAGACATTGTTTTTCAACCATGCTTCAACAGAATTATGTAAAAAAATAAACTCATGAAACAGGCATGGACAAAAATGATGGTACCCCTAACTTAATATTTTGTTGCGCAACCTTTTGAGGCAATCACTGCAATCAAACGCTTCCTGTAACTGTCAATGAGACATCTGCACCTCTCAGCAGGTATTTTGGCCCACTCCTCATGAGCAAACTGCTCCAGTTGTGTCCGGTTTGAAGGGTGCCTTTTCCAGACTGCATGTTTCAGCTCCTTCCAAAGATGCTCAATAGGATTGAGGTCAGGGCTCATAGAAGGCCACTTTAGAATAGTCCAATTTTTTCCTCTTAGCCATTCTTGGGTGTTTTTAGCGGTGTGTTTTGGGTCATTGTCCTGTTGCAAGACCCATGACCTGCGACTGAGACCAAGCTTTCTGACACTGGCTAGTACATTTCTCTCTAGAATTCCTTGATAGTCTTGAGATTTCATTGTACCCTGCACAGATTCAAGACACCCTGTGCCAGACGCAGCAAAGCAGCCCCAGAACATAACAGAGCCTCCTCCATGTTTCACAGTAGGGACAGTGTTCTTTTCTTGATATGCTTCATTTTTTCGTCTGTGAACATACAGCTGATGTGCCTTGGCAAAAACTTCGATTTTTGTCTCATCTGTCCACAGGACATTCTCCCAGAAGCTTTGTGGCTTGTCAACATGTAGTTTGGCATATTCCAGTCTTGCTTTTTTATGATTCGTTTTCAACAATGGTGTCCTCCTTGGTCGTCTCCCATGTAGTCCACTTTGGCTCAAACAACGACGGATGGTGCGATCTGACACTGATGTTCCTTGAGCATGAAGTTCACCTTGAATCTCTTTAGAAGTCTTTCTAGGCTCTTTTGTTACCATTCGGATTATCCGTCTCTTAGATTTGTCATCAATTTTCCTCCTGCGGCCACGTCCAGGGAGGTTGGCTACAGTCCCATGGATCTTAAACTTATGAATAATATGTGCAACTGTACTCACAGGAACATCTAGTTGCTTGGAGATGGTCTTATAGCCTTTACCTTTAACATGCTTGTCTATAATTTTCTTTCTGATCTCTTGAGACAGCTCTTTCCTTTGCTTCCTCTGGTCCATGTCGAGTGTGGTACACACCATATCACCAAACAACACAGTGATTACCTGGAGCCATATATATAGGCCCAATGGCTGATTACAAGGTTGTAGACACCTGTGATGCTAATTAGTGGACACACCTTGAATTAACATGTCCCTTTGGTCACATTATGTTCTGTGTTTTCTAGGGGTACCATCATTTTTGTCCATGCCTGTTTCATGAGTTTATTTTTTTACATAATTCTGTTGAAGCATGGTTGAAAAACAATGTCTGACTTTCATTGGTTAACATTTATAGAATTTTAATTTATTATTACTTTTGTCAGATTAAAGTTATTTCTGTGACCATTGTGACTTTTTCTTTCATTGACCAAAGGGTACCAACAATTTTGTCCACGTCTGTAGATGCTGTCGCTCCCCGGGATTAGGCTCTGTAACAACAAAGGTGGAGTAAGTTGGTGGAGTAAGTAGAGTCCAGACTAGGTGAAGTTTAACGGTTTTTACTTGAATAAACTTGTGATAAACTTGCATTATCCAAACAATATGTGATCTTTCTTTTGGCTCCAGCAGGCTAAGTGTAAACTGACAGGTACACATGAATACTTTGCATCATCCCTCTGCTGCTGTGCTAATCTCTGGTTTCAGTCTCGTTCCTCTCAGCTTCAGTTACTGTTTGTTATGAGAGTGAGGTATCCTGTGCCTTATTTTGCCACCTATAGGTACAAAGTCCTTTTATATATCAGAAGTGGGCTGCTCTCTGAGCTACTTTCCCAAAGCTCCTGCAGCAGTGAGGGAAAACGCTTCCTCACTGCACCATGCTGCTTCACTTATTTTGCTCCAACTCTCAACTTCACTTCTCAACTTCTCCACTTTTGACTCAACTATAGCTTCCTCCAACCCCTCCCTTGGTAGGAAGGACTTGTCCACTTCTGCCCAAAAAGGGGAGAATGAAAAGGTAAGTTCCATTCTATCTAAAGGTACTCTCTGCCAAAAACACTGCCACCTGCTGGACAATCAGGCACATTATATGTAATAACAGTTTCATAACTATATTATTAAAGCACAGTATCAAAGGGCATGGAATTAAATATACAGATGACATCTCTCTCTGACATGACATGACGCTTAGAATTGAGACCCAAAAGTTCAATCGTGGCTTCATCAGACCAAAGAATCCTGTCTCTCACAATCTAAGAGTCTGTGAGAAATGTGTTTTTGCAGACTACAGGTGGCTTTCTTGTGTGTTTTACTGAGGAGAGGAGGCTTCTATCTGCTCACTCTGCCATAAAGCCCAAATTAGTGAAGTGCTGCAGTAGTGGTTGAACTTCTGGAAGCTTCTCCCATCTACACACAGGATCTTTGAAACCCTTGACAAGCCTTAGGGTTATTAGCCAAAACATTGCATCTGGAATCAATATCAACATGTAAGGATGCCCTATCTCCATCCATTCACTTTTCTTGGATTATCCAAAATGTTTTAAACTCAGTTTTAAAAAAAAATCAGCTTGATTCATGGATGCAATTATTTATTTTATAAATGTTTATTGAGATGAGAAATGTATTTATCAAAGGCTACTTTAAAGAAGTTTTCCCACAAATTTCAGATCTACAGAATAGGTGAAAAATATGTTATCCCTGGTGCCTCCTGTGCAATCATTAGAATGGGGGTCAAGCATGCCCTATGTGGCTTAATTCAAAGTCTATGGGACTGATGTAAATAACGGAATGCTATGCTCACCTGTCTTCATCATTCCCATAGACTTGGATGCTCCACTGCAGCTCTGTTAAAACTCCTGCTCACTGTGGCCATGCAGTGAGGAGGACCATGGTGCTGATTAATTTATCAATGGATGATCATGGCAGTCAAGACTGAGTGTTTAGTTCCAAAACTCCAAATTAACTATGTAGACTTAGTAGTAAACAATACGATTTTGGCTGCCTGCACTGGCCACAAGGGGGAGCTCAGGAGCTTATTGTATACAGCTGTAGTATTGAGATCAATGTATAAACTAGTGTTTCTCAAACTTTTTATGCCAAGTACCCCATACTGAAAAGAAGTTCAAACCAAGTACCATCAAGAAAGAGGACAATGATAATTGATAACAAAATAAGCCTTTTCTCATACCCCTGTCATAGGTTCTGTTCTGTTTAGAATAGCACACTATATAGAGCTAATCTTCCTGTCAAAATAAGAGACACCACATTACAACCTACGATGCATGTCTATCACTGACACAATGCACTACCTGAGGACCACAATACATTTGAATGTGAAATGGCCCTAGCAACCGGCAAGAAAAGATTGCTGCATGCTACTGCAGTCCCAAGTACCCCCTCAGCCTCTGGTCTCACCCAGGGGGTACGTGTAGCAGAGGCTGAAAAACAGTGGTATAAATAGTATGCACTGCAGTAAGAACCCTCCAGTCTTACTTTTTGAGAAAAGCTTTATTTTGTTATCAATTATCATTATCCTCTTTCTTGATGGTACTTCTTTTAAGTAAGGGGTACTTGGCATAAAAAGTTTGAGAAACACTAGTTTATACATTGATCTCAATATTACAGCTGTATACAATAAGCTCCTGAGCTCCCCCTTGTGGCCATAGAGTATGTGGACATAGAGTATGTGCACTGTATTTGGAGCTCTGTATCTGAAAAGCGCCCCTCCAACCACAGTATATATATATACAGTACAGACCAAAAGTTTGGACACACCTTCTCATTCAAAGAGTTTCCTTTATTTTCATGACTATGAAAATTGTAGATTCACACTGAAGGCATCAAAACTATGAATTAACACATGTGGAATTATATACATAACAAAAAAGTGTGAACCAACTGAAAATATGTCACATTCTAGGTTCTTCAAAGTAGCCACCTTTTGCTTTGATTACTGCTTTGCACACTCTTGGCATTCTCTTGATGAGCTTCAAGAGGTAGTCACCTGAAATGGTCTTCACTTCACAGGTGTGCCCTGTCAGGTTTAATAAGTGGGATTTCTTGCCTTATAAATGGGGTTGGGACCATCAGTTGCGTTGTGGAGAAGTCAGGTGGACACACAGCTGATAGTCCTACTGAATAGACTATTAGAATTTGTATTATGGCAAGAAAAAAGCAGCTAAGTAAAGAAAAACGAGTGGCCATCATTACTTTAAGAAATGAAGGTCAGTCAGTCCGAAAAATTGGGAAAACTTTGAAAGTGTCCCCAAGTGCAGTCGCTACAAAGAAACTGGCTCACATGCGGACCGCCCCAGGAAATGAAGACCAAAAATCACCTCTGCTGCGGAGGATAAGTTCATCCGAGTCACCAGCCTCAGAAATCGCAGGTTAACAGCAGCTCAGATTAGAGACCAGGTCAATGCCACACAGAGTTCTAGCAGCAGACACATCTCTAGAACAACTGTTAAGATGAGACTGTGTGAATCAGGCCTTTATGGTAGAATATCTGCTAGGAAACCACTGCTAAGGACAGGCAACAAGCAGAAGAGACTTGTTTGGGCTAAAGAACACAAGGAATGGACATTAGACCAGTGGAAATCTGTGCTTTGGTCTGATGAGTCCAAATTTGATATCTTTGGTTCCAACCACCGTGTCTTTGTGCGACGCAGAAAAGGTGAACGGATGGACTCTACATGCCAGGTTCCCACCGTGAAGCATGGAGGAGGAGGTGTGATGGTGTGGGGGGGCTTTGCTGGTGACACTGTTGGGGATTTATTCAAAATTGAAGGCATACTGAACCAGCATGGCTACCACAACATCTTGCAGCGGCATGCTATTCTATCCGGTTTGCGTTTAGTTGAACCATCATTTATTTTTCAACAGGACAATGACCCCAAACACACCTCCAGGCTGTGTAAGGGCTATTTGACCATGAAGGAGAGTGATGGGGTGCTGCGCCAGATGACCTGGCCTCCACAGTTACCGGACCTGAACCCAATCGAGATGGTTTGCGGTGAGCTGGACCGCAGAGTGAAGGCAAAAGGGCCAACAAGTGCTAAGCATCTCTGGGAACTCCTTCAAGACTGTTGGAAGACCATTTCAGGTGACTACCTCTTGAAGCTCATCAAGAGAATGCCAAGAGTGTGCAAAGCAGTAATCAAAGCAAAAGGTGGCTACTTTGAAGAACCTAGAATATGACATATTTTCAGTTGTTTCACACTTTTTTGTTATGTATATAATTCTACGTGTGTTAATTCATAGTTTTGATGCATTCAGTGTGAATCTACAATTTTCATAGTCATGAAAATAAAGAAAACTCTTTGAATGAGAAGGTGTGTCCAAACTTTTGGTCTGTACTGTATATATATATATATATATATATATATATATATATATCAGCACTTTGTTTATTTTCTTTAGATTCCAAAATCTAAATATCACACAAGTTTAAAACATTAAAAACAAATCCTGGTTCAGATAATGTTTTACTGGGTATAACATGTGGTACGACACATTGATGGTCATGAGCGGAAAGCCATAACTGACCAATATACTGCATTTTTTAGGAATACCATTGTTTGGACACCATTTCACGGTGACATTAATAGAATCACCCAGTGACATGAAAAGTTTTAGTGAAAGTGTATTTTAGGTATTGAACGTTACTCATGACCTTCTTGTCAAGTTCGATTCTACAACACCTGTTCTAAATGCTACAGGCTCTGTGCACATGTGACACCATATTGAGAATATCCACTTCATTTCACATAACTCGGGAAGGTACATAGTATTTATTAGCATAAACATTCAACATTCTGTAAAAATGTTTCATTTTTAAGGGTAACTTGCTTTAGCGGAAAGGGTCGACAGATGAATCTGAATTATGCTTATTATTTTGCAGATCACTGCTATTGAACACAGTTTAGTTTTTTTAAAACATTTTTGGGAAGCATATAAATATATTTGATATTTTGATACAATGTTTGCCTCTATAAAGAAGATATTGTTGACTTATAGGAGGAAGGAGATAAAACTTGTTAAGGACAATGGTTGTGGATCCACTGTGCCAACCAAACAGTTTCTCTTTGGGCTAGTCCTGAAGGTGTTATCCTGGAGGTCCCCTGGTTTTCACACTTTAACCCCTATTCAAGGATCTTGTCAGGAAACCTGCCAGACCGCTACCTCTTGGAATAGTCCTAGTGTAATTGTTTGAAAACAGAAAGTCAATTCCGAATTGTCAATCCTATATTGAGCGCTGCAGGTGACGGGTGTGGTGGGTCCTGTTCACACCTGGTTTCACTCTTCACAATCTTGAGACCACGCTGCTCTCCAACAACTCCACTCAGACCACTTTAGCATGTGTTGATATTCATCAATACGCCAATTGGTGTATTGATGAATATCAGCACATGCTAAAGTGGTCTGAGTGGAGTTGTTGGAGAGCAGCGTGGATTCAAGATTGTGACTAGTGCAATTGGTTGCTGACCCAAGAAGATCAGAGACACTGGTGAGTGGCACCAAAGGATCAGCCTACATACATTGTTAGGAGACAGGCAGAGGTCTCCACTGTCAGAGTTTATGAATATCTGTGAAACAATCCAAAGGTCAGGGCAGGTGGCACAGGACCAGTACAGTGAACATGCAAAGGTCAGGTCTGGAAGCAGAGGGTCAGGAATCAGGAATCCGACAGAGAACGGTACATAGACAGGTAAATTAATAATAGCTCTTTAACAAACTCTAGCAAGCTAGAGACGTCGCAAGATCTATAGAGACTAATTGCTAAGACAATAAAGTGAGGCCAGCAGCACAGCTATAGAGGACAGTTGATTAGTTCATTAGTCAAGTATTTGAACACAGGATCATTGAGGGGAATTAACCCATACAGTGCTGCAGGGAAAAGTTTATTTAATAGACACAAAGGAAGAGGCCTTGCAGCCAGGATGCGGCCTACAGCATAGGACACAGGAATCTTCAGGCAGGAGAGATGTGATGCCTGCGTCTGCTCCAGAGAGCATGTAGCACCACCATAACAAAACTATTCAAGACAAATAGTCGTTAGCTAAGGCGGACTGGCAAGCAAGGAATTTAGGCAATATCCAAGGGACCTTTTTCTACTCTTGTCCATTGATAATACCTGGTACTGCAGGTCAGTCTCATTCTAAGTATTTGTCCTAATATCACAGCACATCCATGGACAAGAGTTGCTAAAAAACAAAACAAAAACTCCACTTTCTCTGCTAAGGTCAGGCAGCATAGGGTCAAATCCAGAAAACAGGCTGAATTCTGCACAAGGGCAGACAAACATTAAACAGAATACCTATACAAGACACTAGAGTACCAGAATCTATTGCTCAAGCATCTTCTCATAGGTGACCGGCCTTAAGTACCCCAAAGTGACCAGACATTGACTGGGCTCCTTCACTCTAAATAATAGAGAGTGATCTCAACCTGATGATGATCTCAGTAACTTCCATATGCCCCACTAGGGCTTAAGGGAAGGAGTTGTCATCATGAGACAACTTCTATAAGAATGGTCCCCAGTATAAATAAGGATGAGTGGTTGCCATATGTCCCATCATGTCCTTCCTGTCTATAGATGTTTATAATAGAAGAAAAACCCTACTTTATATTTCATCCCGTTAAACATCACCAGGCGTAATGAATGCATGCCAGTTACTAACAAGCTCTCAATGAGGGAAAATGAGATCTTTAGTGATGGATCCAGCGTGAATTTTTATTTCTCCGTTTCTCCATAAAGTCCTAACATAATATTTTTTACAGCTCGCACATTTCATTTTGTAGGAAATCTGGATGTGAATGGCGTGTATAACAATCTTAGCAAGGTAGCTGTCTGCTCGTTCGAGACGCATCAAAAACCTCACGATACAGAAATTTTTCCTGGGGCGAAAAAGGAAAAGGTAGATTAAGAATACAAAATCGGAAGCTGCCCTCATAAATCAAATGCACTTGCAGAATTTCGCTCAGTTACAGCTCTGTCTTACACATTAGACAAGTCATAATTACAATTCAGCACACAGTGTGAGCAGAGGAATAAGCCGCAACGCAGTGCACAATAAACCCTGTCATATGGCAGAGAACAGGATAAAACAACAGCGGCCATACTCAATTCTACATCACAGTATAGCATTACACTGTGACATACTGTAATATTACCATTAATCATGATCTCATCCAAAACTGACAGCTCAAGTAGATGGAAAATTACGCTAAAGGAATTTTGTGCTGTTCCGCACACTGATAGAATCGAGGTGGACACAATCAGGTATTCCCGCAAGTGTTTCCCCGGAGATAAATGAGTTTCTAACAAATAGAATACATGAGGTTTATAGACGTACTGCTTCAAGATATAGCGCATGAGATATTACTACAGAGAAGAGGTTTCAGGGTAAGTGTGGCCCTTTAAGTGACTGACCGGTATACGGTGTAGATCCTCATTTTCAGCACTCTTCGTAAATTGTGAGTTTGGCAGTATGGCGGTCCTGTGCTTGGTGTCTCCATGGTATTTGGTCAGTGGTACTGCTATGCCATAGTAAAAGTTGTCTTGAAGTGCAGATATCAGAAGATACCATTGGTGATGGGCTCCATGGAATAAATAGGACAGTAATGAAGAAGAAAATCGTCAATGTAGGTGGAAGACCTGGGGATATCCAAGATGAAGGTGCACAGTGCTTGGAAGAACACAATGGGCTTTTTCATTCTAGGGATTAGAGGTTTCAGCTCATGAACCACCATTGATGATATCATACTGCATTCCTAAATGACTCAGGAGAAGCAGAGACAGTTTATATGGAGGAAAAAAATGGCTAATGCCCTGCTGCATCCAGGACCAGGGCATTATGTGAACTATATAGGCAAACTTATATAAGCACTGAGCCGGTATAATTAGGGTACAGTATGGCATTATTTTTTTTAGACGCATTCACCTATAGCTCTGTTATTTGAGTATTGGGGTGATAGGATCTTGTGCGCTGTATGATATTCATTATGACAGCAGCAAGGCACAATGAGATGGACTATTCACATGGACTTAGCATCATGGAGGCCAAGTGCATAATGGAACAAGAGAGATTTCCATCAATAATCATATGGTAAAATGTTATATTTTATATTAAATATATATATATATATATATATCACCAAGATAGTCTGCAGCACTTTACAGACATTTTCACCCCTCGCTGGAGCTCACAATCTAAATTCCCTATCAGTATGTCTATGGAGTGTGAGAGGAAACCAGAGTACCCAGAGGAAACCCACAGAAACACCGGGAGAACATACAAACTGCATTCAGACGTTGTCCTTGGTAAAATCTGTACTGATGATCTCAGCACTCCAAAGTACCAGTGCTAACCACTGAGTCATTGTGCTATATTATTGTGCAATATGTCTATATGGTGCATTCTCAACCAGTGCTAACCACTGAGCCACTGTGCTATATGTCTACATGGTGCAATCTCAACCAGTGCTAACCACTGCACTATATGTCTACATGGTGAATTCTCAACCAGTGCTAACCACTGAGCCACTCTGTAGTATGTCTACATGGTGCATTCTCAACAGGCAAGACATATTTCTTAGATTGAATGTAGACAAATATATCTGATTTTCAGATTCTAATGAGCCCATATATTCTGTTCAGGTCCAGGTTATAGGGGGACGTGTCCCTTGACCTCCGCCAACCTTGGACTCCTCCACAGTCTCTGTCCAATCAGATATATTTCTATCTCTTTCATATTTGTCTTTATATCTATTACATTCAATGATCCTTTAAGTAGGCTCTTATGACCCTGGGACCTTGCAAATAGCAAAATGTAAAAAAGACACTAACTGTAACAGTTTGCAGCATTGTTTAACCCCTTAAATACCTTGCCATTTTTCACCTTAAGGACCAGGCAATTTTTTGGAAACTTGTCGTGTGTCACTTTATGTGGTAATAACTCCGGAACTCTTTTACTTATCCAAACCATTGTGAGATTGTTTTCTCGTGACACATTGTTGTTCATGATAGTGAAAAATTGTAGTCGATATAATTCACCTTTATTTATGAAAAAATCCCAAATTTACAGAAAATTTAGAAAAAATGGCAATTTTCCAAATTTGAATTTATCTGCTTTTAAGGCAGATAGTGATACACCATAAAAGTGTTATTACTTTACATTTCTTATATGTCCACTTTCATGTTTGCATCATTTTCTAAATGTAATTTTATTTTTTAGGATCTTATAAGGCTTAGACTTTTAGAAGCAAATTTTTAAATTTTTAAGAAAATTTCCAAAACCCACTTTTTTAAGGACCATTTGAATTCTAAAGTCATTATGTGGGGCTTACATAGTGGAAACCACCCATAAATTACCCCATTGTAGAAACTACACCCCTCAAGGTATTCAAAACTGATTTTACAAACTTTGTTAACCCTTTAGGTGTTCCATAAGAATTAAAGGAAAAAGGAGATATAATTTTTAAATTTCACTTTTTTTGGAAGATTTGACATTTTATAAAAAAAATCCTGTAACACATCAAAACTCAAAATACAGGGAGTGCAGAATTATTAGGCAAGTTGTATTTTTGAGGATTAATTTTATTATTGAACAACAACCATGTTCTCAATGAACCCAAAAAACTCATTAATATCAAAGCTGAATATTTTTGGAAGTAGTTTTTAGTTTGTTTTTAGTTTTAGCTATTTTAGGGGGATATCTGTGTGCGCAGGTGACTATTACTGTGCATAATTATTAGGCAACTTAACAAAAAACAAATATATACCCATTTCAATTATTTATTTTTACCAGTGAAACCAATATAACATCTCAACATTCACAAATATACATTTCTGACATTCAAAAACAAAACAAAAACAAATCAGTGACCAATATAGTCACCTTTCTTTGCAAGGACACTCAAAAGCCTGCCATCCATAGATTCTGTCAGTGTTTTGATCTGTTCACCATCAACATTATGTGCAGCAGCAACCACAGCCTCCCAGACACTGTTCAGAGAGGTGTACTGTTTTCCCTCCTTGTAAATCTCACATTTGATGATGGACCACAGGTTCTCAATGGGGTTCAGATCAGGTGAACAAGGAGGCCATGTCATTAGATTTTCTTCTTTTATACCCTTTCTTGCCAGCCACGCTGTGGAGTACTTGGACGCGTGTGATGGAGCATTGTCCTGCATGAAAATCATGTTTTTCTTGAAGGATGAAGACTTCTTCCTGTACCACTGCTTGAAGAAGGTGTCTTCCAGAAACTGGCAGTTGGACTGGGAGTTGAGCTTGACTCCATCCTCAACCCGAAAAGGCCCCACAAGCTCATCTTTGATGATACCAGCCCAAACCAGTACTCCACCTCCACCTTGCTGGCATCTGAGTCGGACTGGAGCTCTCTGCCCTTTACCAATCCAGCCACGGGCCCATCCATCTGGCCCATCAAGACTCACTCTCATTTCATCAGTCCATAAAACCTTAGAAAAATCAGTCTTGAGATATTTCTTGGCCCAGTCTTGACGTTTCAGCTTGTGTGTCTTGTTCAGTGGTGGTCGTCTTTCAGCCTTTCTTACCTTGGCCATGTCTCTGAGTATTGCACACCTTGTGCTTTTGGGCACTCCAGTGATGTTGCAGCTCTGAAATATGGCCAAACTGGTGGCAAATGGCATCTTGGCAGCTGCACGCTTGACTTTTCTCAGTTCATGGGCAGTTATTTTGCGCCTTGGTTTTTCCACACGCTTCTTGCGACCCTGTTGACTATTTTGAATGAAACACTTGATTGTTCGATGATCACGCTTCAGAAGCTTTGCAATTTTAAGAGTGCTGCATCCCTCTGCAAGATATCTTACTATTTTTGACTTTTCTGAGCCTGTCAAGTCCTTCTTTTGACCCATTTTGCCAAAGGAAAGGAAGTTGCCTAATAATTATGCACACCTGATATAGGGTGTTGATGTCATTAGACCACACCCCTTCTCATTACAGAGATGCACATCACCTAATATGCTTAATTGGTAGTAGGCTTTCGAGCCTATACAGCTTGGAGTAAGACAACATGCAGAAAGAGGATGATGTGGTCAAAATACTCATTTGCCTAATAATTCTGCACTCCCTGTAAAACTCAATATTTATTACCCCGTTTCACTGGGATAATTTTAAGTTGCCATATGACATTTAAAGACCCCCTGATGCACTCCAGAAAAGTGACCCCATTTTGGAAATAATAGGATACAGTGACACTTTTATTGGTATTATTTTGTGGTATATATAACTTTCGATTGCTCTATATTATGCTTTTTGTGAGGCAAGGTAACCAAAAAATGCTTGTTCTGGAAGTTTTTTGTTTTTATGGTTTTCACCTGACAGGGTAAATCATAAATCATGTGATATTTTTGTAGAGCAGGTTGTTATGAAAGTGGCAATACCTAATTTGTCTATTTTTTTTATATTTATTTGGGTTTTACACAATAAAAGCATTTTTGAAAGAAAAACAATCATGTTTTTATGTCTCCATTTTCTGAAAGCCATATCTTTTTCATTTTTTAGGCAATTGTCTTAGGTAGGGTCTCATTTTTTGCAGGGTGAGATGACGTTTTGATTGGTATTATTTTTGGGTACATATGACTTTTTGATCACTTGGTATTACACTTTTTGTGATGAAAGGTGTTTTTGTAAAAAAAAAATGTTTATGGTGTTGACCAGATGGTGTGAATCATGTGATATTTTTATAGAACAAGTTGTTACGTACGCGGTGATGCTTAATATATCTATTTTTTTTTTTAAATCAATTTTTTATATTTTTATAGGTCTCTTTTTATGGGAAAGGGGCTTTTTTATTGTTAAAAACACTTTTTTGCACTTTTATTATTTTTAATTTTTGTCCCACTATGGGACTTCAACATTACAGGATCTGATCCTTGTTTCAATGCAGCACAATACATCTGTACATGCTAGGCCCCAAGGCCTTTGAATGTCTTGGGGCTGTCATGGCAACCATCGGGTCCCCACAGACCGCAGTGCGGGGACCTGATGGATGAGGAGAGGGAGCGCAAACCTCCCATATGGGGGAAAGAAAGGACCACAGGACGATAATGCTCGTCCTGGGGCACAAAGTACTGGCCATTTAGGATGAGTATTCTCGTCCTGGGTCCTTAAGGGGTTAATTACAACCCTGACGTTACTATTTATATGGACGGTGTATAAACGGTGTATAAACTGATTACCTGTGGGACCCTCAACTTTTAGGAAAATTATGATCCCCTAATGGCTGTCGGGCAAAACTATCTAGTCCAGAAGATAGAGGCATATGTCTTAGGGAGTCGTTGGCTTGTCTATCTCCATTGTTCTGCTCCTATATGTAGAAGTCCTGGCCCATCCAACCATAGTGTGATCCTGATTCTGTATCACATTTGTATTCAAAATGTAATTAAATATTTACAATACATATTACTTATACTGCTGCGGGTTCATCTGCAATGTACAGTATATACCATATGTCTATGTGGTGCATTCTCAGCAGGCAAGATTCATTCTTTTCCTGAAATGCCTCATGCATCTACCATGAAAATTGCAGCAAGCTTTGTGCCAGACATCCTACTTTTGGGCAGATGTTTGAGCCTCTTCTCTAACATTAATGCTCGGGATTTGTATACACACAATCAGAGTTTTACTGAAACCCAGTGAACCTTGTTTGTTGCGGCTGCCAGAAACAGCTACAAGAGAGGTCAGAGGTCCAATGTCTTCATGCAGAGACAGATCATGTACTAGCTGGTGTTGAGCAGGAAAATAACAGTAGGCAAGGCTTTAATGAATAGCTTATCATGTGCACCACACCATGCGATAATAGGGGGGATGTGGAGTAAGATAGAAAAATAAATACGACCTGTTCTGATTTGCAAAAGGTGCATATGTAAAGAAAAAACATACCAACAAGAACTACCAATGGCATTAAAAATTATATTAAAATAAGCAGGATAGAGGCAAGCAAAAATCATAGATATAAAAATAGTAATAATAATAACATTAATAATAATAATTATTATTATTATTATTATTATTATTATTATAGGACTCTGTTCCCATCTTTGTCATGGCTTCTCCATTTTCTGAAAGCCATATCTTTTTTTATTTTTTAGGCAATTGTCTTAGGTAGGGTCTCATTTTTTGCAGGATGAGATGACGTTTTGATTGGTATTATTTTTGGGTACATATGACTTTTTGATCACTTGGTATTACACTTTTTGTGATGAAAGGTGTTTTTATAAAAAAAATGTTTACGGTGTTGACCAGATGGTATGAATCGTGTGATATTTTTATAGAACAAGTTGTTACGTACGCGGTGATGCTTAATATATCTATTATTATTTTTTGTATCTATTTCTCTTTTTATGGGAAAGGGGCTTTTTTTATTGTTAAAAACACTTTTTTGCACTTTTATTATTTTTTATTTTTGTCCCACTATGGGACTTCAACATTAAGATAGAAAGATAAATACGACCTGTTCTGATTTGCAAAAGGTGCATGTGCAAAGAAAAAACATACTAACAAGAACTACCAATGGCATTAAAAATTATATTTAAATAAGCAGGACAGAGGCAAGCAAAAATCATCTAAAAGTACATTAGATATAAAAATAGTAAAAATAATAACAGTAATAATAATAATTATTATTATAGAACTCTGTTCCCATCTTTGTCATGGCTTCTGTCATAAACAGAAGCCACACAGCAATGTCAACTCTACTGCACAGTGGTTACCAGTGGTGACCCACAGACCCCATTGATAGATTTTTAAAGGGGTCATTAGGCTCTATCACAATGGGAAACATAACGTAGCATGGAGCACTATTCTTCCCATCAAACACAACTGTATCTGCAAAGTAAGATCCTAATGGAGCTTCTCATGTACAGTAGATGTAAACATAGGGGGAGATTTATCAAGACCTTTATCTCCTGTGCTGCCGGACGTTGTGCTTAATTAATGACGAGACACAGGCCTGAAATGCAATAAAACTTAAATCTACAGCAGCTCTGAGCGGCCACACATTTCTGTCTTCATTTAAGCCAAAAAACTGGCAAAAATGAAAATAGATTTGCTGGACCTGCCGGCCCCAAACTCACCATGCACCCTTTAGAAAAGTGTCAAAGGGAGATGATAAATCTCCCCCATAGTATTTTTATTATTATTATTATTAGTAATAGTAGTACTAGTAATAGTGATGATAGTATTAGAAAGTTCCAAGGTACCAAGTTGTACCATAAGTTTTATGCGAATCGACTTTGGAAGTTGATTTGCTCATCCCTAATTATTATTATTCGTATTAGTTAATTCCAGTGTATTATATATTTTTTTTATAATTCCATTTTTTTTTGCCAAGGGAAAATATTTCTGTTCTGCTCCTCTGCCCTATTTGTAACATATTAACATAGATTATAAGGCTGTCCATCCAGTTCGGCCTGTTATCCTGCAAGTTGATCCAGAGAAAAGCAAAAGCCCCATGTGGTAGGAGCCAATTTTCCTCACTTTAGGGGGGAAAAATTCTTAACTCCAATCAGGCAATCAGAATAACTCCCTGGATCCCCGACCCCTCTCTAGTAGCTATAGCCTGTAATATTATTACACTCCAGAAATACTTCCAGGCCCCTCTTGAATTCCTTTATTGTACTCACCATCACCACCTCCTCAGGCAGAGAGCTCCATAGTCTCACCGCTCTTACCGTAAAGAGTCCTCTTCTATGTTTGTGTACAAACCTTCTTCAAGTTCTACCAGGAGTACAGATATTCTAAATTCCCTACTGGGGTTATCCCTACAACAAATGGTTGAGGAGCCAACCCGGAGGGAGGCCATTTTGGATTTGATATTCACAAATGGGGATTCGGTATATGATGTAATTGTAGGCGAAACCTTGGGATCTAGTGATCACCAGTCAGTGTGGTTTAATATAAGAACTGTGAAAGAGTCCCACCACACAAACACAAAAACAAAAGTTTTAGATTTTAGAAAAACAGACTTTTCAAAAATGAAATTAGTCATAAATGAGTCCTTATCAGACTGGAACGGATTACATGGAGTCCAGGAGAAATGGGACTACTTAAAAGGTGCATTATTGAAGGCAACAGAAAATTGCATTAGACTTGTCAGTAAAAGCAAAAAAAGGAAGAGACCACTGTGGTACTCAGCAGAAGTGGCCCAAATCATTAAAAATAAAAAGCTAGCATTTTGTAATTATAAAAAAACCCAGAGCAATGAAGATAAGGAAATCTACAAGATTAGGCAGAAAGAGGCCAAGCAAGTTATAAGAACTTCTAAAGCTCAGGCAGAAGAAAAACAAGCTCAGTCTATGAAAAAAGGGGATAAGACATTCTTCAGATATATAAATGAAAAAAGGAAATTAAAACAAGGAATAACTAAATTAAAAACGGGAGGTATAAAGGACGGGAGGTATGTAGAAGAGAATAAAGGGCTAGCCGACTGCCTTAATGAATACTTCTGTTCAGTTTTTACAAAAGAAAAAGAAGGAGAAGGACCTCCACTAGAAAGGATGACTAATAAATCGTTTGATGCATGTGTCTTTACAGAGGAAGATGTTCTAAGTTTGCTGTCTAAAGTGAAGACAAATAAGTCACAGGGGCCTGATGAGATACACCCAAAATTATTAAAAGAGCTTAGTGGTGAGCTGGCAAAACCGTTAACAGATTTATTTAACCAATCATTAGTAACAGGAGTCGTCCCGGAAGATTGGAAATTGGCAAATGTCGTGCCCATTCACAAGAAAGGTAGTAGGGAGGAATCGAGCAACTATAGACCAGTGAGTCTGACATCAATAGTAGGCAAATTAATGGAAACCCTATTAAAGGATAGGATTGTGGAACATCTAAAATCCCATGGATTGCAAGATGAAAAACAGCATGGGTTTACTTCAGGGAGATCATGTCAAACAAATCTTATAGATTTTTTTGACTGGGTGACTAAAATAATAGACGGTGGAGGTGCAGTAGACATTGCTTATCTAGACTTCAGTAAGGCTTTTGACACTGTCCCACATAGAAGACTTATCAATAAACTGCAGTCATTGAGCATGGACTCCCATATTGTTGAGTGGATTAGGCAGTGGCTGAGTGACAGACAACAGAGGGTTGTAGTCAATGGAGAACATTCAAAACAAGGTCTTGTTACCAGTGGGATTCCACAGGGATCTGTACTGGGACCAATTTTGTTTAATATCTTCATAAGTGATATTGCAAAAGGCCTCGATGGTAAGGTTTGTCTTTTTGCTGATGACACAAAGATATGTAACAGGGTTGATGTTCCTGGAGGGAAACGCCAAATGGAAAAGGATTTAGGAAAACTAGAAGAATGGTCAGAACTCTGGCAACTGAAATTTAATGTGGATAAGTGCAAGATAATGCACCTGGGGCGTAAAAACCCAAGGGCAGAATATAGAATATTTGACACAGTCCTGACCTCAGTATCTGAGGAAAGGGATTTAGGAGTAATTATTTCAGAAGACTTAAAGGTGGGAAGACAATGTAATAAAGCAGCACGAAATGCCAGCAGAATGCTTGGATGTATAGGGAGAGGTATAAGCAGTAGAAAGAGTGAAGTGCTTATGCCGCTGTACAGAACACTGGTGAGACCTCACTTGGAGTATTGTGCTCAGTACTGGAGGCCATATCTCCAGAAGGATATAGATACTCTAGAGAGAGTTCAGAGAAGAGCTACTAAACTAGTACATGGATTGCAGGATAAAACTTACCAGGAAAGGTTAAAAGACCTTAATATGTAGAGCTTGGAAGAAAGAAGAGACAGAGGGGATATGATAGAAACTTTTAAATACATAAAGGGAATCAACTCGGTAAAGGAGGAGAGAATATTTAAAAGAAGAAAAACTACCACAAGAGGACACCGTTTTAAATTAGAGGGGCAAAGGTTTAAAAGTAATATGAGGAAGTATTACTTTACTGAGAGAGTAGTGGATGCATGGAATAGCCTTCCTGCAGAAGTGGTAGCTGCAAATACAGTGAAGGAGTTTAAGCATGCATGGGATAGGCATAAGGCTATCCTTCATATAAGATAGGGCCAGGGACTATTCATAGGATTCAGATATATTGGGCAGACTAGATGGGCCAAATGGTTCTTATCTGCCGACGCATTCTATGTTTCTATGTTTCTTTCCTCCAGACGCAGAGGATGTCCCCTCATCACAGTCACCGTCCTGGGGATAAATAGATGATGGGAGTGATCTCTGTACTGACCCCTGATATATTTATACATAGTAATTAGATCTCCCCTCAGTCGTCTTTTTTCTAAAGTGAATAACCCTAATTTTGATAATCTTTCAGGGTCCTGTAGTCCCTTCATTCCAGTTATTACTTTAGTTGCCCTCCTCTGAACCCTCTCCAGCTCTGCTATGTCTGCCTTGTTCACAGGAGCCCAGAACCGTACACAGTCCTCCATGTGTGGTCTGACCAGTGATGTGTAAAGTAGTAGGACTATGTTCTCATCACGGGCATCTATGCCCCTTTTGATGCAACCCATTATCTTATTGGCTTTGGCAGCAGCTGCCTGACACTGGTTACTACAGTTAAGTTTGCTGTCCAGTAAAATTCCTAAGAATTATGGACTAACTATGAACAGGATGAGGGCAGGAGAGAGAATTACGCTGCCGTTGTGTTTCGGTCACAGGGGATTGTTTAGACTGAATGCAATTGTAACAAACTGCCAGCTCTGTATATCTTGTACAATTTGGATGCTTTCCAAAATGTGCGAGCATGATCTTCTGCCACCTCCGGTAAATTAATAAGGTGCTGCTTCATGTTTCATTTTAATCTTGAAAGGTCTTCCCTGCAGGTATTTATTGACTTGCTGGGGTTTAGTGGTTCCTTAAATGGATGACCTGACAAGTTAACCAGTAATCCCAAACATGCTGGAGCAATTACATGTACAAGCCAAATACTGCAGGAAACTACTGAATTTTGACAATATTTAACAATGGGTTAGAGGTCTTTATGATACATAAACCATCAACTTGTATGGAAAGTGAAAAGTATATTTAAGAGAATTCCTTAAAGGGGTTCCCCCGCAAAAAATGTTCTAGAGTTTTCAAACCAGCAACTGGATCTGAATACTTTTGTAATTGCATGTAATTAAACATTTAGCATAGCTACTGACCTATTCAATAAATCATGTCTAGATAGCGCCACCTGCTGTTTTTTATTTTTTATTTTTTTGTCCTGCTCACTGAGATGGCCGCACATGCTCAGTTTCATCCTTCAACTGCCTCCTGAGCTGTGATAGGGAGAGCTGAGACACGCCCCCTGAGCTGTGATAGGGAGAGCATGGACACGCCCCTGAGCTGTCAGCTTGATATAAATCTAGCAGAGCAATGAATGGGGAGATCTCTGGATCCATGTGAGGTACAGGGCTGGTTCTAGCTTTGTTACTAAGAGGATGTCATTTGCTATATGATGTCTGATTTTCAGTTTTTACATTAATCATGGGATAATCCCTTTAATCCAGCATCTGATAGTCCACAAATACTTATCGGTTGGTGTCTGTTTTAGCAACTACTTTCATCACCCATGTAATAACAATTCTGGAGCATCAATTTTTTGACTATGAGGTACCATTTCTCTATTATTCCTAGAAAGTTATAAAATAATTGCTTGTAATCTGCAATAAAGGTTCATCGGGGGGCTACCAGACTGTCAATAACCCCTTTCAGACAGTTTGATTTAATAAAGGGGGTCCTTCACTAGGGACTCCTGGAGCAGAAAGTCTATATGAAAAGTTCCCCCTCATCCCTTCTCTCTGGAGAACCCAGCTCGTCTATGACTTACACAGATAGAACATTGGTTTCAATAGGCACCATGTAAATCTCCATTTCCCTTGTACTGTTTATGGAGAATAGAACACTGCTTGTTGGGTGACTCTAAAGATTACAGCTCGTAGATGGGGGTCTCCTGTGACCAGATAATTGTTGGGCGTGCCAAACCAAAGGGCAAACAAACCCATTCAACATCTTAGCATGAATTACCCCTGGAAATCTATTACAAAAACATGGCCATCAGAAATGTCTGATCCCCAGATGCCCCCTGAACTTTCTATTATGTCTATCATCCTCCAGCTTGTACCCTTTCAAGTACATTTGGTGGTCAGGCTTCCTGAGCATGGTGACTCGCTGATCTTCACAAGATGAGGTTATGTAATCTTTTTGTAGCATCTCAAACCTGTACCATAAACCTTGCCCCAGAAAAGGGTCAACTGAATGCTAACTGTAGCCTATACATTTACAATAATGTAAATAAAAAGGGCACCTTATTGGGAGCCTAGTTTGTCCTTGTTACCTACAGATGTAGCCAAGCTAAAATTGACTCAGTGCTATATTGGTTATCTCCTGACAAAAGCCATTGAAATCCATAGAAATTTTTTATTTTTATTTTTGCCATTCTTTAGTTAAAGGGGTTGTCTCATCATGGATAATGGGGGCATATCGCTAGGATATGCCCCCGATGTCTCAAATGTGCGGGTCCCAATGCTGGGACCCGCACCTATATCACAAGGTGGTGGCTAGAGATCTCCGGTCCGGCCACCACCAAGCCAGCTCCCCATAGAAGTGAATGGGAGCGCACCGCGCATGTGCGGCCCCCGCTCTCGTTCATTTCTATAGGGCTGACGGAAATAGCTTGAGACAGCACTCAGCTATTTTCGCCGGCCCCATAGAAAATTAATGGAGGGCAGCTGCGCATGCGCAGTGCGCCCTCCTTCACTTGAGGGCCCCGTTCTCGATAAAGGTGCAGGTCCCAGCGGTGGGACCCGCACCTATAAGACAATGGGGACATATCCTAGCGAAATGCCCCCATTGTCCATGATGAGACAACCCCTTCAATGCGTTAACCATCAAGTTTAGTTCGGCTGCATCTGTAGATCGATAGGTATAATGGGAAGTTTGTAACATCCATTTGGTGACTATTGGGTGGCAGGTTGATGGCAGGCAGCCCATTTGTGACTCTGAGCCCCTTAATTGCCGGGGCCCCTGCTGGCAGTATAGTATGACCTGTAGAGTTCGTATGGGGGCCCTATATACATATGATTGCAGTGTATATTGAGTTCTTTCATAGAGCTATTCAACCACTCACATGGGTTAAATAGATTCACGATTTTATTTCCAATATTCATTGCAAAGCTGGATTCATGACTCCAGAATCACTAATTATTTGGGATCATTAGTTGATTTTAAGCAAATCGGTGTTCGTGCATAAACGTGTGAATCACAAAAAGAAAGCATTCATGGATCAACACCTCGGACATCTGGTGGTCAAATCTGTATTAAAACCCACATTGATACACTGAAAGTATCTTGGCATATGCAAAAACATATCCAAAAGCTGTGATGAGACTAAAGTACTTAAATTGGCTTGAGATATCCCAAGTGGCACTTTTTTTTCCCGTAAGCAGGTCATCTTCTGCCACACATTATAGGATATCTAGAGACTAGAAGAAAGTAAGAAATAACACATCTGTTCATGCCTTTAGGCGTTTCTTTGGATGTAATGCTTTGTATTTCACTTCCGTACCGTAGTCCATTCAATACAAGGGCATCCGACAAAAAACTGCGGGACACAACGTGGAAACACACAGATGCAGCAAATGTTAACTTACATTGAGCACATTAGATGTACAGTTGTAGCAAGCTTTAACTTGACTTTTTGAAACGGCTTTCGTTGTGTTAATTGCCAATTTGAAGTGCCCCACGTCATACAGTACATGACATGCATACATTGGGTCTATACCCTACGTTTGGTGTTTATGACGGGATATTTAATTTCACAGCTATAAATGCATAATTATAGTTTTTCTATCATTCTATATCTTTGCATAATACACAGTATGCTAATTTCCCTTCCCAAAGCTCCCTAAGTGTATTATATATGCTAATCCGAGCTGCTTAGCAATCACTTGGCTTTCTGTCTGAGCTATCACAAATTCAACATGAGATATGGTCACAGAAGAGACATGTCCGCAGGATGCCCTGTCTGCTGCACATTATACTGCCTACCCTGACTACACAGGCTTGGTTTAGGTCTCTCACACTGGGTGGCAGAACACATGAGATGATTGCACAGGAAATCATACAGGTGCTGTAGAGAATGAAAAAGTGCAGGAACGGAAAGAAAAAAAAAGTTGACTATTTTATTTTACGCCCTGAGCCAAGAAAATTTGAGAATTTTTGCCACTTTTGTTAAAAGTTGGCAGGACATAGGCGGTAGGAGGTGAGGACTAAGAGGCCAGACACATTTATCATCACTTACGCAGGTAATGCCTAAAAAGTACAGTACGCCAGGTGCTAGCTGGTATAGCTTTCAGCTTCTGTTGCCTGGACCGGCTGAGATGAACCAGAATTTTTAAGGGCCATGCATCTCTTTATAAGACTAGCGTTAGTAATGCCCATCTTGATAAATCTCCCCCTGTGTGCTATCTGTCTAATAACGGGATGCATGTATGTATGTAACGGGATGCACCATTCAATGACACACACCACATATACATAAGATGCAATCCACATGCATTGCACACACTCTCGGAAACGGAGAGTAGCCATTGAGCTGGGTTAGAGCTGGAAAAAGAAGGAGGCCCACATTGCCAGCCAAAACTGGCCCAGACTGGCAGAGGACAAACGAAAGTCATGCAATGAAATGCAAACGTATTGAACCTCGAGAAAATCCTTTGTACGCCCCTGCGTAGGACACCTATATAATATACTGTAGTATATGGATTACACCACTCAGGTATTGGGGGTGTTCTTGGATGTTCCCGGGGAGATTTTAATTAAATACCCCAATTATTGCAAATCAAATAGCATAAAATATGAATTAGGCCTCCTGCGCCGAATCATATACGGTCTGCAAATAATGGGTCCGTAGAATACAGCCTGTGTACATCCCGCAATTTTCATGGGACCCACTGTAAAAAAGCCTATTCTTGCAAACAAAACGGACAAGAATAGGACAGGTTCTATAATTTGCGGGGATACCCATAGAAATGAATGGGTCCGTGTGCGATCCGCAAAAAAATGCGGATCGGACAAACACGAAAAATACTGTTGTGTGCACGAGGCTTAATTCAAGTCTATTTTACCTTTATAAAATTGTGAAAGTAATTATTTTAAACATGTTCGTTAATGATATAATGTGAATATGGTTTATAATTAACCAAAAATAGACGCCAAATTGATCCAAACAATGAAAACTTCGGATGATAAGAGCAACATCAGGAGGTTAGGAATTCGTCTCTCTGGCTATTATGTTGGGAACATTTTTACATGGAAATTCAATTAATTATCTCCCATCTATAGACAATCCCCCCATTACTAGATGAATGTCCGCTCCACCACAGCAGTAACCTTTCAAAAGCAGCAGCTTTAAAGATTCGAAAATCTGGAACTTCACAAAAGGTTTTTGCAGAGTAACAACATTAGGACACTAATTCCTTGTATAAATTAAAGCGCTACACAGTGACCAAGATGAATCAGGATCAAGATGAAATATGAATTTGTATTAATTTACCCAGCCATGGACTTATTTTTCTGTAAAATCTTACGTTTCAAATACTCCCCAGGAGTTCTTTTCTCAGGCAAGAGGCAATATGAGGTGAGAAAGGGATCCCGCTGTTGGTGCAGGTATAGGCCTGCATAATAGAGCCGGGACATTAAAAAAAAATAGGTGTTTCATTTTAACAAATTTTATGATAAGGATAAAACATAATGAGCATGCTGTATTTGAAGCGATGGATAAAACATTAAGGACTCAAAGGATTACGGGGGGAAAATGTGTTGATATTATTTCATTTTTATGTGGGAAATATTTTAACCTTTTCATTGCTATCAAAATGCATGCAGAAATAGCAGCGCCTAGAGAGCGTTGTGAATGTAATAATGTTATAAAAATAAGTTTAAAAAAATTGACGAATATGTTAAAAACCTCACACATAAAGGGGAGTAAAGGGGTACAAGCATAGAGAATAACCAGAGCGGCAGGGTGCATGATCGGCCTGCCAATCCATCAGGACGGGAACATAGGCTCACTGTTATTGGGATTAGTGCAGGTCGCATCGAACACTTAGTAACCATCTATCCTGTGGATATGGAATAATGTTGGCACCACCCCCTTAAATGGCTTGGACAAGGTATTTGCACAGCTATTTGGGGCTTTGAGAACCAAGTTGACCATGGGTCCAACTTCTTCTTCTAAAAGCAGCTTTTACCACCTAAAAAAAGGTACAGTAGTAAGGAATTCATGTAGCAATAGGAGTTATGGAGAAAGCACCACTGCCACATCAGAAGACAGCAGTATCATAAATAAAACATGGAAGGTTAATGGTCCTGTAACAGAGCTTTCATTTCAGTGGATGCTAGATAAGCATCGTGCTGGACACAACTTTTAGCTTCAAGTAAAAGTTATGATCCTCCACTAGCTCTGATTGCACTTATATAGCGCTGTTATATTTAGCATCACTTTACAGATATTAGCATCCAAATGTCCCCAACAGGGCTCACAATCTAAGTTCCCTATCATTATGTCTTTGGAGTGTGAGAGGAAACCCACACAAACACAGGGAGAACATACGAACTCCATGCAGATGTTGTCCTTGGTCGGATTCGACCCTAGGACCCCAGCGCCGCAAGGCACCAGTGCTAATAACCGAGCCACCATGCTGCCCATAGTTCACTTGATTTGAAGTACAAATTGAAAATGTTATGCAAATAAAAGTTCCCTTTAACAAGATAGGTGAAGAGATATCACACGGTTGTGGCCATGACACTCTAGTGCTGAAAGAATTACCTGTGGAGCTTCCCAGCCACTGAAGCCAGGAGACACATTCATTTACATGTGGCATGAAATCGGTGCCCTGTTGATGTGATTTAGTGGCAGACAGGGGGGCACCTATAGGGGCCCAAAGGTAGCAGTTGCAACCCAATTGCCAAGTATTCCAGATTTTGCCTTTTGGGGGTTCAAGTTATATCTCTGCATTAAGGGGTTTGTCTGATGAAAAACGACTTGACTAGTACTTCTAATAGAAGATTAAATTTGCCAACATTTAGTTATCAGGGACGTAAGCTACATTATTGGAGGTGCAGAGGTTGCAGTTGCTACTGTGCCCAGGAGCCTGTGGGGGCCCAAAGACCCCTGTGCCATATAAGAAGACACCAGTAGTATGGATAGTGAATGCTGGTCAAGTTACACCTCTGGCTGGAGAGAAGGGGATACGTCAAGAATTTGGCATGGGAGCGCCATTTCAATTTTTGCCTCAGGCAGCACGACGGCTATGTGTTTCCCTGCCCCTGGCCACAAAGCTCTGAGGGAAGGGGGGCCCAAGCTGAACTCTTGCACCAGTGCCCATGAGCCTTTATCTACGCCCCTGTCAGTCATTGTTGCTTTATATAGACACTAATACAAAGACACCACATATCAAGTGGTAACCCTCTTCGATTGAAAATTTGCTAAAGAAGGAACATTAGTTGGGGGGGGGGGGTCCTCATCTAAGGACAACACATCACTGCCGCCATCCTGCTTACATGCATCAGTGGCCAATTAACAGCAAAATGAAGGGGCAACAATATGACTTTGTATGTCTTTTATTTTCTTTTTTTATTTGTAAAAACTCACTAAAAAATTTGGGTCCTCAAGAATACTTTAAAATCCTATATTTATTTATATTTTTTCAAATGTGTATACAGTCTTAGAGATGAGCCGGATCCTCCTTATCTAAAGACAAAATCTCTGTGATCGCTTTCCCGCTCTGCAACTTTTCATCAGATTCTTAACGAGAGGAGATCGCAAACAGTTTGATTCATAGAGCAAGTCCCCAGTCAAAGACCCGCAAGGCATCTAAATGGAGAAAAATGGAAGCAGAGATATACTTACAATAAATGTACAATATTTGTGTTACCTACAGGAACGGCATGGAAGGAGCTCTCTTCTGAGGATATGAAATGTCGTTATGTATTCCTGTCAGTCAGTAATGCCTTTGACTTGGCTGATCAATATCACTGGAGCCGTGGTTACTATGGGAATGAAGGCTTCTACACAAAATAAACCCCAAGTTCCTCTTCTACAAAGGTGAGCAAAATACTTTTAAAAGAATGATTTATCTATGTGATGCCTTCTGGGGATCTGAAACTATCACTATAAAGATATGTACTCTTACTTTGAAATGCAGAAAATGATGTTTTTGCTCCAGGCAAGCAATAGCTTTAAACCATTTGTTTATCCAAAAAAAATCAATGGTCTACCAAAAGGAATCTGTGTGTGTATGTGTATAGATAGTAACGAAAAGACATAACAAAAATAAGAAGCTTTCTAATTTCCCCAGGTGAGCTACAAACATGCAAGATATAATCATCAATAAATACCGCACTGTGATGTATCAATGGGGAAAATGTTCATGTTGTTGCGCTTGAAGTAATTCAAAAAGTGCCGATGAGTTGCAGGATGTAACATCTCTTGTCAGAAATGTGGATTGTCTAAGTCACAATGAATTTGGTACTGGCTACAATGGGGGGTGGGTTCTGAGGAGCCTTCCCCTTCTTCACCCTAGACCACCTCTATCAGTTATGGACCTTCCTGGTTGGATTTTTAGGTCGTGGTTCATAGAATAGTAATCATTTGGTGGATAAGTAGTATAGTAAGAGTTATCAAGAGTTATCACCAGGAGAGTGGCCAGAATGAGAAGGTTAAAGTATGAGATAGGCACAAGGTCAGGAAGAGAGACATGAGTCACCAGGAAAGTGGTTAGGATGGGACAGGTTGAAGAATGAGATGGGCACAAAGTCAGGAACAGAGTCAAGAGTCTTCACCATGAGAGTGGTCAGGATGAGAAACGTCAAAGGAACTGATGGGCACAAAGTCAGGAACAGAGCAAAGAGTCACCACCAGTAAAGTAGTACAGATGAAACAGGTCAAAGGGCCAGATGACTGCAAAGTCAGGAATGAAGAATAGAGTCATAACAAGGAAAGTGGTCAGGATGTGAAAGATTAAAAAGAAAAAGGGCACAAAGTCAGGAGTAGAGCCAAGACTCATTACTAGGAAAGTAGCTAGGATGCAACAGGTCAAAGGACAAGATGGCTGCAGAGTCATGAACAGAGCCAAGGGTCATCATCATAAGAGTGGTCAGGATGGGATAGGTCAAAGTAAGTGATTGGCACAAAGTCAGAAATTAAGCCAAAAGTCATCACCAGGAAAGTGGTAAGGATGCGCAAGCTCAAAGGACAAGATGGCCGGACAGTCAGGAACAGAGTCAAGAGTCATCATCAGGAGAGTAGTCAGGATGAGAAAGGTCAAAGAGAAAGATGGGTGGAAAATCAGAAATGGAGCTAAAAATCATCACCAGGAAAGTGACAGGTCAGATGTCGAGCTAATTGCAAAGTCAGGAATGGTGCCAAGAATCATCACTAGAAAATTGGTCAGGGTGAGAAAGTTCAAAGGATGGGATGGGCACAAAGTCATAAAAAGAGCCAAAGGTCAGAGACAGAAGTAGAACAGGAAAAATTGTAACAATCCCAAGCGTGAGGCAGGACTGATACTTTGGTCAATCAGGAGTCAGGATCTATAGAACAAGGGGCGAAAGCCAGGAAAGTGGATAAACGACATTTAGGGGAAATAAAGTTTGGGCATGTTGGATTTCATTTTTTTTATCAAGGGAGATTAGCCACCAGAGGTGTCTGACAGCTTATTTCCCTCTCTCAGTTGAGAACACATGCATGCTCTGACTAGTCAAGTGTGCATGTGTATAGAGGGTTGAGAGTAAAAGCTGTCTCCCAAAATGAGTACTCCCCCTATCTAAGGTGTATGGTCACCATCAATTGTTCCATTGTTGCCCTTTGTTGCCCACTGTTGTCTTTTGTTGCTCATATTGACATCTGGGAATTCCTTGTGGTCAACAGGTTTTTCTTTGCCATGCAAAATGGAAGGGTAATAATCATGTCTTAATCATCAGCGGGTGTCTAATGCTTCACTAATCTTTAATATGGCCATGTCTTATTGGGTATAGCAATATTTTAGAAGCATGACACCCTCTACAATAATGCATCAATCTATGCAGTTATGACAATCATTTTCTAACAAAGATAGAAACAGCCCTGTACCTCACATGGATCCAGAGATCTCCCCATTCATTGTTTCAATGGGTCTCCTAGATTTATTTCTGGTTGGCAGCTCAGGGGGTGTGTCCATTCTGTTATAGCTCTTTACCTGTAACTGCACAGCTTCTAATGTAAAGGCTAGCTGGGACCTGGTATAGGCCCCATGCCTGCCTTAAGTGTTAATAGGCTGCGTCTCTCTGGTGCAGACTGCTGGTCAATGTCAGTATAGCACTGACATTAAAATGCAATGCGCTATAGGGATAGTGCATTGCATTTTAAAAGCAATCAAAATATTGTCTGTTATAGCCCCCCTGTGGGATTATTAAGTGATTAAAGTAATCACGCTCATCACGTGGTGAGCGCGGTGACGTCAGCGCAAGTCTTGCTGAATGAAGATAGAAGAGCGCGATTACGTCATCAAAGGTCCTTTTGCAGGTCCTGAAAGAAGAAGCAGGAAGACGAAGCTGGCTGTGCGAACAATTGGATGAGGTGAGTTCATTTATTTTATTTTTTTAACCCCTCCAGCCCTATTGTACTATGCATTCTGTATTAAGAATGCTATTATTTTCCCTTATAACCATGTTATAAGGGAAAATAATACAGTGAATACACTTTAATGGGGTCCGGAGTTGCTTTCATCCCTATAATCTCCTAGCAACCATGCGTGAAAATCTCACCGCAACCGCACTTGCTTGCAGATGCTTGCGATTTTCACGCAGACCCATTCATTTCTATAGGGCCTGTGTTGTGTGAAAAATGCAGAATATAGAACCTGCTGCGATTTTAATGCAACGCACAAGTGATGCGTGAAAATCACCGCTCATCTGCACAGCCCCATTGAAGTGAATGGGTCCGGATTCAGTGCGGGTGCAATGCGTTCGCCTCACGCATTGCACCCGCACTGAATTCTCACCCGTGTGAAAGGGGCCTAAGGGGTTAAATACATTTAAGTGTCCAAACTGTCTGTGGCGAATACACAAGAAACGGAAGGATCTGGGGACAAAGTATTGATCTCCTTATTTATAAGCTTCTATTTCATTGTGACAAAGAAGCAATTTATAAAATTCTGAACTGTTTTAATAATGATTATCCTGAGAAAATACAGTCAGGGGAGAAGATTGATTTCATGCAGATAATACGACCCCCCCCCCCCCAGGCATACGATGTGCTCCAAAACGCTGTCTTCAGATGACTGTTCTGAAAGTTTTATGATGATGACACAAAGGAATGTTTGAAGCTTATTAAACAAAAATACAAAAGATAAAGTAGTACGGACAGATAAATCTGCAAAACATACCCGGTAAAAATGATATAGAAGTCACAAAATAAAGGATGGAAAACAGTAAAAATTTTAGTCAACGTATTCTGGTGGAATTTTGAATCTATTTATCTATCTCATCTCATATTATCTATCTAATATCTATCTATCTATCTATTTATCTCATATCTATCTCTCTATCTATCTATCTATCTATCTTCTATCTATCTATCTATCTATCTATCTCCTATCTATCTATCTATCTATCTATCTATCTATCTATCTATCTATCTATCTATCTATCTATCTATCTATCTATCTATCTTCTCCTATCTATCTATCTATCTCCTATCTATCTATCTATCTATCTATCTATCTATCTCCTATCTATCTATCTATCTATCTATCTATCTCATATCTATCTATCTATCTATCTCATATCTATCTATAAAGAAAGAAACTCCATGGCACTTCCAAAGGATAATGTGCGTATTTTATTCCACTAGATGCGACGTTTCGGTCCTCTCTATGGAACCTTTTTCAAGCATTGAGAGGACCGAAACGTTGCATCTGGTGGAATAAAATATTCACATTATCCTTTGGAAGTGCCATGGAGTTTCTTTCTTTATATTTGGTTGGTGGATCGCATCGACAGCCGCTGGCACTCCTACTTTTCTGTCTGGATTGCGGTGCTGCCCAGTGTTATATGTTTTATCTTTCTATCTCATATCTATCTATTATCTGTATATCTATTATCTATCCATCTATCTCTAGTTATCATATATATAAACATATTTATGTATCCATCTAGTCTATCTACTTAAATAAGCATAGAGGTAGCAGCATTGTGTGTTACAATCCCAGGTACAAGCAGAATAGATCTGTATATCTCTTTTTATGTTCAAGATATATAGACGGACAGACAGACAGATAGATTGAAGGGTAGGAGATAGATAAATAGACAGATACATGGAGAGATGGATGGATGGATGAGCGGGCGGCCAGTCAGATACATAAATGCACAGATCAATAGGTAGGATATAAATACATGCATGGATGGACAGGGGGACAAGCAGATAGATAAATACCGTAGACAGATCGATAGATAGATAGTACTGAAGTATCAAATAGATAAATACTGTACAGTACAGACAGGGCGATGCAATAGCTGTACACAAACTGTGGTACTAAAGGTTTACCAGCTAGGATCCTTTGAAAATTTATAACCAAAGGTTTCAGGACAGGTTAAAAAAAAACTATACAGTGGACAAAAAAACATCCGCCTGTGGCCAACATGCCAACATTTGAGTTTAATTTCTAAGGACACTTTGCTGCTGGGTAGGAGCATCATGTATGTACATCACTCACAATGTAGTTTAGGCCAAGCTTCCAGCACTACAACCCCCATCACGACTTCAATGAGCATGTGCCTAGTGTCATTTTTAGATTTTAAAAGCTTGATTTTTTTTCTTATTAGTCCCAGTTTTTTTTTTTCTTAATAGCCAAACAGATAGCTAGAGATAGATACAGATAGATAGATAGAGATAGATAGATAGATAGATAGATAGATAGAGAGAGATACAGATAGAGAGAGAGATAGAGAGAGATACAGATAGATAGATAGCTAGATAGATAGAGAGAGATACAGATAGCTAGAGATAGATAGAGAGAGAGAGAGAGAGAGAGAGATAGATAGATATAGGATAGATAGCTAGCTAGATAGATAGATAGATAGATAGATAGATAGATAGATAGATAGATAGATAATGGCTCTAGATGTATGGATAGATCAAATTCTTCTCAAGGACAAATACCTTAAAAAAAGAGAATTATTACTATTTTAATGAGATATATTATAACCTACTTGCATTAAGTGATGAGGACATGTTGCAACTGGGAAATTCTCTGTTCTATATTGGTCTTCGGAGCCTCATATTAATAGTATCTAAAGTGAGAATACCATAAAGGAAGAGTGCAGCTCTGTATGCCAGAATAGCGACGGAGCTGCGGCCCGAGGTGGGTGATAAAAATAAATACAAAGAGAAAGTTGCGACAAGTTAGTGATGTGAAGTGCATCTGCTTCTCTCGCCTAATGGCCCCCTTATTACTATTCATGTTATTCATACAACTCAAAAATTGCCATTAATCACAGCATTTGTTCTTCCGGATACTGGAAAATTCATATATCCTGGACTGTGATCTGAGGTGTCGTAACTTGTAAAGGACAGATCTGAAATGTACAACTATTAAGAGCCAGGCTGAGATTTCGGGATAAATTTGTATATATACTGTATATGAACTTGAATCGCAAAAAGGAAGACAAGATAGGAAGTAGAGGAAATAGGTAGAAGTAAAATCAGAGAATTGGAAATGAGCCCAACTTTTCTTTTTTTTGCTATAAATGTAGGTTTTCAACTTTTTTTCCAAATGAACTCTGTGGGATGTCTACACTCTCATCCAGTGATGCTCTGTACATTGCGGGGCTTCGCTCTGGTAGACAGGATTAGCCGACGCAGTATAGAGACAACAAGTTCTTTGGATCAAATAGTTCAGTGTTTTATTCACACCTTAGGCAAGTGACAAAACAAACAGCCATAATCAAGCAAAAAGCAGTGTTGGTGGTAATTCACACCATGCGGCAATTCTGCCTCAAAGAGTCCTTGACCATAGCAGCACCAACCTGTTTTCACGCCAAACAGGTCGCAAGACTTCATCCAGACACAGGGCTCCCAGATCCCAATACAGAGACCTGGCTTCTGAGCCTAGCTGCTTATTTAACCCCTTCCCGACTGCCCCCATCTGTGCCGGCCCTGCCCCCATCTGTGCCGGCCCTGCCCCCATCTGTGCCAGCCCTGCCCCCATTTTGACCCTGCGCTCCCCCCCGTGGGTCCCCCTGCTCCGTGCCCCTGCTAATTGTGATTGCGGTGGCTCCGTTCCTGAGCCGCCGCCTTTAACAGCGAGTGTCAGCTGTTTGCTGACACTCTGCTGTAACCCCTTGGATGTCGCTGTCAGCGGCATCCAAGGGGTTAACAGAGGGAGGGGGTTCCGTATCTCAACCACCAGGCTGCTGCGCTGCGATGGCAGTGCCCGATGGTTGCCATGGCAACCGGATGTCTTGCAAACACTATAAATATAAAAAATAAAAACTGCATCAAAAAAAGCTATTTTTGTCACCCTACATCACAAAAACTGCAACACTAAGCGATCAAAAAGGCGTACGTACTACAAAATGGTACCAATGAAACCGTCACCTCATCCCGCATAAAATGAGCCCCTACATAAGAAAATTGCTTAAAAAATAAAAAAAACTATAGCTCTTAGAACATGGAGACACTAAAACATAATTTTTTTGTTTCAAATATGCTACTATTGTGTTAAAGTGAAATAAATTTTAAAAATTATACATATTGGGTATCACCGCGTCTGTAACAACCAGCTCTATAACAATTTAACATGACCTAACCCCTCAGCTAAACACCGTAATTTTTTAAAAATAAAAACAGTGCCAAAAAAGCTATTTTTTGTCACTTTACTTAACAAAAATTGCAACACCAAGTGATCAAAAAGGTGTATGCCTACCAAAATAGTACCAATCTAACAGTCACCTCATTCCGCAAAAAATGATATCCTAGCTAAGGCAATTGGTCAAAAAATAAAAACGCTATGGCTCTCAAACTATGGAGACACTAAAACATAATGTTTTTGGTTTTAAAAATGCTATTATTGCGTAAAACCTAAATAAATAACAAACAGTATATATATTAGGTATTTCCACGTCCGTAATGATCTGCTCTATAAAAATATCACATGACCTAACCGCTAAGGTGAACGCTGTAAAAATAAATAAATTAAAACTGTTCCAAAACAACACATTTTTTAGTCACCTTGCCCCATAAAGTGTAATAATGAATGATCAAAAAATCATATGCACCCAAAAATGGTACCAATAAAAACATCAACTCTTTCTGCAAAAAACGAGCTCCTGCATAAGACGATCGTCAAAAAAATAAATAAGGCGTTCAGAAAATGGAGACACAAAAACATTTTTTTTTTCCAAAAATGCTTTATTATGTAAAACTGAAACAAACAAACAAAGAAAGTAGACGTATTTGATATCACTGCGTCCGTAACAACCTGCTCTATAAAAATAGCACATTATTTACCCTGTCAAATGAATGTTGTAAAAAATTTAAAATAAAACAGTGCTATTTTTTGGTTACGTCACCTCACAAAAAATATAGAGCAATTAAAAATCATATGTACCTTAAAATAGTACCAATAAATCTGGCACCTTACCCCCTAGTTTCCAAAATGGGGTCACTTTTTGGGAGTTTCTACTGTAAGGGTGCATCAGGGGGGCTTCAAATGGGACATGACATCTAAAAACCAGTCCAGCAAAATCTGCCTTCCAAAAACCATCTGGCGCTCCTTTTCTTCTGCGCCCTGCCGTGTGCCCGTACAGCAGTTTACGACCAAATGTGGGGTGTTTCTGTAAACCGCAGAATCAGGTTAATAAATATTGAATTTTGTTTGGCTGTTAGCTTTAATTCTTGTGGAACACCTAAAGGGTTAACAAAGTTAGCAAAATCAGTTTTGAGTAACTTGAGGGGTGTAGTTTCTGAAATGGGGTAATTTATGGGGGGTTTCCACTATGTTAGCCCCACAGACTGACTTCAGACCTGAACTGCTCCTTAAAAAGTGGGTTTTGGAAATTTTCTTAAAAATTTTAAGAATGTCTTCTAAACTTCTAAGCCTTCTAACGTCCTAAAAAAATTAAATGACATTTACAAAATGATGCCAACATAAAGTAGACATATGGGGAATGTTAAGTTATAAATATTTTATGAGGTATCACTTTCTGTTTTAAAAGCAGAGAAATAGAAATTTAGAAAATTGCTAATTTTTCTAAATTTTTGGTAAATTGGGGATTTTTTCATAAATAAAGGTGAAATATATTGACTCAAATTTATGACTATCATGAAGTACAATGTGTCACGAGAAAACAAACTTAGAATGGTTTGGATAAGTAAAAGTGTTCCAAAGTTATTACCACATAAAGTGACACATGTCAGATTTGCAAAGTTAGACGTGGTCACAAGGGTATCAATGAGCTTTGGTCATGAAAGGGTTAAGGACAGCCAGGTACTGCCAAACCCCAGACCAGCACTTAAAATCCAGTCCGGTATTTGACCTCACCTGGCTGTAAATCAGCCAAGCAGCACACGCTGAGATGAAAATACCTGTTTTCCCGGACTAAACCTCTCACCGTGTCATAACATATTAAATTATATTGTATTATACCTTATTGTAATTTAGAGATGAGCGAAGTATTGGAAATTTCGATTCGGGTGCTTCATCAGATTTTACGTTTTGTTTTACTTACATTGTAAGGCTACTTTCACATTAGTGTTTTTCTTTTCCGGCATAGAGTTCCGTCCCAGGGGCTCTATACCGGAAAAGAACTGATCAGGCATATCCCCGTGCATTCTGAATGGAGAGCGATCCGTTCAGGATGCATCAGGACGTCTTCAGTTCAGTCAATTTGACTGATCAGGCAAAAGATAAAACCGTAGCATGCTATGCTTCTATCTCCAGCGGAAAAAAACTGAAGACTTGCCTGAATGCTGGATCCGGCATTTTTTTCCATAGGAATATATTAGTGCCGGACGGCATTCAAAATACCGGAATGCCGGATCCGTCCTTCCGGTCTGCGCATGCGCAGACCTTTATAAATGAGAAAAAAATTCATACCGTATCCGTTTTGCCTGATGACACCGGAAAAACTAATCCGGTATTGCAATGCATTTTTCAGACTGATCAGGATGCTGATCAGGCAGGCAGTTCAGGCAACGGATCAGTTCTTTTCCAGTATTGAGCCGCCATGACGGAACTCAATGCCGGAAAAGAAAAACGCTAGTGTGAAAGTACCCTTAGGCATATTTCAGATTAGTAAATGACCCCTCATGTTACTATGTTAGATAATGAAAAAAAGTCCTCAAAAATGATACTTAACATAAACATGTTGTTTGCGCTATAGATCGTGTTCTGATGACACATTCCCTTTAAGAGGCTTGTAGAGTGCAGGTTCCAATATTTAGAAATGATTGGACGAGTGGAGCTGCTGTTTTTGCGTTTGTTTGTAGCCCGGGCTCTCGGCCTCAGGAAACAGGTGTATTTCTGTTGATACAAGCAGGATATATATAGGAGACAGAATGTGTAAACAGGCAATGTACAGAAGCCGTCCGCTGCCCGCTCGAATGGTTTACTCACAGCAGCTAACCATCCAGGACATTTCACGTTGGGACACCAGGTGTTTGTGGTCGAACGCGTCTTTATGTTCAGGAAGCTGCTTCTTGTAAGATACACAGCCAAGCCAGAGAATACTTTCCTGCTAATGCAATACCTGGGAACATTGTGCGATTACGAAATAACTCCCACATCGCACGTTGCGAAATACCGGTAAATGGCAATGATGATGGTTAGACTTGTGCTCTTAATATATCCACTTCGAACACGTAAGAGGTTGAGTAACTGTGCACTTACACTGCTTACCTTGTACTGATCCTGTATCATAGTCCAGGGCTGCAGCGACAATTTTACAGGCTTCAGAGCTGAAATCTCCCAGCATGCTTGGTGGGCTCAATGTAATTTACTGGCAATTGTTCATTCTGTGAAGAGTTGTCGTCAACATCACAGGGGTATTCCCATCTGGGACATGGATGACATATCGCTAGAATATGCCAACATTGTCTTTAGAGATATTCCATCCATGTCCCAGATGGGAATACCACTTTAACATGAAGGTCAAACTGCGTTATAGGGGCTCAGCTAATTAGTTAGGGGGGTATCTGACTACAAGCTTGTTGACCGTTTCCAATAAAAAACAGAAGAATTGTGAATACAGCTCTGGTCTATCAATTGTTATGTTAATTCTATCTTTGCGAACTGTCAAATTATAGATTTCCCCTTTAAAGTGTTTTTTTTTATATTTATACTTTAAGGGGGTCATTTATCAAGCTGAAATATGCCTATATTAGGCATTGTGCCGCTATCTGCGACTTTGACCCGCTCACATCTAAAATTGTGGGCGGGGAAGGGGATGGGCCGGCAGGCCTGTGTCATTCATCATTTTCTACAACTGGTTTAGGCCTCATGCACACGACAGTATTTTTTCACGGTCCGCAAAACGGGGTTCCGTTGTTCCGTGATCCGTGTTTTTTTTTTCCATGTGTCTTCCTTGATTTTTGGAGGATCACCAGACCAGAAAAGTGAAAAAAAAATCTAAGTCAAGTTTGCCCTGAAAATGATAGGAAAAAAACGAACACGGATCACGGACGTGGATGACAATCTTGTGTGCCTCCGTGTTTTTTCACGGACCCATTGACTTGAACCGTTGTCCGTCAAAAATATTGGATAGGAAACACGGATCACGGACGCGGATGACAAACGGTGCATTTTCCGAGTTTTCAACTGACCCATTGAAAGTCAATGAGTCTGCAGAAAATCACGGAAAACGGAACAACAGACACGGATGCACACAACGGTCGTGTGCATGAGGCCTTAGGCATAGAAAAAGGTCCAAAGGTAAGACAGCAAGGAAGCTCTCTTAGGCTAGTTTCACACTAGCGGCAAGGGACTCCGGCAGGCTCTTCCGGCGGCTACCACTAGTGTACGCGTGCCCCCGGACTACCGCCTTACATTTAGAGCTAGCGCTGGATGCACCGAAGTTATGGAAAGGCCGGCGCCTCTTCATACCTTCACAAATCCACTGTCAGCTATGGGGCTTTATTAGGACGCCGGTCTAATTGCGGGTGCAATGACAGGAAACGGTGATTACGCCGCCCTCAGTCATTGAACCCCTCAGATGCCATGTTCATCGCTGATCGCTGAATCTGAGATCAATATTACAGCATTTTAGTGGTTTTTAATTAAAACAATTTTTATCTTCTTATTTTTTTCTTTTATTCTTACCTCATCCATTTGACCACGAAGAGGCCAGATCCAGCGCGAAATCTTGAGCGTGTGATGACGTCATCACATCGACCAGCATGGTGATGTCATACATCACTGCGCATAAGATTTCGCACGGGATCTTCAAGCAAGGTGGCGGCGACAGCCTCTTCATGATGAAACAGATGAGGTAAGTATGATTTTTTATTTTATACTGCCGTTTGAGGGAAAATCGATTCGTTACTACGAGGCATGAGAAAATTCAGCTTTGCAGCGAATCAAATTTTTACTGAAATTCGGATCGCAGTCCAGCTTGTGAACTTCGATTCGTTCAATACTAAAATATATCCTTTTACTTTTCTCATTTTTTAAATTGACTATGACAACATTGGAACCTTTGAGGTTAAGATGTTGGCACAGAAGCTTTCTTACGGAGTGCGCCAAGTTCTAGGATTATTATCATTTGCGACACGAGGTGCTGCCCTTGTTATTTTCTTCTTTTTACGTTGTATGTGTCTTCAAGTGGTTCAGCGACTCCCCTGGCATTTACCTGAGCGGCTCCTTTGATGCCGGAGAAGCGCCTGTCGCCACTTTCACTGTCTAATTGTATAATTGCCACTCTTGATAACATCTGACAGGAGCTTAGGAAAGTAAATACTGCTGACTTGTAGTAATAATTACCTCTTCACCGCACGGAGGAGATAAGAGCGGCCGCGTGGCTCGGCCATTGAGTCAACTATCGCTTTACCTTGTAAGGTGCGCACAACAATCAGCTCTTTGTACAAAGGCAGCAATTTGCTGGAGAGAAAGACAGAATGACAGGTAATACGGATAATTAGCTTCAAGTACCTGTAATCTGAGCAGATTTACCTCCGGATAAAAGCAAACAAAGGCCCTGCAGGTACAAATAATGAGGGGCTGTTCCGGACCATTAGACATAGTTTACAATCTTCCCATGGGTTAGCGCACTCCACTCAACGTGTGAGGTAATAATGCGCCGATGGTTACAATACGGCACGTGGCCGAGCGGATGTGGTTCAGCTGGTAAATGTACACAGAAGTAGCAAAACATAACTCTTCACAATACTGTACGAGTATTATTATGTATTACTATTACTATTAATTCTATGGCCCCCGTCATAGTCACATAGTTTAACAGTCATAGTTAGGGATGAGTGAACCTGAACTGCAAAGTTTGGGTTCGTACCGAACTTTGTGAGTTTGGGTACCCTGACCCAAACCCAGACTTTTTCACTGAAGTCTGGGTTCGGTGTTCGGGTGATTTTATTATTTTCCGTTATAGCATGGTTATATTGGAAAATAATGGCAAGACAGAATGCAAAACATTATGGCCATTTAGGGGTTAAAAAAAAATAAACTCATCCACTGCAAACAGCTTATTTTATCTTCACTGAACAGGACCTGCCAAAGGACATGCGAAGTGCACGATGACGTCACCTCGCTCTCCCACATGGTGACGTCATTGCGCATATCCTTTGGCAGGTCCTGTTCAGTGAAGATAGAAGAAGCTGCTGCAGCGCGATCAAGTGGATGAGGTGAGTTGTTTTTGTTTGTTTTTTAACTCCTAAACGACCATATTCTTTTGCATTCTGTCTTAAGAATGCTATTATTTTCTGATATAACCATAATGGAAAATAATAAAGTAAAGTTCAGGTCCCCATTGATTTCAATGGGGTTCAGGTTTGGGGTCAAGTTCGGGTCCCAAACCCGAACTTTGACCTGAAGTTCGGCTGAACCCGGCAAATCCGAACTTCTACGGGTTCGCTCATCCCTAGTTATAGTATAAAACATTATACGATACCCAGAATTTTCCAGAGGGCTGCAGGTGAGACTATTGATTCTATGTATTAGGATAACTCAAACCACAAAGGGCAAAACACTGAATTGCAAATTTAGTTCTGCTGCATGATACAAGAGAACTACACTGACTAAAAATATAAACGTAACACTTTCGGTTTTGCTCCCATTTTGCATGAGCTGAACTCAAAGATCTAAAACATTTTCTACATACACAAAAGACCCATTACCCTCAAATATTGTTCACAAATCTGTCTAAATCTGTGTTAGTGAGCACTTCTCCTTTGCCGAGATGATCCATCCCACCTCACAGGTGTGGCAAATCAAGGTGCTGATTAGACAGCATGAATATTGCACAGGTGTGCCTTAGACTGCCCACAATAAAAAGCCACTCTGAAAGTTGATCGTGTTGTTGATTGTGGCCTGTGGAATGTTTTTCTACTCCTCTTCAATAACTGTGCGAAGTTGCAGAATATTGACAGGAACTGGAACACGCTGTCGGTGAGTATACTGGCCATGCAAGAACTGGGATGTTTTCAGCTTCCAGGAATTGTGTACAGATCCTTGCAATATGGGGCCGTGCATTATCCTGCTGCAACATGAGGTGATGGTCGTGGATGAATGGCACAACAATGGGCCTCAGGATCTCGTCACGGTGTCTCTGTGCATTCAAAATGCCATCAATAAAATGCACCTGTGTTCATTGTCCATAACATACACATAACGTAACATAACGTAACGTAACATAACATTGCCCATTCCATAACCTCACTACCACCATGGGCCACCAGAGCCACAACGTTGACATCAGCAAACCTCTCACCCACACGAAGCCACACACGCTGTCTGCCATCTGCCCTGAACAGTGAAAACCGGGACTCATCCGTGAACAGAACGCCTCTCCAACGTGCCAGACGCCATCGAATGTGAGCATTTGCCTACTCAAGTCGTTACGATGACGCACTGCAGTCAGTCAAGTCCAGACCCCGATGAGGACGACGAGCATGCAGATGAGCTTCCCTGAGATGGTTTCTGACAGTTTGTGCAGAAATTCTTTGGTTATGCAAACCGATTGTTGCTGCAGCTGTCCGGGTGGCTGGTCTCAGACGATCATGGAGGTGAACATGCTGGATGTGGAGGTCCTGAGCTGGTGTGGTTACACGTGGTCTATGGTTGTGAGGCCGGTTGGATGTACTGCCAAATTCTCTGAAACGCCTTTGGAGACGGCTTATGGTAGAGAAATGAACATTCATTGCACGGGCAACAGCTCTGGTAGACATTCCTGCAGTCAGCATGCCAATTGCACGCTCCCTCAAACGTTGCGATATCTGTGGCATTGTGCTGTGTGATCAAACTGCACATTTCAGAGGGGACTTTTATTGTGGGCAGTCTAAGGCACACCTGTGCAATATTCATGCTGCCTAATCAACACCTTGATATGCCACACCTGTGAGGTGGGATGGATTATCTCGGCAAAGGAGAAGTGCTCACTAACACAGATTTAGACAGATTTGTGAACAATATTTGAGAGTAATGGGTCTTCTGTGTATGTAGAAAATGTTTTAGATCTTTGATTTCAGCTCATGCAAAATGGGAGCAAAACCGAAAGTGTTGTGTTTATATTTTTGGTCATTGTAAGATAGATAGATAGATAGACATAGAGTCGGACTGGGGTTGCTTGGGACCACCAGTGAAAATTATTCTCAGGGTCTAATCTTTATATCATCAATAAAGTCTAATAGGTTTTTATTCAAAGAAATAGATCATAGAGTCAATTTATTGGCTCCAAATGTAGCTTGAAAGTTTTTTTTTTTCTCTGGACTTTTTGGGGCCCACCTGGGCCCAGTGGAGGATCTTCTGGTATTCTGGTGGGCCAGTCTGACATGATAGATTTAACCTCTCAGATGCCGCATTCAATGCTGATCATGGAATCTGTGACTTACATTAAGCTGTTCACTGATGATGTCACCGTGCGCACCAAGAATGATCACATGGTGAGGTCCTCACGCTCACCACAGGTCCTTTGGTGGGTTTTCTTCCATCAAGACGGGAGAGAACCACCTCTCCTCCACAAAGTGGATGTGGTGAGTAGAATTATTTTATTTTCAGCCACTATTTTAAGAAAAATGTATTTGTTACCACAAAGCGTGAGGAAATTCGGGTTGGTGTCGGATCCAGAATTTTTCCTGAAATTCGGATCAAAGTCCACTTCGGATACTTCGATTTGCCCAACACTAGATAGATAGAACGAGAATTGACAGTATAACTTTCTTAAAATCTCAGACACTTCATTACAGGCTAACTATATCATGTAACATGGTATTTCAGTACTTAGTGACTTTCCTGCCATGATACAATTTGCATGAAATTCAACTCATTATTTGCTGTTGTTCACAATGCAGTGGGTGTACATTGAAAAGAAAAACCAAGTGGCCCCATCACAAAGCCAATATAATCCTGCACATTGTGCCCTCTTATAGCACTAAATGGGGAAGATTCACTGAAACTGATGTTTTATATAAAAGTCCATTGGAGTGAGATGCACAATGTGCCAAGCACCAGATTATAAAATCTATGGCAGCTACATATTGGCCTAGATTTCAGCTATAATTAACACTATCTTCTGGCTTATACCATAGTAAATATCTTGGGCCGTGGTAGTCCATGCCACCTCCTGCTGAGCCCTGTCCAAAGTGGCAAGAACTGTGAAAGTCACAAATTATAGAGTAAATATGTTGTGTGGTGTAAAACCTGTGATGAATCTGCTCCACTGTCCAGTCAACAGCTACCTGTTTATCCCCAATCCCCCCCCCCCCCCCATTGATATCCCACCAAGAGCCTTATTTAAACAGTAACAGGGAACAAACCAAGTTCACATTATGGTGCCCTTATTTCATACTTTACAAAGTTGGCTCAACATCTTTCTGGTGTGAACATGCCCCATTTGCTTTTCCTACATAACCATGCCCATTTATGTCCGTATCACAGCCCTTTCCATGACATGTCACACCTCCTCCGAGCACTATGTGCACCAGGGTGGCGGTTAGAGAAAATTCGATTCAGCTGATTCGCTGAATTTCACAAAAAAATTCACTTTGTGATGAATTACTTCTCCACAAAGCGCATTTTTTTTACAAATAGCAGGTGCAATGACAGGGAACTACGATAGCGCCACCCCTGTCATTGTACCCCTCAGATGCTGCGTGCATACATGATCGCGGTATCTGAGTGTACAAACAGTGTGAAATTAACATTAAAAAAAAATTGCATTGAAAACTTACCGCTCCATTTGAACGCAACGGGCTGGTCGCCGCTATCTTGCTTGAAGATCTTGGCCGAAATCACGTGCGGCGCGAGATAACATCATCACCCTGGCCAGCGTGGTAATGTAATCTCACGCCGCACTGGATTTCAGCCGAGATCTTCAAGCAAATGGAGGAGGTAAGTTTAAATTTCAGGATTATTCGATTCGCTGACACGAAGCACGAGGAAATTCGGCTTCTAGGCGAATCAAATAATTCCTGAAATTCGTGGGATTCGATTCGCTCATCTCTAGTCGCGGTATCCCACCACATACAGTTTATTCTTATGGGACGTTGTTTTCAAGGAGTCAGTAGACCTTCATGAGTGGTGGGGGAGACTTGCCAACTCTTCTTGGAGTCCAGGAGATCTTCCCGTTTTCTGGGGGGGGTTGGCTAGTATGCCTTAAAGGGGTTATCCTGTTCTCAACATTTATGGCATATCACCAGGAAATTGTGAAATATGTGCAGGTCCTACCGCTGCGACCAGCTTCTATCTCCGGAACGGGCCCCCGAAGTGAAGAAGAGCACACTAGGCATGCATGCCATCTTCTCTTTTAACTGCTATGGTTTCTGAAAATAGCTAGGTGGGCATGCTTGGCTTATTTTTGAAATTCCAATAGTGGTGAATGGAGGTTGACGATGTATGCACGACCACTTTTTGGGTCCTGTTCTGGAGATAGGAGTGAGTCCCCACATCCATCTGACATTTAGGGCATATTCTATTAATATGCCATAAATGTTGAGTCGGAACAACCCCTTTCATTTCCCAAAAGTGTAAATGTATAGACCGTTTTGATAAGGCCTATAATGAGGTCCCTTCAAAGGTGTCCACCAAACGTACACAACAAGATGGGAAATAATGGATATAATAAAAGTTCATCGGCCCCAAACTATTTAGGCATCTGGGGCCCTCACATTTTTGATGGAGGCCCTGGATACATTTACTACCTAAAGATACGACCTCAGAAACTATAACAATATTAATAATGATAGTAATATACCCTAATTCTGGCTGCTTCTCACCTGATAATATGATATTACCTGGTACATTTGCTGGAGCTGACCAGGTTACCATATGTTACGTGGAGCTTGGCCTCCTGCCTGCATTGTTCACGTCCAAAACCGAGGAGCTTTTGGAAGACTCTCGCTGGAACAAATACAAGACGGAGAAAAGACAGATGCTTTTTTCTCACTCATTTTACCCTGCTAATGGTTAACTTACCGGAAAATGACAATTTCTTTAGCGCTGTAACTTGGAGGAATCTCAGCCAAAGTAGAAGTAGATTTAGACCCTGACTTTATCCTGTGCAACATGGATGGTGTCATGGATTACATAGGAGCAAACTGCAGATATCAATGCTGGGTGGAAAGCACAGCATTTAAAGTACCTTAGGCTTATATTGAGTTAGGCCTCATCAACTTATGTTGTATTTGCATCTGGACCAGGTTTAGCCACGTAAGAAGACACCAGTAGTATAATCGGCACAAAGCTGGTGGGCGATTTGTTAAATATCTTGTGCCAGGGTCTGAGAGCTTCAGCTACGCCTCTGCATATGCATATTACTATTTAAAAAAAATAACCTTTAAAAAAATCTTCCGTTGACTTGTCCCATCCACTGCAATAGAATACTATTGCAGTCTATGGGATTCTGAGAAAACGCCTTCTGAGCCATGCCTCACTCATAGCTTTACAGGCAATTAACCATGACAGGCCTGGGAAACTTCAGAAGCCCACAGGCTGTCATAGTAACTGATTGGAGCCCCATGATCTTGCTGCTGAGGCTCTGATTGGAGTCAAAGTCTAATGAGTCAGACTTTGATTTATGGGGAGTCACTTTCAAAAGATACAATGGTTCTCTTCCCCTGGGAGATACCTTTGTGTATTAATACTGTTAAAGAGGGGGGGGTCCAAGTTATTTATACTGATGACCTATCCTCAGGGTATTTCATCAATATCAGATCGGCGGGGGTGCACGCCATGCCAGCACTGCCTTCTCTTCATTGTTTACCTGCTCACCACCACAGCGGTGAGCAGGTATAATTACAAGAAACCTCCCCATTCACATCAGTGGAACGGCTCATTTCTACTCAAGTGTATATAGGAACGAGCTGTCTCATTGAAGTGAATGTAAGGCTTAGGTGTAGTTACACCTGCTTACTGCTGCTGTTGAAATGGAAAGCATGTAAACAATGAAGAGAAAGTAGCGCTAGAACGGAGGGTGCCTCCTATTCAAACAGCTGATCGGTGGGAGTGACATGTGTCAGACCCCTGCCGATCTGATATTGATGACCTATCCTGAGGTTAGGTCATCAGTATAAATAACTTGAACCACCCTTCAATAGCAGCTCAGGCAATATGGAAGCCCTCGTAATAACAGTATGTACAGCAAACAAACATATCTAGCATCAACAAATAGAAACAGAGTAAAAAACGTGTTTCAGTATCTCGTTTGAAGTATATTGATGATACATTCCCTTTAAGGCAAACAAATTCACTTGAAAAAGCGTTACAGAGTTGGATGACACAAACCCGTGCCACAATGATTTCTACAGAGCGCTTGGTCTGATTTCCCAGCATACACATTTTTATTATTGAGAAACCTATTATGGAGCATTGTGCGTTATAAGATGCCTCCAGAGCCCATGGACGGTGCTTACCATAGGGTGTGACTGGGAAAAGGAAGGCTCCGTGGATCGAGTTTTGCTCCACACTTGAGAGAATAAAGGCTTATAATGTGAGATGCCAGGAGAACTACAGAGGACCAAGGGAGGAACGTCTTCTAACACATTTTCCTGTTAAAACCACTCTGCTTGACTGCTCCAATGGTTCCCCTGCTGTTTTGGCTCTTGAGTGTAAACTGAAATGCAGCTAGGGGATAAACTGCTCAAAATCAGCAGTTATTGTAACAGAAAGGAAAGGCTCGCACAGTAAACATAAAAACAATGGAAATGTCTGGTGGCTTCTGCTAGGACCTAGTGTGTCTGATCTCCCAATTAATCCAAGGACCAATTCGGAAACTAAAACTTTGCAAAGTTGTACTGTAGGACTAAGTCATCCAAAAACACTGGACTGAGCCATAATAGATGCAATTATTATAAACAAGTCAGAAGCTCATTAGTCATAATTTACATCATAAGTATCGGTTGGTTAGACCGAACTAGAATATTTAAAGTGACCCTTCTGTCCAAATCTAAAATCGGACTATACTGTACATGACACGTGCAGTGGCCGAGTTTGGGCTGGATTGCCCGGACATCATTGAGGTGTTACCACGTGTTGCTGCTCTCTGGAGGGTATGGGAAGTTGTGCTGCACTCCAATGGGGAATAAGTCCAGAGAGTCAAGGTTTGTAGTAAACCAGTGTGCTTCTTTACTGGAGGAACTCAAGTGCAAAACAATACAGGCAAGGCACTGAACTGGTTTCTCCTGTCTCCTTCCTGGCAGAAGAAAGGTCTGTGTTGAGAAAAGGCCTGATCTAACTGTTCCTTTCTCTCAGAAGGCTGGTACCCACGGTCTGTGGCAGAATATCCCCATCTTCATTCAGTCTGGCAGACTCTCCTACTAAACACTGGTCCCTAATTACAGACAAATACGGGCTCTAACCACTATCTTTAAATACAGTTTCTAACTTAACTAAAACCTTCTAGTATTGCAATTCAAGTCTCTGATAAACCTGTATAGAGTTTCAATACAAGTCTATAGGAATGACTAAGCAGTTTTTCCAGACATAAACAAGTCTTCAGACTTAAAGGGGTTGTCCCATGAAATATATTTTACAGTTTTCAAACCAGCACCTCGATCTAAATACTTTTGTAATTTCATGTAATTAAAAATTTTGCATAGCCACTGAGTTAATAATAAAATGTATCTATATAGCACCACCTGCTGTTTGTTTGTTTGTTTTTTCTTATTTCTTTGTCCTGCTCACTGAGATGGCTGCACATGCTCAGTTTCATCCTTTAACTGCCTCTGTGTTGTGATAGGGAGAGCTGAGACACGCCCCCTGAGCTGTGATAGGGAGAACTGAGACACACACCCTTATCTGCAGCAGAAAAGAAACTCCCCTTGATCTAGTAGAGCAATGAATGGGGAGATCTCTGGATCCATGTGAAGAACAAGGCTGGTTCTAGCTTTGTTAGATAGAGATTATCATGTACTATATGTCATGGGATAACCCCTGTAAACAAAGTTAAACCAGAAAGTCAAAAGGTCTCTGTGTTTGCTTTTCCCCTCCAAAACTTTGCATAGTCCCTTATAGTAGCTATGGAATATTTTTAACTTCTCAGTTGTTGGATAGGAAAATCCCAAAGTCTCTCAGTATTAGCTGCCTGTTTATTAACCCTTTCCACAGTGCAGTGCAAATATAGTGCAATAACAGTGCAAATGAACAGGATAGATTACAATAAACATATAAAATGCATTACAACAACGTAAAACAGTATAAGTGTAAACAACTGCATGACTCATAATGCAATTTAACCCTTCCAAGCAATAGGGGCAAATGTGCATAATCAATAGTGCAAAGTACATATACATATATATATCATTTCAGGCTAAAAATCATTTTTTAATTGGTCTTTAATCAAAATGTGAAGCCATTTTTGAGTTATAAGGGTTAAAAAATCAGTCTATTTGCAGACTGTCGTGCTCCTGAGTTCCATCAGCTGGCAGCTCATGTAACACCTTATCTCCCGACCTCTTGACCTTTTAAACACTCATTATAGCTAAACTCATCAAAATGCTAAGAATGTGGCTTAACCCTTTCAGCCCCGGAGGGTTTATTTATTTATTTTTTTCATTTTCGTTTTGCGCTCCATGCCTTCCCAGAGCCATAACTTTTTTATTTGTCTGTTCAAATAGCCATATGAGGGCTTGATTTCTGTGGGTAAAGTTGTACTTTCCAACGCCACCATTTAATATTGCATATGATGTAGTGATAAGCGGGAAAGAAATTGCAAAAAAAAAATCAATTCCACCACAGTTTTACAAGTTTTTTATTTATGGCGTTTGATGTACGATAAAGTGGACCAGTTAATTTTATTCTACACGTCAGTACGAATCCGGCGATACCGTATATGTATAGTTTTTCTTGCGTTTTGATTAAAAAAAATAAAAGTGGGTTGAAAAAATCAGTTTTATTTTATTGTCGCCATATTTTGACTCCTATAACTTTTTTGTAATTAATTGTACGGAGCTGTATGGGGCTCATTTTTTGCGGTGCGATCTAAACTTTTCGATTACTTTTTATTAAAAATGTTTGCACAAAATTTAGCGACCAAAAACAGCGAATCGACCATTTGGACGTTTTTTCCATTTTGCTGTTTGCCGTATGGTGGATATATTTTTATATTTTATACTATGGGCGTTTTTGCACATCACAACAGCCATGATGTGTATTTATTTTAATTTTAATTATTTTTTAGTTCTTTTATTTTTATTTTGGGAAAAGGGGGGCGATTTGAATTTTTATGGGGTTTTTTTAAACCTTTTTTTTTACAGTTCCCATAGGGAACTATAACATGCAATCATTAAATTGCTATTATCATAGACTCCAATGCACTTGCATTGGAATCTATGATGATTTTACTACTTTCCTATGGAGCCCTATTACAGGCTAGGCCTCCATAGGAAATAGGGGCTGCTGCACACTCGCTCCGGCTCCTCTGATCGCCGCACGGGGGAGCTGAAGCATAACCGGAAGCGCGTGCTTTCGGTTTTCAGCGCGCTCAGATGCCGTGGTCAGGATTGTCTACAGCTGTCAGACATCTTCTATGAATATGAGATTGATATCAGCAGATGTTGTATACCCCTGACAGCAATGGACCACCGTTGCCTGCATAGGCTTATCTGATGTCCTTTGTTTATGACATAAACTCCCCATTTTCAATACCTAATGAGATGTCCTCCAGGGATTACGTTTTTTTTTTTCTGAATAGATCAGAGGAACTTTAAACCAACATATTTTAATATAGCCAATAATGTATTATATCTATCATCTATATATCTATCTTCAGTGACCACCCCCCTACCACTCCTCTTGGTGTAGAGGAGAGGAGTGGTAGTGGCCCTGATGAATTGTTGTGTACTCCTCAGGTTCCCTGGGGATCATTGTAGTGGAAGAATGAGGCCAGAGTTAAACGTTATAATGTATGTTTTGCTAAGTGCATGGTAGATCTTTAAATACATACAGTAGCAGCAAGCTTCAAGAGGAAATCCTCACTAGCACCAGAAAGGATATGGGGTCAGGTTGGTTGGTGGCAATTCAGCACTTAGGCAATACTGGCCTAGTGGTTTTTTGGTGATGGGAGGCTTGGCTGTAATCCCTCACCTCGCAGCAGTGTCTTCAATGATGATGATAGCTGTATGGACTCTTAAGATTTTACTTGGGGAAAATTGGAGTAGTTCTCTTTGGAGAGTCAGTAACAAGAGCGGGAGCTCAGCAATGGGCGTCCTCTCTGTCTCTGGACAGGAGCTCCTCCTCTTGGCAGGGAGCAGGACCAGCCCACTCCAAGAAGAGAGGAACAGGATGGCTAGTCCCGTTCCTTGCCAAACTTTGACAACCATTCCATGCTGGTAGCTATAGCAAGAAGCTAAAAGTAAAATACATATCACATAATAATACAAACTATATAAAATTGTAGTACCCCCGGTCTGTCTGGTATAGAAGTCACTAAATAAAAGATGGAAAACAGTAAAAATTGTAGTCAATGTATTTTGGATGAATTTTTTATATATTATATATCATTCTATCTATCTACCTATCTATCTTTATCCCATATCTATATATCTATCTTTATCTATCTATCTATCTATCTATCTATCTATCTATCTATCTATCCATCCATCCATCTATCCATCTATCTTTATCCCATATCTATATATCCATCTTTATCTTTTTAATATATTATCTATCATTCTATCTATATATCTATCTATCTATCTATTTATCTATCATGTATCTATGTATTATCAATCTAGAATCGACTCTATAGCATAAAATACATGTGGTACATCTTTGTATTATATATAAAGGCTTCTAACAGTATAGGCACACCCTTTATGAAATACTACCCTTCTCTCTCTGGACCTGAAATGTAATGTCAGTCATCAATCGAAGCCCAAACAATTATTTTTATGTCTGTGACATAAAATGCTACAACCTTGTCTCATTCTGAGGGCCTCAATTTTCAGTCCCCTCTCCGGACTGTGCAATGCTTGGAAGAACTATTGATCTGATTTAGACAACTCGAGGGGGACTCTGTGTTTCTGTTACTATATTTCTGGTAACCTAATGACCCATGATCATCATGTAGACCACATGCAAGATCAGTGGCAGCAAAGTCCATAAACCTCGATTGAGTTTTAATTCTCTTATGGGTTCCCAAATTTCTATAAAAACAGAAGGGATGTTGTGAACATGAATGGATGTGGTCAACTTTTCCATGTTTTATATGCAGCCATTTTATACTTAGGAACCCCCTACAACAGGGGTGGTGAACCTCCGGCCCGCGTGTGGCCCCCGAACTGCTTCCAGAACATATTGTGAAAATGCTAATGACCGCTTCCATTATGGAAAGAGGTGATTAGCATTTGGGAGGCACTGGCTGTACTCACCTTCCCTGGCCTTTTTCCTGCCCCACACTGTGTCATGATGCATACGGTGACAGGGCGTAGTGCACGTAGGCGCGCACTATGACCTGACGCTGTGCACTGTCAGGCCACAGTACAACGCGGCGGGAAGAAGACCAGGGAGGGTAAGTGAATCTGCCAAGAGGCAGCGCCGTCCGAAGCTGGAGAGGTAAGTTTATTTATTTAGAAGAAGAAGAAAATCCCTTTATTGTCCCTCAGTGGGGAAATTTTGGCATAACAGCAGCAATCACATTCACAACAGGAGCAAAATAAAAGTAATTAGAAATTAAAGAGTAAAATACAAGAACTTAACAGAATTTACTTAAAAAATTCACTCCTGGGTTTCTGGGAACAGTGGTGGTTATAAATCCTAACCGCTGCTGGGAGGAAGGACCTCCGATAACGTTCCTTCGTGCACCTAGGATGCAGCAGTCTCCGGCTCCACAACAGCTTCGTGCATGGGGTGGGAGACATTGTCTAACAGAGAGACATTGTCAAAAGTTCTTCTGTCACCCACCTCCTGCACTGGATTAAGGGGACAACCTAGGACAGAGCTGGCCTTCTTAATAAGCTTATCTAATCTCTTTCTCTCAGCCACAGATAAGCTGCTCCCCCAACAAACTACACCATAGAATATGGCTGATGCCACCACTGTTCAGGTGAACACCCAGGTTCCTTATAAGAGTCCACCACCTCAATGTCCGTTCCCTGTATGTTCACCCGAAAAAAGCAGAGGGCCTGTGTCTGCTGAAATCCACCACCAGCTCCTTGGTTTTGTCCGCGTTGATCTGGAGCTGGTTCCGCTGACACCAGTCCACAAAATCCTATGTCCCCTGTCTGTACTCTGAGTCGTCCTCACATGTCATAAGGCCGACTATGGCAGAGTCATCAGATAACTTACGTAGGTGGCAGCCTGGGGAGTTGATGGAAGTCTGCAGTGTCGAGGGTATATTTATTTTAAATGTCTGATCTGAGGTCTGATTGGGGCTGATCTGAGGCTAATGGAGGGTGGGGAGGATCTGATAGCGGTTGATCTGAGTCTAGGGGGTCTGATCTGAGGCTGAGGGACCTATTGGGGGTCTGATCTGAGGCTGAAGGGGTCTGATGGGGTCTGATATGATGCTAGGGGGATCATAGTTGTGGTTAGGGGTCTGACCTGAGGCTGGGGGGCTGATCTGAGGCCAGGGGGTCTGATGGGGGCTGATCTGAGGCTGGGGAGGTTCTGATGAGGGTCTGATCTGAGGCTGGGGGGTCTGATCTGAGGCTGGGTGTCTGATGGGTGCTGATCTGAGGCTGTGGGGGTCTGATTTGTGGCTAGGGTCTGATCTAAGGTAGGAGGGTCTGATCTGAGGCTAAAGGGCCTATTGAGGATCTGATCTGAGGCTGGGGGTCTAATTTGAGGCTGGTAGGTCTGTTGGGAGGCTGATCTAAGGCTAATGTGGGCTGGGGGGTCTGATAGGAGGCTCATTTGAGGCTGATGGAGGTGGGGAGCAGATCTGAGGCTGAGAAAAGGGACAAATGCAGGGACAGTTGTAAATAGAGAGGCAGGAACAGTGGCAGGGACAGTGAAAGCTGGATGAACCCCTCTCTGGACCCCCCTGGGATGAGCTTGGCTTCCATTAATACCAAATAAAGAACTAAATATATAACATTCTGAACTTAATAATTAGACATCTGTACTATATATAATATAAAGTATATAGTGCAGTTGCCATTTTTTGCTGCAAAAATAAAGCGCCCTAGATGTTTTTTTTAATTAAAGCCCAATTTCTGTAACTTACCTCTAAGTCAGTTATATTTTTGACCAAATACAGCAGTCAAATCTTTAGGTTGCGATTTTTGTATGGCCCGCGAATGATGTTTCAAAAATCCAAATGGCCCTCGCCAGCAAAAAGGTTCCACACCCCTGCCCTAGACAATGGGGGGCATTCACCAATATAAATTGTCTATTGCCGGCTCTGCATCCATCAACTCGGCACAACATTGAGCAACAAATATGGACCATACATGTCGTAGCTCACCACCAGTTTTTATAGAAAGTAGTTGTAACACAATGCTTCGGTCCAAGATGGATCTTGCGCAAAAGGAATAATCTAAGACTACATAAGTCACTGCAAAAAGGAGCTAGGGGAGGCAAGGTTTGGTGGAGGAGAGCAGTTCCTATACCGGCCTAAACTTTATGTTTGGTGCATTCTTTTTGTGCTCTTACTAGCCAAATGGAGCCAATTGTTTAACTGTTTGTTACTAGGTGCATAGACCCATATCTGTAATGTTCTGACCTTGTATAGCACACTATACTAAGCTGATAGTTTTGCATTAAGGAGACACTAGGCTTTCATACTTACAAGGGTCTTGTGCACATGTTGACCAAATGGTGTTTACCCGGCCGTCCATTATCCATAGACGTTAATGGGGCATGCGTATGCCAAAACGTAAAAAAAAATTAAGCAAATCTTCCATCATATTATTATGTCATGGAAGCATAGTATGTAGACAGATCTACTGCATCAGCCTAAATGATCCAAAAACATTGTGCCACTCAGCTAATAGTAGTTATAAAAGAATACAGCAGACTCATAGCGTTCCCCTTCTCCAGTGACAGACGATCTGTCCTGTATCCAAAGACCCCTTTACACAGGCCAACCGAGCAGGCGATTATCCCGAATTCATTCCCCATACAGGGAGTGCAGAATTATTAGGCAAATGAGTATTTTGACCACATCATCCTCTTTATGCATGTTGTCTTACTCCAAGCTGTATAGGCTCGAAAGCCTACTACCAATTAAGCATATTAGGTGATGTGCATCTCTGTAATGAGAAGGGGTGTGGTCTAATGACATCAACATCCTATATCAGGTGTGCATAATTATTAGGCAACTTCCTTTCCTTTGGCAAAATGGGTCAAAAGAAGGACTTGACAGGCTCTGAAAAGGCAAAAATAGTGAGCTATCTTGCAGAGGGATGCAGCACTCTTAAAATTGCAAAGCTTCTGAAGCATGATCATCGAACAATCAAGCGTTTCATTCAAAATAGTCAACAGGGTCGCAAGAAGCGTGTGGAAAAACCAAGGCGCAAAATAACTGCCCATGAACTGAGAAAAGTCAAGCGTGCAGCTGCCAAGATGCCATTTGCCACCAGTTTGGCCATATTTCAGAGCTGCAACATCACTGGAGTGCCCAAAAGCACAAGGTGTGCAATACTCAGAGACATGGCCAAGGTAAGAAAGGCTGAAAGACGACCACCACTGAACAAGACACACAAGCTGAAACGTCAAGACTGGGCCAAGAAATATCTCAAGACTGATTTTTCTAAGGTTTTATGGACTGATGAAATGAGAGTGAGTCTTGATGGGCCAGATGGATGGGCCCGTGGCTGGATTGGTAAAGGGCAGAGAGCTCCAGTCCGACTCAGACGCCAGCAAGGTGGAGGTGGAGTACTGGTTTGGGCTGGTATCATTAAAGATGAGCTTGTGGGGCCTTTTCGGGTTGAGGATGGAGTCAAGCTCAACTCCCAGTCCTACTGCCAGTTTCTGGAAGACACCTTCTTCAAGCAGTGGTACAGGAAGAAGTCTGCATCCTTCAAGAAAAACATGATTTTCATGCAGGACAATGCTCCATCACACGCGTCCAAGTACTCCACAGCGTGGCTGGCAAGAAAGGGTATAAAAGAAGAAAAACTAATGACATGGCCTCCTTGTTCACCTGATCTGAACCCCATTGAGAACCTGTGGTCCATCATCAAATGTGAGATTTACAAGGAGGGAAAACAGTACACCTCTCTGAACAGTGTCTGGGAGGCTGTGGTTGCTGCTGCACGCAATGTTGATGGTGAACAGATCAAAACACTGACAGAATCCATGGATGGCAGGCTTTTGAGTGTCCTTTCAAAGAAAGGTGGCTATATTGGTCACTGATTTGTTTTTGTTTTGTTTTTGAATGTCAGAAATGTATATTTGTGAATGTTGAGATGTTATATTGGTTTCACTGGTAAAAATAAATAATTGAAATGGATATATATTTGTTTTTTGTTAAGTTGCCTAATAATTATGCACAGTAATAGTCACCTGCACACACAGATATCCCCCTAAAATAGCTCAAACTAAAAACAAACTAAAAACTACTTCCAAAAATATTCAGCTTTGATATTAATGAGTTTTTTGGGTTCATTGAGAACATGGTTGTTGTTCAATAATAAAATGAATCCTCAAAAATACAACTTGCCTAATAATTCTGCACTCCCTGTAATTTCCTACTCGCCATAGGAGGTGAAAGCTGCTTTACCATGTCTCCTCTGTTTGGGGACGAATGATCACTACTGCGATCGATAATCCCCATACAGATTCATTGTTTCTAGGCAGCAGATCCCGGTTTACAAAGCACAATCATCAAAGAATGATAATTTAGGTTATTGCGTCTGTGGCTTCACTCAAAGACTGAGCATTTGCTGGTTCATCAAGTGATCCGTGGCATGGCAATTATTGGGTGTGTGCGTTTCTAGGAACACGTTTTTCCGATTATTGCCAGATTAAAGGGCCCTTAACACTGCTCACATTTTTTTTCAAATGCATATGTATGAAATATAGACTCAAACATGGTGTGAACATTGCTTTAAAGGCTATGAACAACTTTGGGGTAATTTTTTTAATTATACCATTTTACTTATTTTGGATTAAAAATAAAAATTTTAATTGGTCGTTATTAAAAATTGTCAGCAGTTATTGAGATACAGGGGTTAAAAATCTGCCTGTCTGCAATTTATCACTTCCTGTCAGCTGATAGCACATGTGCAAACTCTGATCTTCTGACCTCATAAACACCCATTGCAGCTAAATTCTTATCAAACTGATAAGAATGTGTCTTAAATAAGGTCAGGAGATCAGAGATAAGGCTTGACGTGAGCAGTCAGCTGACGGGACTCAGAAATTATAGTCTGCAAACAGACTGATTTTTTAATCCCTGTATCTCAAAAACTGCAGACAAATTTATAATAAAGACCTGCTGAAAACATGAAAACATGCGAAAAAAAATCCCCAAAGGTGTCCATAGCCTACAGAGATAAAAAAAAAAAAATTGGGATTTCAATTAAACATGCTACAAGACAATCCATCCTTATCTCTAGAATATTTCTAAATCCTTCTAGAAAATAATAGAAAAAAAAAAGTTTCTCATGGCATATTGTAGTTTGTGCATTTGCTTTCTTTTTCTCTAGGAGTTGAGCAGCAGGAATGTACAGTCCTGTTCAAACATTATAATTTAGTTGACCGCTCAGTCAATTTGGAGTCAGATATACTACTTACAACATGGGAGGAAAAACAACGACTTCCGCACTACTGGAAACATCAAAGGGTACTTTTTGCATTATTCCCCCTGCTAGTCTCCTGGGGAAATCCCTGACTCACAATCTTTCCAATGGTAAAAACATAGATTCTTGAGCTTGAGAAAGAAGAGGAAGAAAAAAAAAAACTGCTTTATTTTGTGACGGCTCCAGCAAAACCCTCAACAAGCAGAATGAATTGAAAATTTCAAGCATGACTAAAAAATACATTCCCCACTAGTCACCAAGTTCTGCTCCCTATTTGTCTCTGACACCTTGGAGAACCGTAAACATTAATAATGTATAGGTGGTAGGAATGCATTATCAACTAACCTTGCAAAGAATTCAGCTGGGACCTGGCAGAGCTGTAAAAATGGGAATCGTATCTACGGAGCACCTTATTTATATAGAAGGGTTTTTGGAGAGTGGTTAGGTGTGGCAGTAACCATGAATCACCGGGAAGGGAGGTTAAAAGTCTCAAAATGAGGCCATAATTGAGTTCATTGATCATATTCTGGAACCATTCCTTGCATCTGCTGTCTTGTATCTTATCTTATATACACAAGATATGGTACCTGGGATATCAGATACACGCCAAAGAAATTATAAGAACATCGTTTTTCATGCAGACAATGCTGTTCTAATGTAACTTTGTAGAAATAACACTCCAAGCTCATACTGGACAAAGAACACCTTATATTTGACCAACTTGAAAGGAAAAAAATGTATAAGGCCGAACGTATTTTATTTCTGTGTCCGTTTTTTTGTGCATTCCGTTTCCGTATGTCCATATTTCTGTTCCGCAAAAAATAGAACATGTCTTATTATTGTCCGCATTACGGACAAGGATAGTACCGTTCTATTAGGGGCCAGCAAAATACAGAATGCACACGGACGTCATCCGTATTTTTTGCTGATCTGTCGTGTGCATGAGGCCTAAGCAAGAGGAGACTGGTTGACTACTCCAAACACAATTTCTTGTACAAATAATCGATTTGCACGATGAGCTGGGTGATGATCCCCATGAGCTAAAAAGGTGACAGTCCCTTTGAGTTGCTTTTGTATGGAAGATTTTCTTCCCTATCCCATACTCACTTTTGCCATCCTTATACCAACTGAAATTTCAGTGACCCGGTGGATACTGCTAAAGAGTTAATATTGTGATGTATTGCCAAAGTACTTAAATGGTTAAAGTATTCTTTTTCTTATACACTGTAAATCCTGAAAGGTGATGTATAGGCAGTAAATAGTTAACTGGCAGCTCTTTAGTGCAGTTGCCAGATGGGCTAGCCCCAACCTAGTGGTTAGGAGTCTTTGCTGAGCAGGCCTAGAATGAGGACATGTATGTGTGAGCTGCTGACAACTAGGCCTAGTCCAAGGAACTTACATCCCTGAAAATGAAAGCTGTCAGAAAAGCTAATGGACTGAGAGACTACATCTGAGAGAAAGAGAACAGACATTTACAGATGGTTGAGGACCACTTAAAAGGCTGGACAGACTGTGAGGTAATCGCTCATTTATGGCAAATGACTTTACTGTAGATGGAAAGTAATAATTGCTTTGGGTTCCCACCACACTTTTGAAATGTACTGGCCACCCAGTCTAAGTTCTGCACTGCACAGACTGGGCATGTCAGAAAGCACATTGAGAGTAATTGCATGCATTTGGAAAGATTGCATGGTATGTCTGGAGAGAGACTCAGGGAGGACTACTACCATCATTTCTACCGCCTATACACAAAAGCGTACTCTGTGATATATCTCAAAACTGTACCTATTGCTGATATACAGTTTGTGCTGCAACTCCCATCTTATATTCAGTAAAGAGAGACTTTATTTATAACTAAATGGCCTGGTGGTTGCCTCCATCATTGGTCGATCCCTATCTTTTCCTGCTCTCCTGCCTTGCACTCTGCTGATAGAGCATGCAAGGCAGACATCAACACCACAGAGTCCACTGCTATTTACAACTTACATCAGAGTACACAGGATACTGGTGTGTTCTAACATCCTGTACAAAGATTGGTTTCCCAGTGCTTTACTGACATTGGGGTCGCGGTCCTTGAGAAATTCCATGGTGCTCAAAGATGCCTTTTTATATTTAAAGGGATTGTCCCAGAATGACATGTGACCTATCTATAGGATAGGGGCTAAGTACTGAATCAACAAGGGGCCGAGCGCTGGAAGCTGCAGTGAAAAGTGGCATAAAAAAAAGTTAACCATTTTGAAAAGTGTTGAGAAAATTGAGTGGGGCTAAGTAGGAGGGGTATGACTAGCGATGAGCGAATCAAAGTCCACAAAGTGGATCCGAACTTCAGAATAAATTAAATTTGTTGTGAAGCCAAATTTCCTTGTACTTTGTGGTAGTGAATCGATTTAACCTGAAATAGTGGGTGGGGGGGGAATCATACTTACCTGTCACGAACCAGCGGGTGTTAACCCACTGTGCCACGTGTCCCACTTTCTCTAAGGGCATTGTCTAAGTGAACCCCTTGATCTTCACAGTACCCATGGTGGGGATAGATTTCCCAAGGGGAGCACCAAGTCTGGATTGGCACACGAGGCAGCTGGTCCAGGCGGACCAGGAGGTACCCGAGCAAGGTAGCAGAGGTACAGGCATTGCCAGCAGAGTCGTAACCAGGAGCAATAGTGCAGGACCGAAGGATGAGGCAGAGGCGAAGTCAAACAGGCAATAGGTCAGGGCAGGCGGCACAGGTATAGGTCAGGCAGTCCGGTTCGGCAACAGGAGAGTCAAGGCAAACAGGCAGGGATAAAACAGGTAGTAAAATCCAGGAATACAAGTACAAGTCAGGAACACAAGCAGATATCAGGAACCTTAGCAGGACACAAGGACCTTGCCACTGAGGCATCTGGGAAGGGGGCTGAGCCACTTATATATGTGCAGGAGGGCTAGGGTTGGTCAGCGAGGTCACATGATCCAACCCATAAATCACAGGAAGTGATGCACGCCGGCCCTTAAGGAAATATGCAGGAAACAAGCAGCAAGCATGCTGAAAGGAAACACTGGAATCAGATAACCGCTGAACGCGGCACCCGGGAATGCAGCGATAAGCAGGGGAACAGCGGCGCACAGCTGTCACATTACCTCACCCATTGGCTTGCGACCGGCCGGCCGGCGTTATCTTGCTTGATGATCATAGCCGAAATCCTGTGCGCTCTGACATATGACGTCATCACGCCGACTGGTGTGATGACATCACCCCGGGCCTCGGAAGATTTCGCACCCGACCTTCAAGCAAGAAGGCAGCGGCCGGCCCGTTGTGAGCAAATGCTCAGGTAAGTATTATGTTTTTGGTTTTAATTTTACACTCTGTTATTTATATCAGATGCTGCATTCATGTATGAACGCGGCATCTGAGGGGTACAATGACGAACAAAATAAAATATGATATTGTGTCACAAGGTGCCGATCCTATGTTCAGCCACCCAGCAGTTGTGCTATGAATTGTATTTTGTTAGGGGTTTTGCCAAAATGTTGCAATTTCTGTGTTTACTTTGTTTCATGAGAAAATTAAGTCATTAACCAAAGTCAAACTAAGGTATATGCATCATCTATATACGTCCAGTAAATAGCTCGGTATTTCTATATATGTAGGAACCGAGAAGTTCTAACGAGCAAGAGCAGAAGAGTCTGAAAATGTTGCCCTATTTCGATCTGTGCCCCAGTTCTTAACCCTCCACCCCATGTCCCATTAAGCAACATAGCCCGGCTACCTCTGCAATTCTTTCTACGTCTGTCTATGTCATTTTGCCTTCAGAAATAAACCATCAGTCACACTATAGACAAAATACATAAACATTCAGCTGCAGATTGGCACGTGAGATCCCTTTGATTTCGGTCATTATGGTGTAATTGCTCTCTAGTGTTATGGTAATTCAGGCACCTGTATTAATGTGTAGCTTCCAGTCCGTGTTTCTATACAGGAAAATACATATTACTGTCTCCTTTGTGCAACGTGGATGGAGTAGACAGGTCTATAAATTGGAGGCATATTAAAATAGCTCCCGTTGATAAGAGTCTTATCATCTTCTTTTATGGTGTATCAGCCTTCGACAGACCTCTTTTCTTTTCTTTCAGTTTTTTTTTTTTCAAAGGTTAATACATGGTAAGATGAAAATTGTGTTTACCTGGGATAATCTTACAACCTTTGAATATGTAACAATGCACAAGCCGAGCATGTATTCTTTATCTCATAACAAGCTGCCGAAAACACCGAATCGACTGGAAACTGCTTTTGCAACAGTCCATTAAAATGATTCCGTGTTTATACAACATCTGTCATTTATGTAGCAGGTAGGCAGACACATAAAGGCGACCCGGGATCTGGAAAAAAAAAATGAGAAAGAAATCAAATGTATCTCAAGGTGAAAATATTTTGAAAAAGATTAAATTTTTATTCTGATGTGATGATTATTGCACTTCCTCAAAATCATGATAGTAACATCATATTTTACTGTCAATTACTGCATGATGTGATAATGGAGGATTCATGTATGTACAAATCTGGCTAGTGTGAAAGAGTAAACATAGAGTAGTGAAGAAGGGGGAGGAGGGGGATGCAGCTGAGCACCAGTCCCAGTACGTACAAGGAGAATGGAGTGATGCCTGCTTTTGTGCGGGACATGAGCTGCCAGCCTAACAATTTGTTTAATATATTGGTTCCGAATGCTAATCACTCACTGGTGGTAAAGAAGAGGTCTCCCTCTTAGTAAGCTGTACTCAGAACGTGTCTACTTGTATAGAACAGTTAAATATTAATAGCTTTTTATTGGAGACACATTTTGAGGGTAGGTCATTAATATTTGATTGGTGAAGGTCCAACACCTGGAACCCCCACCAATCAGCTGGTCCCAGAAGACTTTCTGAGTTGGAACTAGCACTTTGATTGGACCAGGAGGCACAGCTATGTTCAAAGTCTAGTGGCTGCGTTGGGTTACTGCAGTTAATTCACGTCATTGATAGCTGAGCCGCAGTAACCCGGCACGCCCAATACACCTTGAACAGAGGTGTCCTTCATGTTCCATTCAAAGTGCTAGTTCCAGCGCCAGAGGCTGCAGGGAACAGCTGATTGGTGTAGGTTGGAGGACCGGCCATCGATATCTGGAGCCTTTAAATTGCTACCATCTAACTCTTTGGCCAGGGAATTGTGAAACATCCGAGAATCATCTAAACATGAAAATGTGATCACTTCTATTCTTATTATGGGGCAGAAGGTGGCTCAGTGGTTAGCAATGGTGTCTTGCAACGCTGGGGTCTACCAAGGACAACATCTGCATGGAGTTTGTATGTTCTCCCCATGTTTGCGTTTCCTCCCACACTCCAAAGACATACTGGTAGGGAACTTAGATTGTGAGCCCCATTGGGGACAGTGTGACGCTAATGTCTGTAAAGAGCTCCGGGATATGTCATCGCTATATAAGTGTGCAAAATAATAATACTGCATTATATACTATTTAGCCTCAAGATAAAGCACTATGATCTGACAGGTCCATCATTAGAAAAATAGAAACAAATCTTGAAATATTCCAGTTTTCACATTAGCTACTAGAACACAGAATGGGTTGACATTTTCTGCTTTCAGCAGCTCAATGATCAGCTTTGCTGTACAGACTGGGACAGAATCTGCAGAGTAGGCTCTATTATTCTGCAGAAGGCCTAGATAAGATATTGTGGGTGACCTTCAACCATCAACCCATTATTAATTATCTTCAGGACTATCATATGTATCAATAGTCTAAATCAGGCATGCTCAACCTGCGGCCCTCCAGCTGTTGCAAAACTACAACTCCCAGCATGCCCGAACAGCCTACAGCTATCAGCCTACAGCAGGGTATTGTGGGAGTTGTAGTTTTACAACAGCTGGAGGGCCGAAAGTTGAGCATGCCTGGACTAAATAGTCTGACATTCCCAGTGACTTCTGAAGGCCTAGAAAAGGCAAAATTGCATAGTTATATGTGCAGATAAGGCTCAGTATGAGCTCCCCTGCAGCTCCCTGAAATTTTATGTCTGATATTTCACATTCATTTCAGCTGCCATAAAGCAAACACACGCCCTGCTGCAATGCCTCCGAAGTGGCCACCCCAGGGCCATTAAAAAAATGTAGCAATATTTTTCTTCTATGGACCTGCATCTAATAATTAAACTAAAATGCAATACATGAGACATCCTTCCAACATGGCTTCAGAGGGCAAATAAAAAAAGGAATTGTGTAAATTCTCCGCTCCCTTTAGGAGGTTAAGCTTAAGCCGTGGTTCTGCAGCCTTGCTACAGAAAAAGAAAGCATGCACGGAGTTTAGCTCATTATACAAATGTAATATATTTAATTTACTTTGCTTTGCTCACTGTTTGCACTGCAGCTGATGTTATACAACAGGCCGGCGTGATTTACTGCATTGCTATGTTCCGCGCATAGCGTCTAATTCCTGCAAGCACTGAACCTTTCGTAATTAGCATATATAAGAAAGAATAAAACAGGTATTGTATGAAATGATTACCGCTGTTTTCTCTCTCGCAGCGCCGCACCATTTACATATTTTATTAAAAACCATAATTTCTTACAAAAGGTAATATTGTATTTTATGAAAACAGCCTCGGTGATCCTGCACACTGCGCTCCACCGACGGCCGCGATAACAGGAAGCCGAAATAATGAGACAAGCGCCTCACTTTTTAATTGAGGAACAAATTATTTCAGAGAGCCTCATTAGTTATTCCCATAGATTCTAATGACAAGGTGCTAACTTTTGCATGTTAAACAGGTTAGTTAATCAGGTAGTAATGAAGCTGGGTGATACCTGAGTGTTGGTGGACCAAATAGTCACAGATTTTAATAATGCGTTTAAATACCTGGAAAGTTCAAGATTTCTTAGTGACACATAAATAAGAGTCGCTATGGCACCTCTTGCACACGTATCTCTACCGATAATTATTTTAATGGAATTGCTAATGATTGCTTTCACTGAGCTTGGCAGTAAGAAAGCTGGTATTCTGGGTCTATACTGACAAGGGTGTCATATCTATAGGTTGGGCGATGAGTGCACTTATTTGTATAGAAGTAGAGCTTTAGCATATCTTTGCAGCTAATTGCATTTCTTTCTTGGACTAATTAGGTGCAGATTACATGTCTTGTATTAGGACATAGTGTGGCATGGTGACATGGTAAGTCAACACATACATATCAACTCTTAGAATTATTGGGAAACTCCTGGAAAAATTGGAGATCTTAGGAGCAGGCCCAACAAATCTTCTAGGCGCCACATCATTATCAATATATACTCAACTTTCCCCAAGCTGGTGCTCACCCTCACTCCTAGGCATGCACAGCAGACAATGTACTGATGCCAGCCCTAGTAGGAGTCTAATCTGGGGTCTGTATTGGTTTAGAGGGTAGGGGATCGGTATTTATTTAGGTGGTCTAGGGTGTGATTTGGGGTCTGGTCTGGGTCTATATTTGCATAAGAGGTCTTGTCTGTGGTCTGATTTGCTTAAGGGGTCTGCATTAGTGTAAGAGACTAGGAGGGCTGGTCTGACTTCTGTTTTTGTTTATGGTTCTGCGGTCTGTATCAGTGTAGGGGTCTGGTCTGGGGTCTGTTTTTTGTTTAGGAGGTCTGGGTTCTAATTTTAAGGGGTCCAGGGTCTGTATTAGTGTAGAGGTCTTGTTTGGGGGTTTGCTCTTGGGGGTCTGGGGTCTGTATTGGTTTAGGAGGTCTGATCTGGTGTCGTTATTTGTTTAGGGGGTCTGGTCTAGGATCTATATTTGTTTAGGGGGTCTGGTCTAGGATCTATATTTGTTTAGGGTGTCTGGAGTCTGTGTTCATTTTGGGGTCATATGATGGGCATCACCTACGCTATTTGGGAATCAGATGCTGTAGGTTAGGGACATGTGGGCTGGACAAGAGGGCAAAAAAATGTATGCAGAGCTTTTTACGAAAGTCAGCGATATTTATTCTCACACTAGCGTTAAAGGTCTTTGGCATGCCGTTCCAACCAAGAATAACCTGCTGGAGCCATCTGTATCTAGCATAGCTAGATGTTACAACAATGCCTGCTGGCCCGATTAATTATAATGGGATCCGGCGGAGATCTGGCTGCTACCTGGCAAATATGGAGGGATTCCACCAGACAAAAACCACTGCCTGTTGAGTTTTTTTTCCTGCAGAATCCCAGCATATTTGCCAGGTAGCGGCTGGATCTTCGCCGGATCACATTATATGCCGGATCCAGAGAGCTCTGGCAGGCTGTTCTCTGCCAGAACAGCCTGCCAAGGACCTGTAAAGCTAGCGTGAAACTAGCCTTAATAAAGATGTTTGTAATTTAGACATTCTCTACAGAGCCTAAAAACCTTTACTATACCATTTATGTCTCTCTAACACACAGAAACAGAGCCTGTAGGGAGATAATGAAGTCTAGACATCTCCATAGTATGGAGGAGTACATCCTCCATGTGGTGTTGTTCAGGCTTGGGTGCTATATAGTATGTGTGGAAACTTGGAATCCTTCATATATGTGATATCTGATGGAACTTGACATGAAGGTGTCTTCATATAAAATCGAGGTTGGTACAGTAGATGCCTCATGCACCTTTCTTGGGTGCCCTATTATGGCTACCAACAAAATGGAGCCATAGAACGAGCACGAGCACGAGCCCTGGACTGCTGGGCTACATCAATTTTCAGTTCTCGTGGCACAAAATCATGTGACCACAACATCCATTTACCACCACAGGACGCTACATTACTATGAATAAAACATCGTTATGACCATAATTTACTTGAAAATGTGGTCATATGACATTACATCTCTTTGAATAAACCATCATTGGGGCCTAGGCATTACACCATAAAATTGATCAAAATACTGTTGTTCTAAATAGACCACAGGGGATCAAAGTACCAATTTTTGCAGTATAAAAATAGATTTGGGGGGTCATTTACGAACAGCTATATGCCACTTTTGTGGCATATATCTAGCACAGATTCTGTCGCACTCCATGTTGCGGCAAAATCTGCGACTTCACCCCGCTCTCGGCAGGTCTAAAGTTGTGGGCATGACGTGAGCGGGGAAGGGGACGGGCTGGCAGGCCGTCTCATTCATCATCTTCTATGCCTGGTTTAGGTATAGAAAATGGTCTAACTGTAAGACAGCAAGTAAGCCGACACCTCTACATAACTTTGGCAATCCACCGCCAGCACAGGGGATTATTAAGACCGGCGTCTAAAACGCCGGTCTTAATAAATGTGCCCCTTGTTGTTCCGTTTTTCACTCATTGCCTTGTAGGGCTATCTCAGCCTAATGTAATGATACCTTTCACGTGATCCTTTGCTTCATTCTGGAGAAAGATTAGCTTTAATGTATGTGCAAATGAGGAGAAAAGTGCACCGAGGGCGGGCCCAAGTCACTCCTTGCACCCTTGCTCCTCCTACTTCCTCTGCCATCCCCTTCCACTCCTTCTTGATTGACAAGGTTGCTTAATCATCTCATCTGATCCCAGTGGGAAGGGCTGGCAGGGGAAGCAGGAGGAGCAAGGGTGCACAGAATGCCGTGGGCACACCCTCTGTGCACTTATCTGCTCGTTTGTATATACATTAAAAGTAATTTTTCTCCAGAACGAAGCAGCAGATCGCTAAGTGAAACGTATCATTATGTTCAGCTGAAGGAATCTCTTGGTCACAGGCTTCATTTAAGCAATCAGATCTAAAATTGTCATGGTTTGTAGAGGAAATAGGGGCAGAATTTTTTTTATGTACGTGAAAAATATGATTTGGAGCCGCTCATTAATCATGTGTCCATAACAAACGCCTTGTCCGCGATCATCACGGGATTGAAAAGTGTCAGCCCTCCAGATACGAGGTAGCATGTCTCCGGTGTGTGTTTGCGTTCTGCAGCTCACTCAGTCCTTAAGAAAAAAATGCCTGTTTTATACTAAATTAAAAACAGAGAAAGGAAGATGCCTTAATGGTTCGTCTTTTTGCCAAAACAGGTTATGGTTTAGTAGAGCAAGGAGCAAAAACATTTGTTGAATATCACCATGGGACATCCGACTAGGTAAATTCCTCGCAGAATGAATTCCCTGAGGCCTCAAGCTCTCGGTGTTAAGGTTACACTTGCTTGACTCTGTCATGTCAAGCTACAACTCTCTAAGTATAATTGTTCTTTTCTCCTTTCCTTAAGTCCTGAGTCTCTTGGAAATCAGACAGTATGAAAATAATGCAGTGCTCACACTTTTCAGAATACGCTTGTGAAGAGGTACGCTCCTTGTATTAGACGTGGATTGTATATTTAAACACACACTGCAAAAAAAAGGAAGAAGATTGAAAAAAAGGGTGGAAAAGTAATTTATGTAGATAGTGTGATATGCCAACAAGTACCAGCTAATAGAATTGCTAAAGGGGTTTCCAGCCTGTAGATATTAAAGGTGACCCAATGATAAGCTAATCAATGGGGATCCCTATGCTGGTGCTGGTAGGACCTCCTGCAATGAGCTGTGATCAATGGTTGATAGTTAGTGCTCATTTCCTCTGCATGGGGTTGTCCAGGATGGGGGACCAGTATCTGATCAGTGAGGGGTGGCCTTCGAGTCTATTAAGAGTACAGGGCCACCCACTGAATGAATGGAATGGTGGTCAAGCAAGCACGCCTATAGGACTGACGGAGATCGTGGACCGCTGTACTTAGCTACTGTGTCTTTGGTAGTCCCATGGAGAATCTCCAAGTGGTTAGACCTTCACTGAGCAGATACTATTCCCTATCCTGTGGACATCTTACGACAATGCCCTTAAGCATTGTACTGAACCCAATAAGTTAGCGCAAGGCCTCCAAAGGAAGAGCAGCCCTGACTAACAGTTGAGGTCCCAATTGGGAAGCCCCATATATGATATCCATTGGAAATAATAGGACATAAGGAAAAAGTTATAGTATGGTTTCTATATGGTAACAAATAGTAGCTGTTTCATATACGCATTTTCCCAGAAACAGAAATCCCATGCTCTGTTTTTCCTTCCATACATCAGTTGGCACAATTTTTGACTGTATTTCCCCAACTATTCTCCAAAGAGGGTCGAAAGATTTCTAAATTTGTGTAAAACTGGGGCATCATAGGAAATATTAGTAACTAGTGAAGTTATCAAAAATTTGATTCGGCTGCTTTGCCGAATTTCACAAAAACATTCGATTTGTCACGAATCGTATCCCATTGTATGTAGTGGGCACAATGACTGGGAAGAGCGATTACGCCGCCCCTATCATTGAACACCTCAGATGCAGCGTTCATTGCGGCATCTAACGTTAAACTTGCACCTCATCCTTTACTCGCAGAGAGGCCATCGCGGCCATCTTTTGATTGATGAAACCATGCGATATCTTACGCGGTGACATGATGACGTTGTTACATCATCACGCTGGTGATGTCATCACTGATTACATCACAGCGCCTGGACGGCGCACTGATGTGGTGACATAACACTTATCACCTTGCGAGATTTTGCACAGTTTCTTCAATTATGATGGCCAATACGGCCTCTTCACGAGCAAATGAATAAGGTGAGTATGTTTTTTTTTTACTGCCATTTCAGGAAAAATAGATTCTTTAAAACCAAGTGCAAGGGAATTTGGCTTCATGGCGAATCGCATTTTTCCTAAAATTCGGATCGAAGTGAATTAGTTTGAACATGTTTCAACACTCTTAATAACAGTAAGCAACATTTTCATTCATTGGACAAAGAAAAGGTTGACTTAAATCTCCAACATAAGTGGCGCCAGAGGTGCCTCCCTGCCATCCTCCAGGCAGTGGCGTACTAAGGAGGGTTGTAGGGGGTGGTCCGCCCCGGGTGCCAGCTCTCAGGGGGGTGCCAGAAGCAATGAGCACTTCCAACAATACAGATGGAAGCGCTTATTGCTGGAGCGCAGGGAGCTGGGTCCTGTCACTCACCGCTCAGCTCCCCGCGCTCCTCCCCTCCTTCAGGCTGGTGGCACACAGAATGGTGAAGCAGGAAGACTTCTCCCCGCTCCACCATTCAGCCTGCAGACACAGATCGAGCTGCCAGCCTGTGTGGGTGGAGCCTGCAGCCCGGTAATCAGCATAAGCTCCGCCCACACAGTGCTGCAGAGCGATCTGTGCCTGAAGGGAAGAGAGGACTGTGAGCTTCAGGAGTGGGACAAGGTGAGTAGTTACTGTGTTTATTTTAGTTTAGTTTTTTTTAATACAGAGGGGGCACAGAGAGCTTAATTATTATGCAGGGGACACAGAGGACTTTATTACTATGGATGGGGCACATAGGGCATTACTACTATGGAGGGGGCACAGAGGGCATTACTAATGTGAAGAGGGTACAATGGGCATTTCTACTATGGAGAGGGCACAGAGCCAAAGGGCATTACTACAATATAGAGGGCACAAATGTCATTATTACTGTGAAGGGGGCACACTGGGTATTATTACTGTGAAGGGTGCACAAAGAAGGCATTACAACTGTGAAAGGGGCACAGAGAGGGCATAACTACTGTGAGAGGGCACAATGTGGGCATAACTACTGTTAGAGGGCACACATCTGTACAAAACTACTGTGAGAGTTGTACAATAAGGGCAATACTAATGTGAGGGGGTACAATTTTTTTTAAGTATTGGGGGCGGGTGCCAGAGAAAGGACCTGCCCCGGGTGCCAAACACCCTAGGCACTCCACTGCCTCCAGGCACTGGAATAACATGCACATCCCCCTGCCATCCTCCAGGCACTGAAAAAATATGTACACCCCCTGCCATCCTCCAGCCACTGGAATAACACGCACATTTGGCATTGGGCTGAGCTTATCATGCCTATTAATGAGTCACCGATGATAACTAGGTCAACACCTCATTCCTATAGCCAACTTTAGCTTTTGCAAATACCTAAAGAGGAGCCGTCACCCCTCCTGACATGTCTCATTTAGTAACTAATTGTATTCACCATGTAATAAAATTTCTGGAGCATCTGCTCTAGTACTTGTAACATTCCTCTATTATTCCTACTAGATACTAATTTATGTATGAATTACCAGCAGTCTGCAATTAAATGTCCAACTGGATGTTAACAGTCATAAGAGAAGATGCTCCAGAATTGTTATCACATGGGGATGCAATTAGTTGTTGTTGGTGGTAGTTAGTAGCTATCATTCTGATCAAAAATACAATTAGTCAGAGCGCTCACCTGGGGTCTCGCTTGGCCTGCTATACCACCTAGCTGCTTAATCTATAAGAATATATAAATGGCCAGCTTAACGTACAATATCATATTAATAAAAAATTCACATAAAAAAAACCATCTGTAATATTTGAATGATCAAAAACACATAATACACAAATATATAATTCAGAAATAAAAACAAATAAAATAGAATCAAATAAGATAGAACGTTCTGACCTTATATGGCCAGATTTAAAATCCAGTCCCTCTAAATGGTGCGGAGTTCAAGCATCATTTGTATAAAAAATGACAGTGTTCCTTACAATATCTCTTATATCATGTAAGCAGACATAAAGTGTAAGAGCACGTATCCTTGTTTTAACACTCATCATTCTGATCTAAAAGTTACAATGGCTATTATTGACAAAACTTGTAGTACATTTAAACATTTTGAATGCTGGCTCATTTTTGCACACAGTTCAGTACCTACCATAGGACTGCTACGGTGCCTGTGGTAAAAGGAATCTTGCAACCTCTTCCACTTCCTGTCACAAGGTAGCATTTTCCTGCTGTCACCACTAGATGGAGCTCATTGCATGCAGGTTTTTACAGCTCTCATTGAGTTGTTAGCTCCCTCTAGAGGTGACTGCAGGAAGCCAGCATTTTATCAAAGCACTATGAGGGATAATTATTAGGAAGGGCATTTCATATGCCAGTCTTAATCCAAAGAGCACTGAAGTAAGATGTGCCAAATTTATTAAGATCTGCATGCTGTCACAGCGGACAGGAACTTAGATACACAGACAACCAAATACACAAGTGTCTAGGCTACATGCTGGGGACAGGTCACCTCCTAGCACATCCCTGACTTCTCTCCTTATGCTGCTAAGCCCACATTCAGACCTTGATGGTAGGAATGAAGTGTCCTCGTGCCTGGACTGCAAACACCCTAGAATCCCTGAGATGGTGAAAGGGGAGAAGGGGCAGAAGAAACACAAATAGCCTAGACCACAAACAACACAAACAGAAATCAAACTTATCTAAGCTGGAACAGACAATCCTTCCTTCCTTGAATCCAAGGCCAGACAGAAATCTATAACCCGCACGGCCCTCTGGGATTGAAGGCAATTTAAGCCAATGACCCCACCCAGAGCACCTGAAGGAAGGCGGATCCAGCATGATTCCAAAACAAACAAAAGGTTAAACACGTGCTGCCAATCTGACAGACCTCCGCACACCGTCTGAGCAGGGCATGACACATGCCTTTTAATACATTTGGCACATCTTCTGACAGTTCATGCAACAGAAAACCAAACTGATGTTGATTATGAGCCAGTGTGATTTTTTTTTTTAAACCAGAAAACTAGTGTACGGTTATCTGAAAAACACAGATCTGACCCCTTAAAGGATTTATCATGAACTGATGATGGTCATTCATTTGGTGGATCACTCGGTGTACACTAGGTGGAGCTATTCTGAGTTTCACTTTGGGGTCCTATGATGTCTGTGTAGGTTCCTGTTTGCAGGGAAGTTTAGCAATCTCGATACTTCAATTCCAAATGGAGCCATATCTCTTTTTGGTGATTATTTATTAGAATCATTTTGTATCATTAGTATCATATTCTCTATTATAATCCGGAATCCTGCGGTCCTCTCCTGTGCATCTGTTTCGGGTTAAACTATTGTAAAGTACAATGTCTGAGCAAATCTGTATAAAAACATGCAATGAGCCTGACTGGAAATATGTCATCACTTAGGATAAACTAGAAACAATTATTTCTAACGAGACATCATAGAAGCCGTATGATAACGGGAGGGGGCTGAGGTATCTCTACTCTCAGGGCACAGAGAGGACTTAAAAGGTTTATATAAACAATGTAACAAGATCGGCTTTACTAATTTCATTTTACAATTATCCCAGGAGGCGGCAGTCACAGATCTATCTGCAGTTTTAGGTACTGGTCAACCACAAAGCCTTTGAGGAACCAATTTAAAGCAAGCAGAGCGCTCAGATGTTGTAACCGAATAACGGTATTATAACTTTTTGATCTATTCAGAGACAGGATTCTGCTCCCTCCAGAGTATCAGGAGATTTCAGGGTGATTTCTGCAGAAAAGATGCAAAGATCATTGTAATATTTTTGCTGTATATGTACAAGGAACCAGTGAAATAACATAAGGGGGGGGGGGGGGATGTCATTTCAGACATTTCAGATCCCACTTTCTTGGATTATTATATTATTTTCCACATAATGGATTTATTGAAATCGACTCCCTGTCCCTGACTCGACTTTTGAAATGCAAATTAATTTAATCTAATGAAAACCAGTATTTCCCATGTTATGTTTTAAGGTGTTGACCCTCAATGAGCAGGTGGAATCCAACACTAAAAGATCATTCTATCAAGGAGGGGCATAAAACACGCAGTGGCTATGGGGGTCTTTGAGCCATGGTTGCTCTCATCTCCTTTGTTATTATGAGTTTTCAGGAGTGTGAACAGGGCTCTAGTCTCACATTGGTAGAGAACAAAGGGATGGCTGATTGGATACAGCCTCATGGAAAAGGGGAATAAGGGGAAAATAAATACCAGGTCTTTCTAAAACCTGGAATCATAAATTGCATTACATATTAATAAAGGATACCTGTAACTGCAGTAATTAACAAAAGAACTTTCAGTCCACAGACGTTGGTCCCAAAGAGACAAAAAGTGGTTTAAGGGTAGAAGTGAGTTTTTTTTTATTTTTTAAAAATATCCCTCATTTATGGACATAAGCAACTACCTGGCATATTGACATTAACCATTCCCTGCCCTAGAACTCCAGATATACTGACATTAACCCCCTTCACTGCACTACACCACCAGGTATGCTAACATCAACCCTTTCGTTGCCATAGAGCACCATATGTACTGACATTAACCCCTTTACTGAAGTAGTCAACCAGGAATTTTGACATTAACCCCTTCACTGCACTACACCAGCAGTTATACTAACATCAAGTGCTTTGCTGCCATAGAGCACCCTGTGTACTGACATTAACCCCTTTACTGAAGTAGTCCACCAGGAATTTTGACATTAACCCCAGACCTAGACCACTGAGTATACTGGCATTTATTCCTTCATTGACCTAGATCGCCAGGTATGCTGGCATCAATCCGTTCACTGCAATAGAGCCAGAGAGCCCCTGGGATACTGACATTAACCTCTTTATTGCCCTAGACCACTAAGTATACTGACATTAACCCCCTCATTCTCCTATACGAAAGGTATGCTTAAAACTAACCCTTCACTGCCCTATACCATCAGGGATACTGACATTAATCATTTAACTGCCCTCAACCACCAAGTAAGCTGATACATACATTTTTACCTTGACCATAAAATAATTTTAAAAATCCCTTCACTGCCCTAGACCACCAGGTATATTGACATTACCACCGTCACTGCCCTACACCACCAGATATGCTGGTATTAATCCATTCATTCTGCCATGTATATCTGGCTAGTGGCTGCTATATGATTACCGTAATTATTAGGGTGCTGCATATTAAGTTTTGTTTTATGTGGCTTTGTATAGGGCCTGGGGTGTATAGGGAGAGGCATTACCAGTAGACAGAGGGAGGCGCTCATGCCGCTCTACAGAGCACTAGTGAGACCTCATCTGGAGTATTGTGCTCAGTACTGGAGACCATATCTCCAGAAGGATATTGATACTTTGGAGAGAGTTCAGAGAAGAGCTACTAAACTGGTACATGGATTGCAGGATAAAACTTACCAGGAAAGATTAAAGGACCTTAACATGTAGAGCTTGGAAGAAAGACGAGACAGAGGGGATATGATAGAAACTGCTAAATACATAAAGGGAATCAACAAGGGAAAAGAGGAGAGAAGATTTAAAAGAGGAAAAACTGCTACAAGAGGACATAGTTTTAAATTAAAGGGGAAAAGGTTTAAAAGTAATATGAGGAAGTATTACTTTACTGAGAGAGTAGTGGATGCATGGAATAGCCTTCCTGCAGAAGTGGTAGCTGCAAATACAGTGGAGGAATTTAAGCATGCATGGGATAGGCATAAGGCCATCCTCCATATAAGCTAGGGCCAGGGGCTATCCATAGTATCCAGTATATTGGGCAGACTAGATGGGCCAAATGGTTCCTTATCTGCCGACACATTCTAGGTTTCTATGTATTGTAGAAAGGGTGCATTGCCTGGGGTCCTAAGTACACCTTGTAGCCAACAAAAATAAAAGTTGCCATGAGGTGGGGGGAAGAGGCCATGAGCCTTTAGCTATGCCCTTGTCACTTCCCAGTGCTCTGCTACAATCTTTAATGGAATCCAATGCCAAGTATTCCAATTTCTTGCAACATCATCTTAGCGTAAAAAAAGAAACATTGCACAGCTCCCATTGAAATGGAGAGAATGTTTGCCTAATGAATGCATATATGTGTCAAGTCCTTGAGAGAGACCTGATCTATGCCTTTTTACTAAAGCAGACATGTCAGAAGAGGTAACCGATCTTTTGTATAAAGGGTCAACAACACTAAATTTCCATAGTGGACCAAGAAGAGGAAATTATCACAGATATGGTAGAACACGGCTGTTAATGGGAATAATAACAAAATGCTTGTTTACTAACGCCTATATTTATAACCTCCTCCATGAATATTCATACATATAATATAATTAAAGTACAATGATTTTTCTGTACAGTAAATTTTGTTAATTTTCAAAGTTGTATTCCCTTTGGAACCTGTAATTATAATGCAGGTTCTTCTTGTTTACAAGCATTGCATCTTTCTATTAACTTTTCACCTATGTTAGAGGCCCCATCATAACTCGCTGCAGTCCATCACGGGCCGGTGGTGTCCATCATGCAACAGATCTGTCATTGTAAATGGAAGCCACAATACAGATGTCAATAGAGCCTGAAGCAAAAAATCTTTAACAGTGCAAGTTATTTTATCCTTCACCCCAGATACACTACATGATGAGGACTGCATTGTCTGGATTTATAGGGGATGTTGTCATTAGTAACTGCTGCATATTGTTATAATCTATCAAAAGTTATGTACTTAAAGATTAAAAGAAATATTAAACCCCCCCTCCATGAATATTTAAAGACTACTTAGCTTGTAGAACTTCCTTTGACACTAGGTTTCGTCCTCCTCTTTCATTCTTCTTTTGATCCAACAACACTGCGGCAAATATAGGATCATGTCTCCTTTTTTATAGAAGTGTTAAATAAATGACTGTTATCTCAAAGAAAGTGATGCTGAATTGATACCTTCAAATTACCACTACATTATTCTCATTCTGATGTTATGTTCAACAAAGGAGAAAAAAATGGAAGATACTGTAGTTAATATTTTAAGATCTACTTTTATAATTTCCTAGAACATTCTGTGTCTCCTACAGGGGCTTGACCCTTTTTCAATATGTTATTAGACATTAAATGTGTTTGTGAAAATAATTGACTAAAGCTTTGTATAAAGAGCATCCACAATAAGAATTCATTGTAAAATCATATTATTTTTACCTTGAGGTTGCTTCCTCTTGAATTCCATGTTGACCTTCCCCATTACCATGCTTCCACCTGGATTCCACTTTGACCCTATTCCCATACCGTGCTTCTTCCTAGACTCCATGTTGACCTTTCCCCCATACCATGATTCTTTATTTCTGGACGCCATGTTGACATCCCCCCCTTCCTCCTGGACTCTGTGTCTCTCCTCGTGAACTGGCTTTGGTATGTCTATGGATTAAACCCTTGTCCATTTATTTTACTCCCACTGACCTTCCTGGTTTAGACTTTAGTTTGTACTTGTCTCTTGCTACTCCTTTGTATATGATAGGTCTGATACATGTGAGCTTGCACTTGTTTTTTCTGCACATGTAACCTGGGTCCCAAGCAACCAAATCCAACCTGCCTTGCAGCTTGCTCTGGTGAATACTCAATGGTAGCCTTAGATCAACTAACTGGAGTAGTGACGGAAGATAGGTAGAACATTTAGAGTTTACTGACAGTGATCTCAGATGGTGTCCTCTGTCTACTTCCTCACCTCTGTCTGTTACAGTTTTTTTCTGGATTCTCAGTTGACCTCCCCCTATACCATGCTTCCTCCTGGACTCTGTGCTGACCATTCCCCCATACAGTAAATATTTTTCATAACCAACTTAAAGGGGCTGTCCTGGTTCAGAGCTGAACCCGGACATACCTCCATTTTCACCCCGGCAGCACCCCTGACATGACCATCGGAGCAGTTCATGCTCCGATGCTCTCCTTTGCCCTGCGCTAAATCGCGCAGGGCAAAGGCATTTTTTGGAGATCCGGTGACGTACCGGGCTCTCCATGGGGCTGCCAGGAACCCCGGTGACATCACCGGCACTGATGGGCGGGATTTAGCACTGCCCTAGCCAGTAAAACGGCTAGGGCAGTGCTAAAGCCTGCCCATCATCGCCAGTGACGTCACCTAACACCCTGCGGGGCGGAAGTTTCCACCCGGCAGTGTCTTATTGAAAACAAAAGAGCCCGTGCCCTGCGCGATCTACCGCAGGGCAAGGGAGCGCATCGGCGCATGAGATGCTCCGATGCCAACATCATAGGGGCTGCCGGGGTGAAAATAAGGGTATGTCCCGGTTCAGCTCTGAACCCGGATAACCCCTTTAATTTATATTGATGTTAATGAGGTAAGGAAAAAGGTAATTTTCTGACCCAGAAACAGTATCACTTTTGTCTATGAGCTATAATTGGTATTTTGCAGGTCAATTTCATTCACTTGAATTAGGCTGCCATATCCCTTGGACGCGAGAGGAATTTTTAAATGAAAATATAACTCTTGTTTCTTATCATGGTCAACCCTCGATCACCTTTATCCGGGAACTCAATTGGAAAGCCTAAGAAACTCCTTTAACCACTGAGCCACCTTGAAAGGTAGACATGGTTTCTATTAGGCACAAATGTATAAAGTAAGTATAAAGTGTAATAAACCAAAGTCAATGAATTAGTCTCATCATTTCCATAAGGGTTAGAAATACAAATTGAAGGCTTGTTTAGTTACTTAAGATTGGCTACGCTTTTCTACTTCCTTTTTTCATATTTAGGTAACGGTTCTTTTCCCATGCTCGCTATGTAGTACATCTTTTCTAACAAACTTAATTCCCTAAGTCTGGCGTGTCAGCCAATATAAACAGCGCTTGATGAATGAGATTCAAGGTGTTCAGTCACCTGAAGCATGTGTTTGATGTAGCTGCACACAGCCCCAGGACTATGTTTTTACAGCTGTGGGGACTGTTCAAACGCTTCTCCCTTTTGGCCCCGCTTTTTGCTATGACTTTAGCCTCTTAGCACAAAAAACCTGGACAATTTCAAAAGAACAGAATGAAATAGGAGACAGTCATTTTTTTGATGTTTCGGAGCCAAAAAATAGTTTAAAGTAAATAAATGAAGTACGTTGGAAAGTGCTTGTACCTAGGTGGGCTATACATCTCAAAAATGTTCACTGAAGGGGCTGTACAGTTATTAAAAGGAGAAATGTATGGCTAAAAGGATATCCTGTGATTACATGAGTGGATTGTAATTGGGAGTCTACGAACAGGGTAATTATTTTCTTTCATAGGAAGTGGGAAAATTAAAAAAAAAGTTCTTAAAGCTGTATGGTGCTTAAAGGGGTGGTCCATCTTTTTGGACATGTTTAACTATAAATAGCAGCATGTTCTACCTTTTGAAAAAAATCATACTAACTGAATCCCCACTGCTCTGTTCCATCTTCTTGGTTCCCTTTAGGGGTCGCCCAGTTTCTAGTCCTGTAAATTTCTAGATGTATGGAGTCATGTGCACCACTCCAGCAAATGACTGGCCTCAGTGGTGATTTATGCCAAAGCAGCATGTGACACATCACAGCTGAGGACAGTCAATGGCTGCAGCAGCAAGTGACCCCGTTGTAATGATGCAGAACCCCAAGCAACCAGGCAAAGATTTGAACAAACGTGGATTTATTGAAATCACAGCAGTAAAGTCCAAGCCAGAAATCATACAGAAATAACGTAGTCCAAATAATAACCTCTGTGGGAAAATGTCAGAGAAAAGTCAGACCAGGCTAAAGTTCATACAGAAGAGTCCGTGAAACTAGGTACCTAAGGATGAGACGGTGAAGTATCCAAGGTCCGATCCGAGGCCACACACGGTGCAACTGTAGAGCAGAGACGAGGTTTCCTGAGGCATTCACTAGATGAAGACACACAGAGTTCATGCATGGAACAAACCTAGTGAATCTGAACCAGCATACTCCCAGGTTGTAGAGACAACCGTGAGCACTGATCAGCCAGGGAGATCACCTTTTATACACCTGCTGGCCAATCACAGAGTGCTGTTTGTCAGAACCTCATAGGTCATGCGATGATCCTACTCATTAGCACCTGTGCAGCAAATCCCTAATCAACTTTGAATTTGTGCACAGGTCGACGTAGCGCATAGGATGCACGCACACTCGGCTTCCCAATCACCCCTCGGGCGTGCACCAGGACGCCCAACCGATTCGGCATGGGATCGCGGCAGCATGGATGCCGAAATGGAACCCGCAGGAGTCACTGGAGGCAGGACTAGCTGTGACGCATTGCCATCAGCCCGGCAAGTCTGCCTCCGAGATCCCCGCAGCCCTCCCCTCCGGCGCCCATGCGGACGCTCCACCGTATCTGCCCCCAAGGGAACCGGAACCGCAGACTCCCTTAAACCCGTCTATCTGAAAGTTTATAGAACCGGGAGTGGAAAGCCACTAAAAAGAGCTGGGGAGCTGGAATAGAGTAGTGGGGTGCAAGTTAGTGGGAATTTTACTGCTATTGATAGTTCAAAATGTCCAAAAATCTGGACAACCCCTTTTAAAGGACTGCACAGAATCATAGATAAAACTTTTTTATATTTAAATATTTTTATACAGGATTTTGCACTTTTTATGGTTGTAAATTCTTGCCTTGCTGATGTTGATGAGATACTAGTTTTTGGGAAATATGCATGACCTCCAATATGACTACCGTAAGCAGTTGTCACTACAGATAAACAAATTTCTTATAATCGGATTCGGGTCGGATTTGGCTGAATCACCTCAATCAATTCAATTCAGGTTTGAATAAACTGAACCTGAATTGAAAAATGTCTATAGTCTCTCATTTCTCACTTTAATCAAATCACATTAAATTTGAACTAGTTATAATCAGAACTTTTTGAAAAAATTAAGGCCAAATTTCAGAATTTTTGAATCGATTCACTCAACTCTAGTTTTTACCTACTGTATCGTTCTGAAATTTCTAAAAGGCAAGTTTTTCTAGAAGTGTAACTATAAGGGGTGCAGAGACTGCAGTCATATCCAGACCCAGGGGTATACCTCCTTGTTTTTTTATGAGCTTATCCTGCATAAAGGATTGTTAAAGAGGTAAGATTTATTCAAAATGTTTTGTGGGTGGATTACTGGTGCAGCTTAAGACATCTTGTAAAAGGAGACACTAGTGAACTTAAAATGTGTTTTTAGACGTTACCCTGGGGTTCATATTTTCTTGCTGTTTAAAAAAAAATTCAAAATAGAGAGTACTCCAAATCCTGTTGTTGGATGTCAGTAGGGGCTTATGTGTTTTATCAGTGTACTTTATGAAGGAATTGAAATGGAATGACAATGGAAAACATACCATATGGACTGCACATGTCAATATTATCAGGCCCATAAGTTGGGAGGAGGTACGCTCTTGCTATCGCTATCCCACCTTCCGTTAGCTTGGGTGAACATGCACATAGGTATTCTCCAAAATCATAGAACTATCAGAAAACTAGTGACTAGGAAACACTTGGATGGTAATACTATTCAGCAAGGGTATTGAGAAGGGGTTCAGCAACAATGATCAGCATGGTGGGCCATAATGAAATAACCCAGCACCAGAAAGGAGGCATTTTGATGTTTGCTATGATACCTTCTCTATGTGCACCACTGCCTCTTTATATACCCAACCTTTTGGGTAGAAATCTCACCATGTTGGCCCATGGTAAATGCCAAGGTATACCTATGCAAAAATATCAAGTATAGTATGCATTATATCTTGAGTGATCCTCTACCTTCAGTTCACAGACTCCTGGGTTTATGTAATTATACAGTAGATCATTTTTCCTGCTGTTCTTGCAAAAATAGGAAAAACCATAAATCATCAAACAATCAGTGGATAAAAAAATTGTATATAGCCTCAATACAGCCCCATACTAGGGTCTGCACCATCCACACCTGGTGGTTAGACTGACGCTGGGTTCACACCTGAGTGTTTTACAGCGCGTTCCTACGCGCTGTAAAACGCACAACAGGCAAGAACCAATGATTCCCTATGGGAATGGTTCTCACCTGGGCGTTTTACAGCGCGTACGATCGCGCTGTAAAACGCCCGACGCTCAAACAAGTGCTTGAGCTTTTTTTTGGGCGTTTGTCGCGCGTTCCCGCACATAGAAATTCGGGAACGCGCGACAATGTGTGAACGCCAGTCTCTGTATGCGCGATTGTAAACGCCCGTACAATCGCGCATACAGAGCGCTCGTTTCAGAACGCTCAGGTCTGAACCCAGCGTGAGGGTTGGGTCTGGGTGTTGCAGCCAAAATACCCATTGTAGCAGTCCATGATGTCCACACGATGCGCTAACATTGTAAGTTAAAGAGAATCTGTCACCAGGTATGACAATATACTGAATATACATGCTGAAATGTATAATTCTTTTTGTAAGTTTACTGCCTGATATTATAATGAGCGTTCATGAATCCAGCATATTTCGCTCTCTAGCTGGACTTATTTTAATGCCAATTTTAATATCAGACTGGACATTTTTAAGAAGAATTACACATAGACTTTAATTGTTAGGGTACTTTCACACTAGCGTTTTTATTTTCCGGCATAGAGTTCCGTCACAGGGGCTCTATACCGGAAAAGAACTGATCAGGCATATCCCCGTGCATTCTGAATGGAGAGCGATCTGTTCAGGATGCATCAGGATTAGGGATGAGCGAACTCGAACTGTATAGTTCGGGTTCGTACCGAATTTTGGGGTGTCCGTGACACGGACCCGAACCCGGACATTTTCGTAAAAGTCCGGGTTCGGGTTCGGTGTTCGTCGCTTTCTTGGCGCTTTTGTGACGCTTTCTTGGCGCTTTTTGAAAGGCTGCAAAGCAGCCAATCAACAAGCGTCATACTACTTGCCCCAAGAGGCCGTCACAGCCATGCCTACTATTGGCATGGCTGTGATTGGCCAGAGCACCATGTGACCCAGCCTCTATTTAAGCTGGAGTCACATAGCGCCGCCCGTCACTCTGCTCTGATTAGCGTAGGGAGAGGTTGCGGATGCGACAGTAGGGCGAGATTAGGCAGATTAACTCCTCCAAAGGACTTCACTTGATTAATCGATCGATCTGCAGCTGTGCATCATTGAGCTGCTGAAATTCAAATGCTCACTCACTGTTTTTAGGCTGCCCAGACCGTTTGTCAGTCACTTTTTTCTGGGGTGATCGGCGGCCATTTTGTGTCTTGTGCGGTGCTGCGACCAAGTGCATCCAAGCTGCGACCAAGTGCATTTAACCCTCAATGGTGTGGTTGTTTTTTGGCTAAAGCCTACATCAGGGTGAAGCTGTCACACCAAGTGCATTTAACCAGCAATAGTCTGTTCATTTTTTTGGCCATATACTAAATCAGGGGCAAGCTGCGCCTGTCACCAAGTGCATTTAACCCTCAATGGTGTGGTTGTTTTTTGGCTAAAGCCTACATCAGGGTGAAGCTGTCACACCAAGTGCATTTAACCAGCAATAGTCTGTTCATTTTTTGGCCATATACTACATCAGGGGCAAGCTGCGCCCGTCACCAAGTGCATTTAACCCTCAGTAGTGTGGTGCGTCAAGCTGTGACACCAAGTGCATTTAACCAGCAATAGTCTGTTCATTTTTTGGCCATATACTAAATCAGGGGCAAGCTGCGCCCGTCACCAAGTGCATTTAACCAGCAATAGTGTGGTTATTTTTTGGCCATATCCCAGTCTAATTCTGTCACTAAATCCATACCGGTCACCCAGCGCCTAAATACTAGGCCTCAAATTTATATCCCGCTAAATCTCTCGTTAACGCTGTCCTGTTGTGGCTGGGAAAGTTATTTAGTGTCCGTCAAAGCACATTTTTTGTTCTGGGTTGAAGTACAATTCCCAATTTAGCAATTTCATAATTTAGTGGTTCCTGCTATATCAGAGCTATTTGAAATCTATCCCTAAAAGGGTTTATAATATTCAAGGTGCACATTGGGTCATTCAGAATAACTTCACACACACCCGCTACTGTGTATTTCCAAGTCTAATTCTGTCACTAAACCCATACCTGTCACCCAGCGCCTAAATACTAGGCCTCAAATTTATATCCTGCTAAATCTCTCGTTACCGCTGTCCTGTTGTGGCTGGGAAAGTTATTTAGTGTCCGTCAAAGCACATTTTTTGTTCTGGGTTGAAATACAATTCCCAATTTAGCAATTTCATAATTTAGTGGTTCCTGCTATATCAGAGCTATTTGAAATCTATCCCTAAAAGGGTATATAATATTCAAGGTGCACATTGGGTCATTCAGAATAACTTCACACACACCCGCTACTGTGTATTTCCAAGTCTAATTCTGTCACTAAACCCATACCTGTCACCCAGCGCCTAAATACTAGGCCTCAAATTTATATCCTGCTAAATCTCTCGTTACCGCTGTCCTGTTGTGGCTGGGAAAGTTATTTAGTGTCCGTCAAAGCACATTTTTTGTTCTGGGTTGAAATACAATTCCCAATTTAGCAATTTCATAATTTAGTGGTTTCTGCTATATCAGAGCTATTTGAAATCTATCCCTAAAAGGGTATATAATATTCAAGGTGCACATTGGGTCATTCAGAATAACTTCACACACACCCGCTACTGTGTATTTCTAAGTCTAATTCTGTCACTAAACCCATACCTGTCACCCAGCGCCTAAATACTAGGCCTCAAATTTATATCCTGCTAAATCTCTCGTTACCGCTGTCCTGTTGTGGCTGGGAAAGTTATTTAGTGTCCGTCAAAGCACATTTTTTGTTCTGGGTTGAAATACAATTCTCAATTTAGCAATTTCATAATTTAGTGGTTTCTGCTATATCAGAGCTATTTGAAATCTATCCCTAAAAGGGTATATAATATTCAAGGTGCACATTGGGTCATTCAGAATAACTTCACACACACCCGCTACTGTGTATTTCCAAGTCTAATTCTGTCACTAAACCCATACCTGTCACCCAGCGCCTAAATACTAGGCCTCAAATTTATATCCTGCTAAATCTCTCGTTAACGCTGTCCTGTTGTGGCTGGGAAAGTTATTTAGTGTCCGTCAAAGCACATTTTTTGTTCTGGGTTGAAATACAATTCCCAATTTAACAATTTCATAATTTAGTGGTTTCTGCTATATCAGAGCTATTTGAAATCTATCCCTAAAAGGGTATATAATATTCAAGGTGCACATTGGGTCATTCAGAATAACTTCACACACACCCGCTACTGTGTATTTCTAAGTCTAATTCTGTCACTAAACCCATACCTGTCACCCAGCGCCTAAATACTAGGCCTCAAATTTATATCCTGCTAAATCTCTCGTTAACGCTGTCCTGTTGTGGCTGGGAAAGTTATTTAGTGTCCGTCAAAGCACATTTTTTGTTCTGGGTTTAAATACAATTCCCAATTTAACAATTTCATAATTTAGTGGTTTCTGCTATATCAGAGCTATTTGAAATCTATCCCTAAAAGGGTATATAATATTCAAGGTGCACATTGGGTCATTCAGAATAACTTCACACACACCCGCTACTGTGTATTTCCAAGTCTAATTCTGTCACTAAACCCATACCTGTCACCCAGCGCCTAAATACTAGGCCTCAAATTTATATCCTGCTAAATCTCTCGTTAACGCTGTCCTGTTGTGGCTGGGAAAGTTATTTAGTGTCCGTCAAAGCACATTTTTTGTTCTGGGTTGAAATACAATTCCCAATTTAGCAATTTCATAATTTAGTGGTTCCTGCTATATCAGAGCTATTTGAAATCTATCCCTAAAAGGGTATATAATATTCAAGGTGCACATTGGGTCATTCAGAATAACTTCACACACACCCGCTACTGTGTATTTCCAAGTCTAATTCTGTCACTAAACCCATACCTGTCACCCAGCGCCTAAATACTAGGCCTCAAATTTATATCCTGCTAAATCTCTCGTTAACGCTGTCCTGTTGTGGCTGGGAAAGTTATTTAGTGTCCGTCAAAGCACATTTTTTGTTCTGGGTTGAAATACAATTCCCAATTTAACAATTTCATAATTTAGTGGTTTCTGCTATATCAGAGCTATTTGAAATCTATCCCTAAAAGGGTATATAATATTCAAGGTGCACATTGGGTCATTCAGAATAACTTCACACACACCCGCTACTGTGTATTTCCAAGTCTAATTCTGTCACTAAACCCATACCTGTCACCCAGCGCCTAAATACTAGGCCTCAAATTTATATCCTGCTAAATCTCTCGTTACCGCTGTCCTGTTGTGGCTGGGAAAGTTATTTAGTGTCCGTCAAAGCACATTTTTTGTTCTGGGTTGAAATACAATTCCCAATTTAGCAATTTCATAATTTAGTGGTTTCTGCTATATCAGAGCTATTTGAAATCTATCCCTAAAAGGGTATATAATATTCAAGGTGCACATTGGGTCATTCAGAATAACTTCACACACACCCGCTACTGTGTATTTCTAAGTCTAATTCTGTCACTAAACCCATACCTGTCACCCAGCGCCTAAATACTAGGCCTCAAATTTATATCCTGCTAAATCTCTCGTTAACGCTGTCCTGTTGTGGCTGGGAAAGTTATTTAGTGTCCGTCAAAGCACATTTTTTGTTCTGGGTTGAAATACAATTCCCAATTTAACAATTTCATAATTTAGTGGTTTCTGCTATATCAGAGCTATTTGAAATCTATCCCTAAAAGGGTATATAATATTCAAGGTGCACATTGGGTCATTCAGAATAACTTCACACACACCCGCTACTGTGTATTTCCAAGTCTAATTCTGTCACTAAACCCATACCTGTCACCCAGCGCCTAAATACTAGGCCTCAAATTTATATCCTGCTAAATCTCTCGTTACCGCTGTCCTGTTGTGGCTGGGAAAGTTATTTAGTGTCCGTCAAAGCACATTTTTTGTTCTGGGTTGAAATACAATTCCCAATTTAGCAATTTCATAATTTAGTGGTTTCTGCTATATCAGAGCTATTTGAAATCTATCCCTAAAAGGGTATATAATATTCAAGGTGCACATTGGGTCATTCAGAATAACTTCACACACACCCGCTACTGTGTATTTCTAAGTCTAATTCTGTCACTAAACCCATACCTGTCACCCAGCGTCTAAATACTAGAACTCAAATTTATATCCTGCTAAATCTCTCGTTAACGCTGTCCTGTTGTGGCTGGGAAAGTTATTTAGTGTCCGTCAAAGCACATTTTTTGTTCTGGGTTTAAATACAATTCCCAATTTAACAATTTCATAATTTAGTGGTTTCTGCTATATCAGAGCTATTTGAAATCTATCCCTAAAAGGGTATATAATATTCAAGGTGCACATTGGGTCATTCAGAATAACTTCACACACACCCGCTACTGTGTATTTCCAAGTCTAATTCTGTCACTAAACCCATACCTGTCACCCAGCGCCTAAATACTAGGCCTCAAATTTATATCCTGCTAAATCTCTCGTTAACGCTGTCCTGTTGTGGCTGGGAAAGTTATTTAGTGTCCGTCAAAGCACATTTTTTGTTCTGGGTTGAAATACAATTCCCAATTTAGCAATTTCATAATTTAGTGGTTTCTGCTATATCAGAGCTATTTGAAATCTATCCCTAAAAGGGTATATAATATTCAAGGTGCACATTGGGTCATTCAGAATAACTTCACACACACCCGCTACTGTGTATTTCCAAGTCTAATTCTGTCACTAAACCCATACCTGTCACCCAGCGCCTAAATACTAGGCCTCAAATTTATATCCTGCTAAATCTCTCGTTAACGCTGTCCTGTTGTGGCTGGGAAAGTTATTTAGTGTCCGTCAAAGCACATTTTTTGTTCTGGGTTTAAATACAATTCCCAATTTAACAATTTCATAATTTAGTGGTTTCTGCTATATCAGAGCTATTTGAAATCTATCCCTAAAAGGGTATATAATATTCAAGGTGCACATTGGGTCATTCAGAATAACTTCACACACACACGCTTCTGTGCATTTCCAAGTCTAATTCTGTCACTAAATCCATACCGGTCACCCAGCGCCTAAATACTAGGCCTCAAATTTATATCCCGCTGAATTTGAATACAATACATTGGGCCAAATAATATATTTGTTGTTGTGGTGAACCATAACAATGAGAAAAACATCTAGTAAGGGACGCGGACGTGGACATGGTCGTGGTGGTGTTAGTGGACCCTCTGGTGCTGGGAGAGGACGTGGCCGTTCTGCCACATCCACACGTCCTAGTGTACCAACTACCTCAGGTCCCAGTAGCCGCCAGAATTTACAGCGATATATGGTGGGGCCCAATGCCGTTCTAAGGATGGTAAGGCCTGAGCAGGTACAGGCATTAGTCAATTGGGTGGCCGACAGTGGATCCAGCACGTTCACATTATCTCCCACCCAGTCTTCTGCAGAAAGCGCACAGATGGCGCCTGAAAACCAACCCCATCAGTCTGTCACATCACCCCCATGCATACCAGGGAAACTGTCTCAGCCTCAAGTTATGCAGCAGTCTCTTATGCTGTTTGAAGACTCCGCTGGCAGGGTTTCCCAAGGGCATCCACCTAGCCCTTCCCCAGCGGTGAAAGACATAGAATGCACTGACGCACAACCACTTATGTTTCCTGATGATGAGGACATGGGAATACCACCTCAGCATGTCTCTGATGATGACGAAACACAGGTGCCAACTGCTGCGTCTTTCTGCAGCGTGCAGACTGAACAGGAGGTCAGGGATCAAGACTGGGTGGAAGACGATGCAGGGGACGATGAGGTCCTAGACCCCACATGGAATGAAGGTCGTGCCACTGACTTTCACAGTTCGGAGGAAGAGGCAGTGGTGAGACCGAGCCAACAGCGTAGCAAAAGAGGGAGCAGTGGGCAAAAGCAGAACACCCGCCGCCAAGAGACTCCGCCTGCTACTGACCGCCGCCATCTGGGACCGAGCACCCCAAAGGCAGCTTCAAGGAGTTCCCTGGCATGGCACTTCTTCAAACAATGTGCTGACGACAAGACCCGAGTGGTTTGCACGCTGTGCCATCAGAGCCTGAAGCGAGGCATTAACGTTCTGAACCTGAGCACAACCTGCATGACCAGGCACCTGCATGCAAAGCATGAACTGCAGTGGAGTAAACACCTTAAAACCAAGGAAGTCACTCAGGCTCCCCCTGCTACCTCTTCTGCTGCTGCCGCCTCGGCCTATTCTGCTGCTGCCGCCTCGGCCTCTTCCTCCGCCTCTGGAGGAACGTTGGCACCTGCCGCCCAGCAAACAGGGGATGTACCACCAACACCACCACCACCACCTCCGTCACCAAGCGTCTCAACCATGTCACACGCCAGCGTTCAGCTCTCCATCTCACAAACATTTGATAGAAAGCGTAAATTCCCACCTAGCCACCCTCGATCCCTGGCCCTGAATGCCAGCATTTCTAAACTACTGGCCTATGAAATGCTGTCATTTAGGCTGGTGGACACAGACAGCTTCAAACAGCTCATGTCGCTTGCTGTCCCACAGTATGTTGTTCCCAGCCGGCACTACTTCTCCAAGAGAGCCGTGCCTTCCCTGCACAACCAAGTATCCGATAAAATCAAGTGTGCACTGCGCAACGCCATCTGTAGCAAGGTCCACCTAACCACAGATACGTGGACCAGTAAGCACGGCCAGGGACGCTATATCTCCCTAACTGCACACTGGGTAAATGTAGTGGCAGCTGGGCCCCAGGCGGAGAGCTGTTTGGCGCACGTCCTTCCGCCGCCAAGGATCGCAGGGCAACATTCTTTGCCTCCTGTTGCCACCTCCTCCTTCTCGGCTTCCTCCTCCTCTTCTTCCACCTGCTCATCCAGTCAGCCACACACCTTCACCACCAACTTCAGCACAGCCCGGGGTAAACGTCAGCAGGCCATTCTGAAACTCATATGTTTGGGGGACAGGCCCCACACCGCACAGGAGTTGTGGCGGGGTATTGAACAACAGACCGACGAGTGGTTGCTGCCGGTGAGCCTCAAGCCCGGCCTGGTGGTGTGTGATAATGGGCGAAATCTCGTTGCAGCTCTGGGACTAGCCAATTTGACGCACATCCCTTGCTTGGCGCATGTGCTGAATTTGGTGGTGCAGAAGTTCATTCACAACTACCCCGACATGTCAGAGCTGCTGCATAAAGTGCGGGCCGTCTGTTCGCGCTTCCGGCGTTCACATCCTGCTACTGCTCGCCTGTCTGCGCTACAGCGTAACTTCGGCCTTCCCGCTCACCGCCTCATATGCGACGTGCCCACCAGGTGGAACTCCACCTTGCACATGCTGGTCAGACTGTGCGAGCAGCAGCAGGCCATAGTGGAGTTTCAGCTGCAGCACGCACGGGTCAGTCGCACTACAGAACAGCACCACTTCACCACCAATGACTGGGCCTCCATGCGAGACCTGTGTGCCCTGTTGCGCTGTTTCGAGTACTCCACCAACATGGCCAGTGGCGATGACACCGTTATCAGCGTTACAATACCACTTCTATGTCTCCTTGAGAAAACACTTAGGGCGATGATGGAAGAGGAGGTGGCCCAGGAGGAGGAGGAGGAGGAGGAGGAAGAGGGGTCATTTTTAGCACTTTCAGGCCAGTCTCTTCGAAGTGACTCAGAGGGAGGTTTTTGGCAACAGCAGAGGCCAGGTACAAATGTGGCCAGCCAGGGCCCACTACTGGAGGACGAGGAGGACGAGGATGAGGAGGAGGTGGAGGAGGATGAGGATGAAGCATGGTCACAGCGGGGTGGCACCCAACGCAGCTCGGGTCCATCACTGGTGCGTGGCTGGGGGGAAAGGCAGGACGATGACGATACGCCTCCCACAGAGGACAGCTTGTCCTTACCCCTGGGCAGCCTGGCACACATGAGCGACTACATGCTGCAGTGCCTGCGCAACGACAGCAGAGTTGCCCACATTTTAACCTGTGCGGACTACTGGGTTGCCACCCTGCTGGATCCACGCTACAAAGACAATGTGCCCACCTTACTTCCTGCACTGGAGCGTGATAGGAAGATGCGCGAGTACAAGCGCACGTTGGTAGACGCGCTACTGAGAGCATTCCCAAATGTCACAGGGGAACAAGTGGAAGCCCAAGGCCAAGGCAGAGGAGGAGCAAGAGGTCGCCAAGGCAGCTGTGTCACGGCCAGCTCCTCTGAGGGCAGGGTTAGCATGGCAGAGATGTGGAAAACTTTTGTCAACACGCCACAGCTAACTGCACCACCACCTGATACGCAACGTGTTAGCAGGAGGCAACATTTCACTAACATGGTGGAACAGTACGTGTGCACACCCCTCCACGTACTGACTGATGGTTTGGCCCCATTCAACTTCTGGGTCTCTAAATTGTCCACGTGGCCAGAGCTAGCCTTTTATGCCTTGGAGGTGCTGGCCTGCCCGGCAGCCAGCGTTTTGTCTGAACGTGTATTCAGCACGGCAGGGGGCGTCATTACAGACAAACGCAGCCGCCTGTCTACAGCCAATGTGGACAAGCTGACGTTCATAAAAATGAACCAGGCATGGATCCCACAGGACCTGTCCGTCCCTTGTCCAGATTAGACATTAACTACCTCCCCATAACCATATATTATTGGACTCCAGGGCACTTCCTCATTCAATCCTATTTTTATTTTCATTTTACCATTATATTGCGAGGCTACCCAAAGTTGAATGAACCTCTCCTCTGCCTGTGTGCTAGGCCTAAATATATGCCAATGGACTGTTGCAGTGGTGGCTGACATGAAGCCTGATTCTCTGCTATGACATGCAGACTAATTCTCTGCTGACATGAAGCCAGATTGTCTGTTACGGGACCTCTCTCCTCTGCCTGGGTGCTGGGCCTAAATTTATGACAATGGACTGTTGCAGTGGTGGCTGACGTGAAGCCTGATTCTCTGCTATGACATGCAGACTGATTCTCTGCTGACATGAAGCCAGATTGTCTGTTACGGGACCTCTCTGCTCTGCCTGTGTGCTAGGCCTAAATATATGCCAATGGACTGTTGCAGTGGTGGGTGACGTGAAGCCTCATTCTCTGCTATGACATGCAGACTGATTCTCTGCTGACATGAAGCCAGATCGTCTGTTACGGGACCTCTCTGCTCTGCCTGTGTGCTAGGCCTAAATATATGCCAATGGACTGTTGCAGTGGTGGGTGACGTGAAGCCTCATTCTCTGCTATGACATGAAGACTGATTCTCTGCTGACATGAAGCCAGATTGTCTGTTACGGGACCTCTCTCCTCTGCCTGGGTGCCGGGGCCTAAATATCTGAGAATGGACTGTTCCAGTGGTGGGTGACGGGAAGCCAGATTCTCTGCTATGGAACCTCTCTCCAATTGATTTTGGTTAATTTTTATTTATTTAATTTTTATTTTAATTAATTTCCCTATCCACATTTGTTTGCAGGGGATTTACCTACATGTTGCTGCCTTTTGCAGCCCTCTAGCCCTTTCCTGGGCTGTTTTACAGCCGTTTTAGTGCCGAAAAGTTCGGGTCCCCATTGACTTCAATGGGGTTCGGGTTCGGGACGAAGTTCGGATCGGGTTCGGATCCCGAACCCGAACATTTCCGGGATGTTCGGCCGAACTTCTCGAACCCGAACATCCAGGTGTTCGCTCAACTCTAATCAGGATGTCTTCAGTTTAGTCATTTTGACTGATCAGGCAAAAGATAAAACCGTAGCATGCTCCGGCGAAAAAAACGGAAGACTTGCGATCCAGCATTTTTCCTCATAGGAATGTATTAGTGCCATATCCGGCATTCAAAATACTGGAATGCCGGATCTGTCCTTCCGGTCTGTGCACGCGCAGACCGGTAAAAATGTGAAAAAGGATACAAGACGGATCCGTCTGTCCGCATGACAAGCGGAGAGACGGATCTGTTCTTGCAATGCATTTGTGAGAAGGATCCGCATCCGGATGCGTCTTACAAATACTTTCAGTCAGCGGCAGATCGGCTGATCCGGTGGGCAGTTCCGACAACGGAACTGCCCGCCGGATCATACTGCCGCAAGTGTGAAAGAAGCCTAAAGTAAGTACCCCAGCCTCATCAGGTCTAATACATCTATCCATAATGAATACTGTTTATATTGTGAAATCTGGTAATAGATCCTCTTCAATAGAGTTTTTTGAGAAATGACTAAAAATACTATCACTTGACTGAGGGCAATGTATACCCACTTATATCTGTAGAATTTTTTATTTGCCTGAAATGCTCTCCTTCCAAATTGTAACTAAATGGCTGATTTCTTCCTATAATTCTTTACTTTACCACTAAATAATTTACAACAATGTGCTGTTTATTTAGGACTGGGCAGGTTAGTCCACATATACTGGTGGTCATGATTTGTTGGATATGATGCCTTTTCTCAAGACTATTTTTTCATACATCCAGCTTCCCCCTTTAAATGAAAATCATGCTGGCCTATGAGAGAAAACCCAAGACGTCCTAAGTTTCATGATACCTTCCCCTTATGTAACAATAACAAGCATGTTGGAAAACCTGTCTAATTAGATGTTTTTCATGTCCAGAGTTTAATAACTATCCTGTTCATTTAAAAAAAAAATAAAAAAAATACTCCTTTCCTTTCTCTGTATACGACTTTTAAATCTGTTTTTAGTTCTGCAACCTTCTTCTGCTTTTCATTAGCGAAAAAACACACTCTGGTTGCTAGGGAGCCAACCACAGTAAAATATTACATTTCATGTTTAAAAGATATTACCTCTCGTACATTTTGAAACATGTAATAACACCGTAAAAAAAGGACATAAAAAACACACACATACACACAACAGAAAAAAGGGGGGAAAAACTCTGGAAACTTGTGATTTTCCCCTCTTCCTGAAGCTGTAATGAAGTTAAGGTCTATTTAAAGTACTGTCCTCTCCCCCGTAATTCATGTAAGACAACAATTACAATGCGCGGTGTAATACTTTGCAGATGTCAAATTACAGGTTAAATCGTAAGAGTTTCTTTTATTCCGGCCACCCACTCCTGTTCTCTTGAAATAGGTGATCAGTGTATCCTGTGTCTGTAGGTGCTGATATTTCCCAACCACTTGCTCATATGTTTTCCATTTGCTCTCTTAGCAGAGGACACAGCATTGCATTCCCATCGTTTTGCAGGTATAAAAATTTAGCATTTTCTTCCCTGAAGCTGGCAGGCATGGAAGTTCTAAGTTGGCCAAGTTCTCCTGATTTTACCTCTAATATTAATAACATTTGTCATGTTGGTTCGAATCTTTTAACTAGTTGCAAGCTCCAGAAATCGAGTGTATCTTGCAAATATTATATGTGAAGAAATAGCAATTTTTGTAATTTTATGGTGTGGTCACGAACCAGCAGGTGTGAACCCACTGTGCCACGTGTCCCGCCTCCTCTAAGGGCGTTTTCTAAGTGTACCCCTCGATTCTTCACAGTACCCCTGATGGTGGGGATAGGCTTTCCTGAGGGGAACACCAGGTCGCTACCTCTTGAGGAGGGTAGGCACACAAGGAAGCTGGTCCAGGCGGACCAGGAGGTACCTGAGTAGGTACCAGAAGTGCAAGCATAGTCAGGCAGGCAGAATCCTTACCAGGAACAAGAGTGCAGGACCAAAGGATGAGGCAGAGGCAGGCAAAAGGTCAGGGCAGGCGGCACATGAACAGGTCAGGCAATGGGGGTCAGCAACAGGAGAGTGAAGGCAAGCAGGCAGGGATCAGATGAGTAGCAGAATCCAGGAATAAGGTATAAGTCAAGAGCACACGCATGTATCAGGAGCTTAGCAAGCATAAGGACCTTGACACTGAGGCATCTGGGAAGGGGGTTGAGCCACTTTAGTACCTGCAGGAGAGCCTGGGTTGGTCAGCAAGGTCACATGACCCAACCCATGCAGCCCAGAGTGTGATGCGTGCCGCCGCTGGGGGAGTGTAACAAGAAACCAGCAGCAAGCATGCTGTGGCCAGGGCTGAGTGGAACCTGTGGAGAGGAATCCTCAGCACCACAGCACGTACAGTGACAGAGCTCAGGACTGCAGCGGTGGACAGAAGGATCACCGCTGAGCACGGCGCCCAGGACCATGGCGGCAAGCGAGGGAACAGCGACGTACAGCAGCTGCTGTTACAGGTGTATTTATGTGTTTTGACCTTGGTTTCGCAGCAGCTGGAGTGCAGAAGGTTGCTGATCCCTGCTCTAGGAGTATTTTTTCTGACTTTTTGTTCTATAGACCCCCATTTAGTTTAAAACAAAACAGCATCAATCTCAAGCAATGTTTTTGTACTGCAGTTTTTGATACACTTTCTTTACTGAGTGTTATTTGAGAGCATATAAATCATACACAATAAATAAGCCCTTTGTGGAGAAGGCCTAAAGGTTTGTTCACACATGGCAGATTTCTGAACCTGAAAATCAGTTCCATACACCTCAATGGGGTTGTTTTGGTGGCAGATGAATAGGGCAGTCCCAGAAATTTCTGCAACAAATTTGCAAATTGTGAATTTACTCTAAAGTTTCTTCCTACCATCTTGTTTGATTTTTTTTTTGCTACAGGAGTTTTCCGGTACTTAGGTATTAATGGCCTATCCTCAGAATAAGTCATCCATATTAGATCAGTGGGGGTCCAACACCCCTACCAATCAGCTGTTTCAGACTAATGTTGGCCCCAGAAAGGCAGAGCTGGAAGCACAAGGTTCCATCCACTGTGTAGTGGTCGTGCCAGGGTACTGATAGATGGTGTACCAAGCGTCGGAGCCTCCTTTATATATCATCCACCCTCAGAGACTAACACTGTATTATAGCAGTCATATATATGAACAATGTGTCCCCTGAAGTGAGCAAAGCAGAGATCAAAGAGTTAGCGTATCTAAGAACACAGTCTGTAGGACGTTTCCTGGTAGAATTCATTTTTAACACCATAATTCCCATTTTAAAAGGAATTTTTATAACATTATAATCTTAAAATACCATAAACCAAGGTTACAATGTAGAAAAAAAAATCTTAGCAACAGGCCTCTACTAGCTCTGGACTTTATCATATTTGTTCTGTTTTGGTCCATTTTCCAGTGTTATTCGCTGCATGAAATATGGAAACTTGAATCTAATAAACATAATTCTATTTTTATATTAAGTACAAAATTCATGTGTTTCCTATAAAATGTCTAAATCTAAAACTTGGGAAAGAGCGGTCTGCTTCTGATAGAAGGAACTGGAAGTATCAGTATAGAATTCTATAAGCTTAGTGCAAGATAAGTAATGTAATGTACCATATGTACACAGTGACTGCTGAGTGCAGCTCTGGAGTATAGCACAGGATGTAACTGAGGATACAGAATAAGTAATGTAATTAATGTACACAGAGACTCCACCAGCAGAATAGTGAGTGCAGCTCTGGAGTATAATACAGGATGTAACTCAGGATCAGTACAGGATAAGTAATGTATGTACACAGTGACTGCACCAGCAGAATAGTGAGTGCAGCTCTGGAGTATAATACAGGATGTAACTCAGGATCAGTACAGGATAAGTAATGTATGTACACAGTGACTCCACCAGCAGAATAATGAATGTAGCTCTTGAGATTAATACAGGATATAACTGAGGATCAAAACAGGATAAGTAATGTAATATTTGTAAACTGAGAATCCTCCATCAGAATAGTGAGTGTAGCTCTGAAGTGTATTTCAAAATGAGTACAGGATAGATATGTACACAGTGACTCCACCAACAGAATAGTGAGTGCAGCTCTGGAGTATAATACAGGAATGGAACTCAGGATCAGTACAGTATAAGGACTGGAATTAATGTACACAGAGACTCCACCAGCAGAATTCTGAGTGCAGCTCTGGAGTATAATACAGGATGTAACTCTGGATCAGTAGAGGATAAGTGTCTGCGCTAGCAAAATAATGAATGCAGCAGATTATAACACAGAATGTAACTGAGGATCAAAACAGGATAAGTCATGTAATATTTGTAAACTGAGACTCTTCTAGCAGAATAGTGAGTACAGCTCTGGAGTATAATACAAGATGTAACTAAGGATCAGTACAGGATAAGTAATGTAATGTACTATATGCACGCTGAGACTTCACCAGCAGAGTATTGAGTGCAGCTCTGGAGTGTAATTCAGGATGTAACTGAGGATCAGTAAAGGATAATTAATGTAATGTACTGTATGTACACTGAGATTTCACTAGCATAGTATTGAGTTCAGCTCTGGAGTATAATACAGGATGTAACTTAGGATCAGAACAGGATAAGTAATGTATTTATGAAGTCACTCACCTTATTATATTGATTCTATTTTCATTGAATGTTTTTTTTTAAAACATATTAGGCTGTGTCCCTTTGTCATTGTATCTTAGGTCTGTAACATTACACATACATGAAAACTACACATTTGTCCATCACACTCAATGATAATAACGATCAATGACTCGAAGATCAAGACATTTCCTTCATTTTGTCTTTAGATCATTAAGATTGAACATTAATAAGACAGGGGAATGAGTGAAAACAGATCTAGACAGAGACTATAATGTAGCACACCTCACTAACTGCAACTCTTAATTTCTACTGACAATTCATATCTCATGATGATACGAGCAGAGCCGAGTGGCGGGATACATTATTGCTTAGAGACAGATGTTCAAAAAGAGTCTCTTTGCACCAATTTTACAGTAACATATACTATGATACATAACTATGCCTCATCTGTCTCGTACTCAAGAGATGGTGTAAACATGTCAACTCTTCCCTGGGGATTACTTAGTAGGACAGATGTATTCCATCTTACTGTGAGGGATTATTCTTACTAGGAGGTCACTTTCTTGTACAGTGCAGTCTACGAAGCATGAAAATATAGTGGGATCTTAAGATGTGCTGTGTATAGTCTTATGCAAAAGCCAGTGATCATGATGAGTACGGCCATGATGAGTACGGCCATGATGATTACGGCCATGATGAGTACGTCCATGATTAGTATGGCCATGATGAGTACGTCCATTATGAGTAGGGCCATGATGAGTACGGCCATGATGAGTACGGCCATGTTTAGTGCAGCCATGATGAGTATGTCCATTATGAGTACGGCCATGATGAGTACGGCCATGATGAGTACGTCCATTATGAGTAGGGCCATGATGAGTACGGCCATGATGAGTACGGCAATGATTAGTGCGGCCATGATGAGTACGTCAATTATGAGTATGGCCATGATGATTACGGCCATGATGAGTACAGCCATGATGAGTACGGCCATGAGGAGTATGGCTATGATGAGTACGGCCATGATGAGTACGGCCATACGTTCCAGTTGTCTGTTGCAGGGGAACATTATAGCTGGAAATTGATAAAATATTGTGTGGCTTTTGTGGGGAAATTTTGGTTGACATATAGGACATTGTGACTGGTATTGGGGTACTGTGGCTAGCATAAGAGCATAAGATGCATTGAGGCTCATTGCGACTGCAATGAAGGGCGTTATGATTTTCATCTGGGGCATTGTGACTCATGTAATGGGCATTGTGGCTAGGATGGAGACATTATGGCTGTCATGATGATGCCCCCTTGGATTAGCAGCGCTCTTCCTTCCCCCCTGGTGTTTTCTAGCAATGTCCCTCAGTTGTCTTATGTAAAAAGTCGGTCAGACATTTTCAAAAAGTCCTAGTAGTGAAGCTCTGCCTGCTGAAACTAGAATGGTTTTACGCAAGCGTCAGCCATTAATGGAGCAGTGGTGGCACCTGACAACAATTTTCTTTGTGATATCACGTTCCATCAACATACTGTACATTGCAGATAGAAAACCTATAAGATACCAATCATAGCTTATTTTAGGTGTTTTTAAAAAAATGCATTCACCATTTGTGGTAGCCTGTATTAAGTCAATAGATGATCCAGGCTGTTATAAGATCGAGAGTGGTGAGGGAGCCTCTCAGGGTTATTTCTGCATATAGCTTTCATGTGTTCTGCATTGCATTTCAGGTCTGTAACATACACATACATCAAAACTATACATTTGTCCATCACACCCAATGATAATAATGATCAATGACTCAAATGTTCCTTCCTATGTCTTTAGATCCTCAAAATTGAACATTAATAGGACAGGAGGATGAGTGAAAACAGATCTAAGCAGAGACTATAATGTAGCACACCTCAGGGCAACAGCATTTATATTTTAGAGTTACATACAGTACCCATAACATGTAGTGGTCGGTTTATGATGAAAAGTAGGACATTTTCTGTTCTTACCAAGAGACATTTGGGTGGTTAGAAAGAAGTAGAGGACAAATGGAAAGGATGTATAACCAGATAATCTGACTACATTGTTATGTTGCATGTGTGGATCAGCTGTGTCACTTGAACAGTTTTGGCTTGGAAAACCCCAAGGGCGTTATCCAAGGGCCTCCCCGGTCTTCATCCTTTAACCCCTATACAGGCATCTGGACTCCTCTTCAGGGGAACCACCAGGCTGCTACATCTCAAAGTAGTCCTGTTTATGTCACTTCTGACTTAAGGTCAAGGGACACAGTTGGGAAAGAATGAGGGATCAGGCAAAACTGTAATCAGGGATAGGCTGTGGTCAGGACAAGTAAAGTACCAGCAATACAGTAAACAGTGCAAGGTCAATTGGAGACCAATCAGAAGCCAGGACAGGCAGCAAAGAGTCAAAATCCAAGAAACAGGCAGGAATCAGTACACGGGCAAATCAACATAAAGCAACACACCTTAGCAGGAACTAGCAAACTGGAACCTATTGCTCTGAAACCTTCTCACAGGGGAAGGTGCCTTAAGTACCATTCAGTGACCATTGGCTGGGGAAGATTAGGTCGCCGAGGGAGTGCGAGTGTGCCCTACATGATGCTATGTGGGCATAAATCAGGCTCACAGGCTGCAAGAGGAAGAAGGGAGCCAGATCTTCAGCTGTACCTGATGGAAAGTACGAGGAGAAGACCGGTAGGTCCAGGCCACTGGACTGCAGGAGCAGGGGGAGCAGGTGCATATCTGTCACATACAAAGGATGATTTGTAGTCTGTTTCCACGGAAACACATATCTTTGATAATTACTGTATGTCTTGGGTTCTAATCCAGCATAGGCATGTGTGAGCATGTGTTTCTTCCAATTAGTCAAGTTTCTATAAAACCTGAATGGGGAGAATTTTTGAAATTCAAATTTGCTTGAGTCTGCGCTGACATAATTAGTGTCAAGTTTATCAAACCACACATTATTTGATAAATTCAGTTCAGCTTTGCAAAGAACACTTTTGAGGTTGCCCCATTTTTTTACACCACACCACCCCCAACTGGAGTAATATTGTGCCTTTCAATTACTTTTTTAAAAGTAGTAGGTGACAAGGCTGGTGTACACCTAATTAACATAGCTAACCATGGTAACATTTCAACCACTTTTAAAAAGTGGTGAGTGACATAATAAGACAAAAAGTGGCAATTTTCTGCACAAAATGGCATGCTCCAAAATTTTCTATCAAATCATAAATTCTCCCAATGTCTTAGAATGATCAGGAAATAATGTGAGTGAGGAGTAAGATTTGGTCTTCTACACATGGCCTTGTCCTTATTTTTGTCTGCAAAAAAAGTCATTTGTAAAATATTGATACCGTCTGTGAGCATTCTGTATTTTTCTCACTCCTATCAGTAGACAGGAACATTCTCATCTGAATTGGAAGAAGAATTTAAATTGCTCTCTAATTTGCAGAATAGCCACACAGATCAGCGAAAAATATGGAAGTGTGCATGTGCGGTGACCTACAAGTGGAGAGGGGGAAGGAAATTAGGAGTGGTAGTTGTTGCACATAAGTTGTAGTAGTTGTGGTGGCTGTCCTCATTCCAACAATCCCTAGGGCCGTGCAGTGAATGGAGGGTGCATCCTTTCCTCTGGGCACACCCTGGTATTAGGTCTTCTGCCTGGTGGTAGTTGGGATGCCCTTGATGGTGGATAGTTCACAGGGTGCAACACAGGGGGGTAGGTGCAGTGAGACGGTGGGCAGAAGGTGGAGTCAATAACCAAGCCCATTGTTTGCAATAAATAGAGTGTCTCTACTAAATTGATAATGGTAGTAGCAATGGTATAAGTAGCAGCAATAGGCACCATTCCAAAGTATATTACAGTGTAGTATTTTCTTGTGTATAGGCAGAAATGATGGTAGTAGTAGTACTTCCCGTCTCTCTCTCTCTCTCTCCAAATACACTTTGCAGTCTCTCCCAATAACCATAGATATGCAATTCTGTTCTGATTAATTCCCACTTGCAGGGTGCAGATTTTAGATCCAGATGGCCAGTCCATTTCCGAAGTGTGGTGAATGCCGGAGGCGATTAACCCTTTTCACACCAGTAAAGTCTTTAATGCCACAAACAAGCGGTACCTTACTGCATGGCCTTCGTGATTCTAAACCTTCTGAGGTTGTCTGTTCTCTCTCAGGGGTTTTCTCTCAGTTGATTAGCTCTTTGGCAGCTACTGTATTTAGTCTCAGAAGTGGTGCTTCCTGGATGAGGTTTCTCTTTGGGCCTACTTTTCAGAAGCTCACACATGTAGGTCTTGTCTCTTGCTCTGCTCAGGGTTAAGACTCTCCAACTAACCAGAGGAGTGTTAACTATTCGGTATGCATTCGGCATAAGGAAATACCGTGCTTTAATAAATTGCAACATTTTACTCAGTAGCATTAAATTAACCCTTTGCATCGATCCAAAAAAATAATAATGTGCAGGGCACACACATAAAAAAGAAGCCTATTCAGAGATATGTTGGTGCCATATTAATGAATAGGCTTCAAAGCAAAGCTTTCATGCAATATAACGGCATGGAAGCAGGAACACAACATGAAATAGTTTGAAACCTTTAGCTTGTAGCACTCAATTAAAAAAAATTGTATACTGAATAATGTTGAATGTCCACAAAGCACAAGTTTAGAACTTTTCCTACACTCATGGGTTAATGGCCTGTAGAAAGCAAAACTTTCTTTTTTTTTGTTCATATCCATCCTCCCGTCTTGTGTGGCACATATGATCTAAAGATGACTTTTGAATTAAGATGGACACAATTCAAAACTTCTTTTGTTGTTCTGCCTCCGCCTGGATGTCTGACATGTGGCTCCCAGAGGACGCATCATGGTTGAACTCAACATATTATGTGCTATTTCGGAATAAGTCACCTATGTGTTTCCTTTTTTCCTTTGTAGTCAGTCTGCAGTCAGCACAATAGCAGAACTGCATCTGGACAGACAGTCTATGACGGGCCACCTTAAATAGAATACTTGGCCTGTTGATGATGTTGCAAGGCTGAAGATTGCCAGTAACCATTATTGAGTGTTCCCTTTTGTAACATTTCTAAAGAAAAAATAAAAAGGGAAGAGGTGAAGAAAAAAATTGAGAAAAATAAAATGACTGCGAACAAGGGAGGCTTGCATAGGCAATCTAAATAAACAGTTCCGTAATTACATCTAAACAGTGCATGACCGGCAGGGCTGGGATTTCACATACTAGGGCCTTGTGCTTTATCAGTCTTGATAGAAAATGTGCCGAGATTGGGATCTTGAATATAAATATGTACAGAGTTGTTAGGAGTCTAGGGCTGCAGTTTTGACATGAAGTTTTGATCAGTTTGGATATGCCTGGCAGTCTGCCCATTGTATTACTCAGCACTCCGACCCCCTTCCTTCACATATGATCCTGGGAACCAAACATTGCCAAATCCAAATGTGCCAGAATGGTGATAGGTTAAACCATTTCATTTGAATGCAAGAATCTATTTGTATCAGATTGCTAAAGGTTTCAAAGGGGAAACATGGCAATGAAGAATGATTTTTTTTTTTTACTTTTTACTTATTAAAGACTGAGTAAAGGTTAAAGGGATTCATTGGTTTTGTAGAACATATTCAAAAGCTGCAAAAGTTTCTATGTTGGCAACCCTTGTCTATCATCTAGTTGCTATAAAGCAAACCTTACAAGTTCAACTTTTTATTACGCCGGTCAATCAGCTCTCATAAATCTGCATCCCAGAGAACTGCAAGTAGAAGTTGTGTAATGAGACATGTTTAGGGCTAAGTGAACAAACTTTAAGAGGCAATTTAAAACCATGCTGCAACCGGAAATGTGGTCTGCAATCATCTTATAGTCCCGTGTTTGAACAGAACTTTACAGAAGGTTGCACTGCGAAGTGACCACTCTTGGGCTTGTATCTTCACCATTGGTGGTGCCAAGAGCTATCTGAAACAATGCGACTCAAGCCCTAAAGGGTTTTTCCACTCTTTAGATATTGATGACCAATCCTCAGGATAGTTTATCTGAATCAGATCGGTGGAGGTCCAACACATGACGATGCCACAGAATGGCAGATGAACTGTAGTATGCCAACAGAGCCTTCTGCTTCCAGTTCTCTCTACTGTATTGTTTCCAGTGCTGCCAAAACAGCTGATCAGTAGAGTTGAGCAAATCGAAGTGAAATGAATTGAATTTGATCCAAATTTCAGGAAAAATTCCATTTGCCACGAATCCAAATTTCCTCATGCTTCGTGGTAACAAATTGTTTTTTTTTTCCTAAAATGGCAGCTACACATGTTACAAAGTGAAAGAAGCCCTGAAACACGATATGACCCATAATGCAGCCAGCCAATTAGCAGATAGCCATCTCCTGTAATGTCACAGCCCTATAAAAGCCTCATCCCGCATGGTCACCGCCATTTCACTGTGAACTTAGCATAGGGAGAGATGTGGCAAATGCTAGGGACAGTGTGTTAGAAAGCTTTTAATTTTAGAATATTGGATAGGGACAGTGCAGGGACAATGTAGGGAGATTGTAGGGAGAATTTTTAGACACTGTAGGGAGAGCATAGGGCGACTGCAAGGACAGTGCATGCTCAGTGTAATCACCATGCGTATCTTGTTCATCTGCTGTGCCATTCTTAATCTGTTCTGGTATACATAGGCTTACTGTGCATTAGACTCATTGTCAACAGGCGGTTTAATATATTGGCATGTTTATCTAGTTCATCTGCTGCACCATTCATACATAATCCGTTCTGTTATGCATAGACTTACTGTGCGTCAGACTCATTGTCAACAGGTGGTCTAATAAATAGGTGCTTTTATCTAGTTCATCTGCTGCGCCAATAATACTTAATATGTTCTGTTAAAGATAGACATATTGATTAATAGATAAGCAATTCTATTAGGCCGTGATCCACAAATTTGGGTGAACACCCCTTTGCTAATATCTGTAATATTACTTCCAGAATTTTGATGCAGGATTTCATGAGGATCCTTCAATTTCACTAACATTCTGCATCCCATGCAAGTGAGTGGGATTATTTTATATCCTATTTGCATACTCCATGTGTGCATATTATAGACATAGTTCATGTGGCTGTTATGGGGCCCATATGGAAGGATGCCAAGATCAGGGCCGTTTATTTTCCAAGGCATTGTAATACTGGCAAACAAAGAGGGTACAAATCAGCCCAGGGGAGGTATTCACTGATGTTCTCATTTATAAAGTAGTCTGGTGGATGAACAAATAATAGAGTTTGGGGGCATGTGATGGTATGAGCTAACACATACGTAGAAGAAACCTCATTATAAATTTTATGATAGGGCTTTGTCTTTCATATCTATGTCTCAGCCTTGAACACTTTTCCAGGTAACTTTATCTTTATTTCGCAAATAAGACAATTTAAGACAATGCTACTATTTATTACGTTGTCTATAATCAAGAGATCTTTAGAGATTTTCTATTAGAAGAGCTACACAGAAGGCGAGAAAGAGCCAAATGTGTAGTAGTTACTAATCATTGTGCACCATTCCGCAATACTGACTATAGATTGGTGTCTCTAGTTTGGCAGATATCTTTAGTTATGTTTCAAGGCTCTTTAATGGGTTGGATATTGGCTTTCAGGATAGCTACTTATAGGTGGCAATCGAGAGTCAGTGTTCTTCTCCTGGAGAATAGCTAATTTTGTATACTTTTCCCAGGCAGCATTGCATGCAAGATTCCCTACACCTACTGGATCTCTACAAGGAAAACCCTTATTTTCCAAGAAGTAAGAGACCACTTCTTCAGCGCTGCTGGCATATAGTGAAGTCTTCAGGATAAATCAATATTATTTTACTAAGTATCAGTCGACGCGTTTCAACGGGCGGAGCGCCCTCTTCATCAGGACAATTTACTGAATATTTTTTTTTTGTTACATGCAGTACAGTTTAAATAGAAGTTTTGGCGGGCTCATCTGGAAGGAAGGTTCAGGGGCAGGAGCACAAAAACACAAACAGACACACATCACAGAAAAACAGTGATAGTAGAAAACACTTAGAGGTATCTGTCTGACTATCCTATAGAAATAATGAAAACCCAAAATGGAAAGCAAAAAACTGACTCCAGCCTCTCACACAGAGGTTATACCTAAAGTCACGAGCAATACCGTAAAAAGTATAGATCAGATCAAAATATAAAACCAGTGTAATAATAATAAAATAAAAGACAGCAAGCCTGAGGACAATTCCAGAATCCCAACACTACACCCAATACCAGCTCCACAGATACAGATGGGAAAAATTTAGAGCCCTAAGATCAAAATAGCTTGATTATAAATCAAGAAGGAAATACATCGACAATTGAGTCCCAACCTAGCGCCCCAAAAAATATGTCCAATCTCATCAACCTCACTCTAGAGTCCTCTTCAAATCACAAAGGACCCTAATGATACATCCATTATCAATAACTATGCCCTCCATCCCACACCATTCTCGAGTCCTCCCCCCACCCTCCAATGGACAAAAATAATCACAATACCAGCATTTATAATACAGAGTCGGGCACATATGCCCTTGTACTATTCTTGAATCAAGCTGGACGCACGGATATATCTACGGTTCCTTTTTTAGGGGAAATGAAACACACCACCCTTCCACCACTGAAACGAAACTCACAGATCACCCATTATTTCCCAACAACAAAAAGAAAATTAGAACATGAGGAAGAAGGAGAGGACAAGCACCAAAAAAGGAAGAGTAGTAGAAATAAAAATGAACCCAATATCTCTACTCAAACTAAGGAAACATCCACAGTGAAAATATTTAATTTATCTACACATATACTATCGGCCCACAAAACTAGTCTCCTACAAAAAGGACTATCCTTCTGTCCCTAGAACAAGGTCGATACTCTGTGGTTGTTTATAGACGTCCTAAACTTTAGACGCAACCTAACAATAAAAAGGCATTTTGACATAGAAAAAAAACTAAATACACACACTAAGCAGAACAAAAGAAAAAAACATTGAAACCAATGAAGAGGGAATAAATACCAATGGAATCAATGAAGAAACTCAAATTATAGACAGTGAAAATTTTAAACATGTAGATGTCTATCCCAAATCCAATTTCTTTCCATTACAAAGCCAGGGACACTGTATCCCTACTTTTTTTGATATCCTGTCCACTGATCTGAAGAAGATTGTCAAGGAACCCCAAATCCATTCACAGAAAGAGAATCTCATGAATCAAGAAGTCAAGGCACAACATGCTTTGAAATATAATAAGGAAATAATTATTCGTCCTGCAGATAAGGGAGGGGGAGTGGACATCCAGAACTATGAGGATTACGAAAGAAAGGCCCAGAACATCCTCCGCGATAGGACCTACTATGAAAAAATTGCACCCGAACCATCTCTCAAAATTACAAAGAAACTAAACGATCTGGTCAAAAATGCATACGAAAAACAATATATAATAAAAAAAGAATGACATTTTCTACTTCCCAAGACCCCATGTACTCCATATTTTTACCACCTACCCAAAATTCCTAAAAACATTAAAAACCCTCTGGGTAGATCCATTGTATCCAACACAAAATGCGCTACCAATAACCTGTCACAATTCATGGACGTGTATTTACAACCCTATGTGAGAGCCTCCCAAGTTATCTCCATGATTCAAGCCAGTTAATCCGAGAACTAAAAACGATAGAGTGGAAGGACACATACGCTTTATTAACAATGGATGTCACATCCCTCTATTCCAACATTCAACATGACCTAGGAGTGTGTTAAAACAGTTCTAGAAAATGATGTCACATTAAACCCCCACAAACTAAATTTCTTCTCGAAAGTTTACGCTTTATCCTCGAGAACAATTATTTTATATATAATAATGCGGTTTATCACCAGTGCAAAGGGACGGCCATGGGGACACGAGTAGCGCCGGCCTTTGCAAATATATTTATGTGGAAATTTGAAGAGAAATTCATTCACAATCTCCCCTCCTTTCAAAAACCAATCAAATATTACAAAAGGTATATTTATGACCTATTTATTATCTGAGATGGCAACGAAGAAACGGCAAAGATCTTCTTCGAGTCATTAAATAAAACTGATTGGGGGATCTCTTTTACCCCGAATTTTAATAAAGTCGAAATAAAATTTCTAGATATTGTCATTTTCTGCAAAAAAAAACAGCTTTTAAAACAGTAGATACTAACAGTTACATCCATTACTCAAGCTTTCACAACAAAAAGTGGCTAAAAATATACCTTACAGTCAATGCAAAAGGATTAGAGGGAATAGTACCAATAATGAGGACTTTAAATCACAAACAAAAATTTTGAGAAAAAACTTTTTTAAGATAAAGGCTACCCCAAACAACTTGTGAAAAATGCCATAAAAAATAGCAGCTTACAGTTACAGAAGGAATGCCTAGCGATAACTACCGACCCCTAACAAATAATAGAAGAAGTTCGGTTCATTAATCAGTACAATACATCCAATAGACAGATACAAAAAAGCCTTGAGAAATATTGGCATGTCCTTTCACAGGACCCATACCTAGCCAAACATCTCCCCAGCACTCCGAAAATCACATATAGACACGCACCTACCATCAAAAACATACTAGCCCCGAGTAAGCCAAAACAACATACTCAAACAAAAGAGGAAAGTATATAACCGCTGTACAGAAAAGGGGAGCTATAAATGTGGATCAAAAAGTTTTCTATGCTGTAATATCATCACACACACAAACAAACATTGTTCATTTCTAATCATAACGGTACAATATTCCCAATAAAGCACCATCTGACATGCCACAGTACCTATGTGATATATCTTATTGATCATGGATGTGGCCTACAATACGTAGGCCGCACTACACAAGCTCTTCATTGTCGTGTTAATCAACATAGATATGATATCCGAAGACAATATTTAAAGCATAGTGTCTCAAGACACTGCGCGTCTACCCCAGAAAAAGACAAACACGAGATAAAAATCACCCCCATCGACTTCATACCGGAGAATCCGTTTAATCGATTTGAAAATTTACAAAAACGAGAAGTCTACTGGAGATATCAATTAGATGCACTTAGCCCACGGGGACTTAATGAAATCAGCGAGACTATTTTATGATAAACAATATATCCAGCACGTCCTATTTTCTTAGAGCTATACATAAATAGATAGGCGCTTTTGTATGTGTATATACAGTATATATGTGTTCAGGTGACACTTCTTACATATAGGTTAATTTCACTTTTACAAATACCCTTTATTTATTTATTTAATTCTAAGGCCTCATGCACACGACCGTAGTTATGGTCCGCATCCGAGCCACAGTTTTTGCAGCTCGGATGCGGACCCATTCACTTCAATGGGGCCGCAAAAGATGCGGACAGCACTCCGTGTGCTGTCCGCATCCGTTTCTCCGTTCCGAGGCCCCGCAAAAAAAATAGCATGTCCTATTCTTGTCCATTTTGCGGACCAGAATAGGAATGTCTACAATAGGCTGCCCGTTGCACAAATTGTGGAAGGCACACGGGCGGCTTCCATTTTTTGCGGACCGCAAAATACGGCACGGTCGTGTGCATGAGGCCTTACAGCGATGAACCACTTCTTATATACACTATTATATCCACAAATCCGCTATATCTTTAGTCTAATTTATATAGACCGGATGATATAATCCATATAGAAGAAAATGAATACGATTTCAAACAAGTCCACGGTTTTACAACTTGGAGAGCAATAACTACACATACATTTTATTCTATTTTTCTATTTTTATCTGTTATGTGCTTTTAAGTCAGCTGTACAGAGAGCAAGGTTTAGATTCTAATGGTTATATACATATAATCCCACCTTTGTCCTCAACATAATTATCCCCTTAGAAATCACACAAAATGTATATTATAATCTAGGAAATTCATGAGCCACTTATCCAAAGCCCTGATCATTGCCGGAGGTATGAGCTCTACCCTCTTGATGACAGGCTGACAGGTGCTCACGGGACCGCTATGTACAGTACACACTCACATAGGTAGAAGGGATCTGTGAATGACAGCTTCAGCGCTCCACAATGTGGGAGCGCTCGCCGGCTGTGAGCAAAGCGCGGCGATGCTGCCAGGCAAGATATCTCACAGCGCTAAATAAGACAGCGCTGTGATGACCTATATCAGCCCCAATGGATAGGCAGATGTGGATGGTGGAGCACCCGATGTAGCGCTCTTACGGTAAAAACTACAATAGAATACTTTGTATCAAACTTATGTCCCCAGTGTCAATTGTGTCCTTAAAGAATAACTGTCACACTTAGACCCTAATTTAAATTTTCATATATGTAGTTACTAATAACATGATATTCCAGAATCAGTTACTATTAGACTGACTTACCCCATATTTAATAAGATTCAGCCCTTAACAACCAGTCTGCATAAAACTGCAATTTCACTATTCAGTTAAGATGGCCGCCACTGCCCTCACCCTGAGGCTAATCCCGCCTGCCCTTACTAGCCAGTAACAATAGCCCCCCAAATGTGTCAGTAACCAGAGCCCTCCCCCCTAAAGGGTTAATCTCCTGCAGCACAAAGAGGCCCTCTTACCACATGTTGCTTTCATTTATACACTGAGCAGACGGCAGATCTCCCTTCCCTGGTCTGCGCTGCTCCAACTCTGCTTCTCCAGCTCTGCTGAGTGAGGGAGCGTCTGCCAAGTGCAGGGACAGGGAGAAGTGCACACAGCCCAGGCACTGTTATCAGCTGCTGGGGAGGACCTGGCTTTAATAATTTACTTACAGTCCCTGGTTGTCTGTAATCTGACCTTGCAGGCTGCGTGCTTCTGCGTCCTCCGTTCTTCAACACATAGACGGACCTGCCTGGCAACCCTATTTTAAGCACAGGTAAAAGTAGGCAGTACAGGGGCCACCAAGGAGATATTAATCACCACAATCCAATACTCAAAAAAAAAAAAAAAATACGACAGTTATAATTTAACAATAACAGATGAAAACAGAGCAGCAGCAGCGTGTTTTGAGAGGAAGGTTCACCGATAAGGATCCTCATTATGCTAAGCACGCCCGCTCCTGCCCCTGAACCTTTCCCTCAGATGAGCCCGCCAAAACTGCTATTTAAACTGTACAGTATGTAACAAAAAAATTATTCTGTAAATTGTCCTGATGAAGAGGGCGCTCCGCCCTTGAAATGCGTCGACTGATACTTAAAAAAAGAATATTGAGCAGAGATGTGGTCACTTACTTTTTACTTTTCACACTGCTAATAATTCTCCTGGAATCGAGAGAGGAAGAGACCAGCAAGGCATCCCCCGATGGGCCCGATACCAGCAAGGCTTATACAGCTGTTGTGACTCCTCACAACAGTATCCGGTAAGCGCAATACGCACCAAATACCCATACTGACACTAAGACTATATTGCACATGGGGCTTTTGTCTTTTCTCTGCTTACTTTCCAAGAACCATTGCTACAGATTTTGCTGTTTTCTTGCTCTAACTGTCTAAGTTAGCCTGCCTATAGAGCATGATTTTACCACAGCCCTGAATTAAAGGATAAGATAACTCAGACACCTTCTATAGGATAACCAAATGAGAAGACCTTAGCACCAGGAATAATGACCAACCTTCTACAACCATGAAAGCGCACATTCTAGATCTCTAACTCACACACTCAATATCATTGCTGAAGGCTCTTACTCCTTCCAATTCTCCAAGTCTTCTTTCCAGCAGAAATGTTAAAATAATGCACATGGGGGAGTATCATGAGCTAGGTTGTTTAGGTCTTTTTTTTTTAACAAAAAATCGCTTCCTGGCCATGTTCTTTCCTTGTCCTTTCCCTTTATTGTATTAGGACTATAATTGTCCTGCAAGGTTTCAGGATCAGTCGCTCATATTCTCCCTGCTGACTGTGCTTATATTCACCGCTTGATTTGGATTATAGTTCCTGCTACATTGTCATCATTTCATATCTCAGAACTATTGTTTCCGATGCCGTTATTGCTTTATTGCAACATAGTATAGACTTGATGTCCCCTCGCAGGAGGTCTAACATAAACAAGGAACAGAATAAAGTTACATTATAAAACATACATATTCAAGTGACATAAATGCAAATAAAAGACAGGTATATTAGAAAATCCCGGATATCAGAGAAGCTGATATTGGTGGTTTGGATGTCTTCTAGTTGCGGGTAGGTAAAAGCCAGTGAAAAATCTCTTTCTAAGTTTCTCATAATGTTACAAACTCAGTTCTTTTGCAACACTTCTGGTCACTAGGACGATGAGTGCAAGTGACTTTCCCCACCAGTAAGGCCACAGGGGTGACACTACAGACAATGGTTCACAGCTGAAGTCACACAGTGCCAGACAAGTCATCAATATGTGATGAGGTGAGCGGAGAAATTGTATGGCAGAAGCTGTACATTTAGAGAGTAAGTAAATGGCCATACTTTAGCATTCACAATATGGCCATCCCTAGACTACAGCAGGTCCACTCAGAACCCTCTGGTGATCTGTGTCCAGTTTAGCAGAACCATGGGGCGCTTGAGGTTTTTCATCCATAATATGGATGTAAAACCTTAAAAAAAAATTGAGCTTGGGGTCTAAAATCCCCTCTGTGGCAACAAAATATTTAAAAAGCTATATTTATCCCAAACTATCCATTCCCCTTCAAGTCAACATGTGATTTTAGGATCCAATATCCCAGACTGATTCATTTAACATTCTTTATATTGAAGCTCTGTTTTTCTCATACAAAGCTCTGAATCCCCTACAGAGAGACACACATGTAAAAGATAAAAATTCTGACTGCGTGCAGTCACCACCAGGGGGAGCCTAGTAGCACTGTATACTGGTTTATTATTTAGTTGACTTTATAACAGTTTACAGCAAACCCCTAAGCTCCCTCAAAAAGTTTCTAAGCCCCCCAAAGGTCAACAGAATGGTGGCCCCCTGTGTGAAAAAAAAAAAAAAGCAATGTGCATGCATTACCTCTGCTCAATTCACTTTTATGGGACTGCTGGAGACAACAGTCACATAGAAGTGGAAAGATTGGTTGTCTGCTTCATTCACACAGGGAACTTGTGGACCACTATTCCTGGAGTCCCAGTGGTTGGACCTATCCAGCTGATGGACCAACCTCTTTTTATCTCCGAGCCTATGCATAGTTTTTAGAGTGCTGTATCAGAAAAATGGCACTTCAACTATTATAACTATATATTAAGAAATTAAATGAGTTTTCCAGGAAAATATAAAAAACGGGTGAAAAGGGGTACAAATAATAATATAAATAATAATAATAAGGTTTTGCTCCCCAATTCCCCACCACGGCCATTCTTACTGCTCTTGTTCCCAGCTCAACACACAGAAAATACCTGAAGATGGCAACGCAGCCAAACACTAGACAAGGCGGGACACTGCTGTGGCCAGTGATTGGCTGAGTGGGGTGTCCAGCCCAGGCCATTTCCTGTGTCTTGAACCATGTCCAGGAAGTGCAGAGCAGCAGGGACTGGAACAGCAGTGGTTGGGAATCAGTGGATTTAGGTAATATATATTTTTTTTTATCCCTTATTGTCCTTCTTAAGTCTTCCCAAAAAAAACATTGACCAGCAAAGAAATTTAGACCAGTTAAGAGTTAAAAAATAATACACAAAAAAGTACATTAATGGGGTTATGCCATGATTGATGTAAAAATGAAAATTAGAAATCATATAGTACTAGACAATACCTTTCTAACAGATCTAGAACCAGCCCTGTGCCTCACATGAATGTCGACATTTCCCCATTCAATGCTCCAGCTCTGCTAGATGTATTTCAAGCCGGCAGCTCAGGGGGGCAGGACCTTTCTGCTGCAGATCTCTCCCTATAACCGCCACAGCTTCTAACAGCATATACGGCTGGTGGCAGTTGAAGATTTTAACTGAGTACATTCGACCAGCTCAGTGAGACGGACAAAAAAATAGGGAAAAGAACAAACAGCAGGTGGCGCTCTACAGATACGTTTTATTGAATTATCTCGCTGGCTATACTAAACTTTTAATTCCATGCAATTACAAAAGTAATCGTATCCAGGTGCTGGTTTGAAAAATGTAGAGTATGTTTAGTGACACAACCCCTTGGGAGAACTAAACATGATATCGTTTGCAATGCTAGCAATACATTGTGCGGACTAATTCCTATTATACCTATACAGTGTTTATATATGGCGTGCAGACACATCTGCTGTACAAAATGCTAAAGGCCCTTCATTTCGTCTGTTGTTTTAATGTTTCCAAGGCGGCCTAGATGGGACACCGCTTCATTAGACGGTTGACATTTGTCCAGTTAAAACTATTGACTCATGCTTTCGTTACTTCCTCATCAAATTACTGCCGTGCCACAGCTGATCCGACTAGATTTTCCATTTCTTATAAATAGCCACCAGAAAAGTATTAATTATCCTAGTACGATTTAATGCACCGACTGCCTTAACCTTTCAGGTTCCCTTAAACGCCGGAATAACAAGCCCTATCTATAGCCGAGAACGTGATTTATGACGGGAAGGTTTAATTTCTGTTTTTAAATATGTTATCCACCGATCTGCATGCATTTAAATTCGCCCCGTAACACTTTCCTCTGTCTTCAGGCTGTTGTTTAATATTCAAGGATGATTTTTGTCCACATACATTTTGGTCTGTGTCACCTCAGATTAAATTATTACTGTTTGGAGCCTCTCGGAGCAGGCCCCAGGCCCTTATTTACAAGAATCAATGAAACGGTAATGAAAATCCATTTTTCATACTATCAGTCCTGGCCTCCTTTTATTTAGTTAGCAGTGTCAAAGTAAGCAATTCATTTTGTGCAAATGTCAGGGGGAGAAGAAAAGGACGGGCCGTCGAAGGGTTAATTAGCAAATAAATCTGCATACTGGCACCAATGGTTAAATGCAGGAGAGGAGGGAGCGGGGGTGGGCGGCAAGGAACACCTAAATGTAGGCAAAGTAATGTATATTGACATATAAGCAAAGGCCTCCTATGATGAATATTGAAATATATATGCAAAGCAAAGGAGATGTGTTACGTTGTAGATCTTGGTGTAGCTCGTGAGGAAATGAACCATTTATATTCAGCAATTTAGCAAATATCCTGCGTTTATCGGTAGCGGGCGCACAGGAGTGGATTTGTCTTGGTAATTTATTTAGGTAAATATATTTATTCTTGCAGGTTTTTTTTTTTTTGGGGGGGGGGGACTCGTTGCTTTTATAGTCAATGCATAAATATTTAACAGCACGTCTGAAATGTTATTCATCTCATTTATCAGGCCTGGATGTGGCGGAGGCCGGAAGTTTTGATGTTTCACCTTAACCAAAACTTGAGACTGATTAAACAAAGGGAAGAAATCAACGAGGAGGAAAAGTTCTGCTAAACAAACAAGAAGAAAAGCAAACAATTTGGAAACAACTTCCAGGAAATGTGAAGTGTTCAGCTACATTTTACCTACTGAGGGTAAACAGAATGGATGCTTCTGTTTAACAAGGTTCTCCGCTTTGGGTAATCTACGCTTGTTTGAAGGGTCCCTTGACAATCCGCTGATCGCAAAGCGTGCCTTTGCTGGGACCCCCATTGATCAGCTGTAATCTGTTTGGAAACCTGGCAGTAAGTGTTACATTTCTCTGCAGCGCCACCACAGGGGAAGTTGAGAATTGCAGAGTGTCCATTCAGAACAGTGGGCAGTCTATGTAACACGGGACCTCTAGAGTGATAGATGCTTAGTGTAGCCAATCATCCATCACTGTGGCCAAAAAGATGGGACACCCTCTCTTAGCTCAGAATTCCATAAAAAGATACATAAAACTGGTTTTTTATACTGGAATTTACAATCATAGATGTCAATTCTGTAAAATGAATGAGGCATCAGCGGGCTCTGATAGGTGCTGGATAGGGATGAGTGAACCCGAACTACAAAGTTCTGGTTTGTACCGAACTTTGCGAGTACGGGTACCTGGACTTGAACCTAGAGTTTTTCACTGAAGTCCGGGTTTGGGTTCGGTGTTTGGGTGATTCTATTATTTTCCGTTATAACATGGTTATATCGGAAAATAATGGCATTCTTAAGACAGAAAGCAAAACAATATGGCCATTTAGGGTTTAAAAAAAAACTCACCTCATCCACTTGATCTCGCTGCAGCAGCTTCTTCTATCTTCAGGACCTGCCAAAGGACCTGCGAAGTGCGCGAAGACGTCACCCCACTCCAAATGGCCATATTCTTTTGTATTCTGTCTTAAGAATGCTATTATTTTCTGATATAACTATGTTATAAAGGAAAATAATAAAGTGAAGTTCGAATCCCAATTGACTTCAATGGGGTTCGGGGTCAAGTTTGGGTCCCGAACCCGAACTTTGACCTGAAGTTCGACCGAACTTCCACAGGTTCACTCATTCCTAGTGCTGGATTGTCAGATTTACTAGATTATTGGGCAGTCTTTTTTTTAAGAGAAATTAATTTCTAAATCAGTTCTCTTTGATTAGCTTTGTGAGACCTTTTAGATTAAGACATTCCAGATTAAATATACTGTATGTATGTATGATAGATAGATAGATAGATAGATAGATAGATAGATAGATAGAAGAAGGATTTTTTATGACTGTCATGTCGTAGTCCAAGCATGTCTCAGTCGCAGCTTGACACAATAGACTATCATTACAATACATGTCGCCGTGTAGCCCTAGCCTTCAGCAATGTTACAGTGATATACCTGCAGCATGGTACCAAGAGAGGTACAGAATAAAAACTACACGATTGCTGAATTGATTGGAAAACCTTACCTATAACTAATAATTTAGTTTATGGTTGGATTTAAATCAATGAGCCCCCATCCCCCCCACATCTCCTGAAATTATTTTTCTGCTATGTCACACACGGGATTCTTATTAATATAGCTGTTTTGAAACATAATGACAGAAACTGATTAAAAAAGTGAAGACACAAAACACCTCGGCATGTAACGCGTTGAAAAAAATGACAGTCTAGTAAATTATTACACTTTACTGATATAGGTGGTGTGAAGTTAGGGAAAACAGGCAGGACTGTACATGTTAAAAACATCCAATTACATATGTGCCATCAAGTTGTTGTATATAACCCCAGGGCCGTCTTTAACGCGGGGCAAAAAGGGCAGCTGCCCTGGGCCCAGTTGCTCCTGACCACTGCCCCATAAGATGCACTTTTTTTCCCCCTGCGTCTTATGGGGGAATACTAATGAGCGCTTCCATTATGGAAGCGCTCATTAGTACTGGAGGACCAGGAAGCGGTGAAAGCTCTGTACTCACCGCTTCCTGGTCCTCCACTGTCGGCTGTGATTTCACGCTATGCACGCCAGTTCACAGAGCACAGCCGACAGCAGGAGGAAGAAGATCGCGGGCGGTGAGGAGCGGTGGCGTCCAGGAGCAGGAGAGGTAAGTGCTTTATTTTTTTTGTGATCTGAGGCTAGGGGCTGCTGCATTATGGCTGGGGGCTTCTGCATTATGGCTGGGGGCTGCATTATGGCTGGGGGCTGATTATATATGGCTGGGGGCTGATTATATATGGCTTGGGGCTGATAATATATAGCTGGGGGCTGAATTATGGCTGGGGGCTGATTACATATGGCTGGGGGCTGATTACATATGGCTGGGGGCTGATATGAGGCATGGGGGTCTCATCTGAGGTCTGATTGAGGGTCTTCTTTATAATAGGCTCTGATCTTAGGTCTTATTAACATTGGGGATCTGATTGGAGCAGTGAGCTGAGGTCTGATTAATATTGGGGGTCTGACCTGAGGTGTAATGAAAAATATTTGTTTCTTATTTTCCTCCTCTAAAACCTTGGTGCGTCTTAAGGGTTGAAAAATATGGTACTTGCTTGCTCCTTCTCCCAACCTCCCCTACGCTTTGCGTACACCGCGCGCCGTGACATCACGCGGAGACACTGCAACGCTAGGGTGATCCAAGCCCTGGTCACCTTCTTGAACTGCAGAGCGATTCCCACTTCCAGCCCTAAGGCCCGGCTGCCCAGAGCACTGATCCTGAGCCTGCTGGCATCTTCAGTACTGTAAGTATTTACATTAACTCACTGTAAGCTATAATATTTATATATATATATATACATATATATATATATATATATTGTTTTATGTGAGTAAGGGTGCTGGGTTTTTGGAGAAGGGGGGTCGGAGAGGTGGGAGGGAGCTACAGGTGGTAAATAAGTCAAGCTAAGGACTTATTTGTGAACCAGTTCTTTATGTTCACATTATTAAAGTTTACTACTCTACGAGGTGTGTGCATTTTTTTGTGTGTGTGTTGTGGTGGAGGGCGTGATTGCATGCTAGGGTGTGTAACGGTGGGATCCAGGGGGCCCAAGTAAATTCTTGTCCAGGGTCCAATCGATATTAACGACGACCCTGTATAGCCCACCGACAAAATGTGAGCAGCCTGCCGTCTTTTACTTGATTCTGAAGCATCAATATAACAATCCATCGAATGAACCAAAACACATTGGGAAAGAGAATTCTAATAAATTGAGTTTACAATCTTATTCAATACATACTGTGAACAACGAATGTGTAAGCAAAGGTTTCCTTGAGATGAACATAATGCAGCAGCTTGGGAGGAGCCGGAGCGGAGGATGGGAGTCGTGGTGGCTATGGTTGTTACAGTCAATCACAGTGGCTTTCTTTATACTGTAGCTCCCTAAGGCCATGGAGTGAAATGAGGTCACACCCTTTCTTCCCCAGGGCACACCCTGATTCAAAAGCTCCTGCCTGATAGAAGTTGGGGTGCCCGTGATGTTAAGTATTTGTATGGGTGCAAGACAAGGCATATAGAGTGTAATATGGTAGAAGAATAGATGTTTCTCTTTACTCAAGTGAAATAAATCACTGAATAAAGTGGCCTAAATGGGAGGAAATGCTCATAACCCCAAATACTGTAGCGTATTTATAACCGGGGGAGCAAAACCTCCACATGTGATCCGCTGTGAGTCGGACCTTAGCACCTATCAGACAGTGTTTACACACTATAGGTAGGTTTAGCGGTAGGTCCCACGCCAACTGAGATGCCTTGACGGGGTGCGCGGGCTCCGATATGTTCTGGAACGGAATATATTGGCTATAGTCTCATTTTAACATCTAGCGTGGGGGTTTAGCCTTGTTTTTTCATTTGCATATATTGTAATGCACCTTTGCAGTAATTTATTTATTCTCATAGTCTAATCCACACATTATTCCATCTTGTGTAGGATTTTTTTTTGCGGCACATGTGGTCCGCTGCCGGCATCCTCCATTGTATGCATAATTTGCTGGGGATGGCCGTTTGTCACGGATCGCATGTGGAGGTTTTGCTCCCCAGGTTATAAATACGCTACAGTATTTTGGGTTCTGAGCATTACCTCCCATTTAGGCCATTTTATTCAGTGATTTGTCTCCATATGTATGGAATGTGCCATTTTTTATCTTTGGTAACATTCTCGTGCACCTGGTAGCCTGTGTCACACTAGCCTGTTATAGGTGGGGCTAACAGCCTCCTCCCTCCTCCCATTGTATTTGTGATCTTACTTTGGAGGTTTATGGAAGCTTGGCTGTGAGTCGGACCTTAGCACCTATCAGACAGTGTTCACACACTATAGGTAGGTTTAGCGGTAGGTCCAGCGCCAACTGAGATACCTTGACGCGGTGCGCGGGCTACGACATGTTTTTGAACAAAATATATTGGCTAAAGTCTCATTTTAACATCTAGCGTGAGGGTTTAGCCTTGTATTTTCATTTGCATATATTTAGGGTGGCCACTGGCTTCACCCTAGAAAGCCGGACCTGCCCAAACCACACCCACAATGCCCCAACCACTCCCACAACGACCCAAACCACGCCTCCAAACCACATAAAGCCACGCCCCCATGCAAGTGAAACCACGCCCCCACTATCGGCTGGGAAAAAAACACGGGGGAGGAGAGGGAAGAACTTTGTGAATGGAAGGTAAACGGGGGCAGCTGGGGCACTTCTCTTCCCCTCAGTCATCCACAGGGAGCCATGTCTGCGGCTCTAGTGACTGACTGGGGGTGAGAGAAGCCTCGGTCAGTTGCTGCAGCTCGCGCTCACACAGCACAATGCTGCTGTCTGAGACGTGAGCTACTGAAAAGGAGGACATCCCTGTGTTGGCCACCCTAATATATTGCAGTGCACCTTTGCAGTGATTTATTTATTCTCCTTATTCGAGTGCAAAAAGCAAAACACAGTTCCAACTGTTCACAGTGCAATTATGTCCCAGATAATAATGTATTGGTTTAGGCACCGGTGGGAGTTGTGACCCAACTCTCTCTGTCTGAAGTCTATTCCAACAGAATCTATGATGGGCAATAGTACTCGTGCAGTAACGGTTGTAGTGTCCACTGTGGGAAACAGGGTTTTGAAGGCATGTCTGTCCAAGACCTGTCCAAGTGTGAAGGGTGTCTTAACAGTTTCTTTCACTGCAGCAAAGTCCAAATGGTTGTAGTAGCAGGTTACCTTACTGACTTCTATGCTTGGCCATGCAGATTCCAAGTTCTCCAGCTCTCTCCTATGTCTTTCTCTACTTGTGTAGATCATGCAGAGATGAGTGATTCTCTGTAGCTTGAGACCAAAGAAGAAGGAGCGCATGGATTTGGCCTCTTCTCTCTTTGAACTCCAGTCTAGATTGACTAAGTGAGCTGGGGACGGATCCTGTATCCCTACCCAACCTCCTGCAAGAACAGAGCCATGATTGTTAACCCTGGCTGTGTCATTACATTGCATATCAATATATTAAATAGCAATACATTAAATAACAAATCATTTGTAGATACCCCCTGCTCTGGGGTACTACAATAACCTTTGATGGTCAAGTTGGAAGCAAGTTCACCTTCATGTAAAAATCTTCTCATCTACCATAAGGATTTTTTGCTCTATTAAATAAATTTAAACTTCCTCCTTTTGTATTTTTTTTTTTCATAGGATTGCCCAACACTCTGTGGTTGGAACAGCCAAACAATTTCAGAATCTGCCAAAACAAATGCATTGATCCTGCTGATCACTATCAGTTATGTGTGATTTGTTGCACAAGCACTGTTATGGTAATGCACCCTCTTTTTGCTTCTGTACCATGTATCTCTGATGGTTGTCTATGGGAAGTATCTAGTTAACACTGACAGTCTTACCCCCTAGAGAGATCTTAGATGGGCAGGCCTGCAGGAAGGATGTATTTGTGAGAGCTCCTGAAAACTAGGCCTAGTCCAGGGAACCCACATCCCTGAGGCTAAAAAACTACCAGAAAGCTACTAAACTGCAAGACTAACACCGAGAGAAAGAGAACAGTCATTCACAGATGCTAGAGAGGCATTTCAAGGTAATGCTTGAAAAACAGTAATGGTAACACACAGTTATGGATATGTGATGTCAGAGCCCTATAAACAGTGGCAGCCATCTTGGATTCAGCCATTTTCCAGTGTACTTAGTGCAGGGAGAGACGTCAGCAGGAGCTAGGGAATGTGCTAGGAAAGACTTTAAAACGTTTATTTTGCTGTATAGAAGTTCAGGGAAAGGATAGGAAGGAATCATTCCACAGTATTGAAGCAGAACAGGGTTCAGTAGGGGAGGTTACAGCCTGGGTAATAGGAACAATCCTATTACACCTTGCTGCACTGACTGGGAATCCAAATTGCCATTATACAGCTCTGTAATTCCAGCAAACTGTTCTTGTTATTAGGGTGCAAGTGCTGTGTGATACAGCCATTAACAGGGGTTATTACAAGGAAATATTTCTACGTCTTATTTGCCCTTGTAGGGTGCAGTTATTTTTGGCTTGTACTACTGTGAAAAAAGGAGCTTATTAGCCGTTGTGTGGCGAAGTGAAAAACTTACAGCCCTTTTTGGTGTGTATTAGTGGGGTGTTTTAATTTCCTTTTTATTTATGTATTTGATTTTACAGTATGTCAGACAGAGAAGTGCCAAGCCCTGCACAGGGGAGTGGCAGAGGTCACAGCAGAGTAAGGGGGCATGGCAGCAGGAGTCGCAGCTAGAGGCATGTGCTCCCGGTGTCATCTAGCGGCCGTTTCTTGAGCACCAACCCAGAGGTTCTTGAATGGTTGAATCGGTCATCCACTTTGTCCCAAGTGACATCAGACACCCCCAGCCAAGATTCGGTGGGTTCGTCGGACACAACCCTTAGTTGGCATGGCGCTGGAGCAGGCACTGTGCCCTCACCTGTCCTCAACCTGCCTCTGTCCTTTTCTGTTCCCTCAGACAGAGAAGTATTATATGTGTAACGCCCCAGAGTGGCATTACCACTACTGCACCTTGCTACTATCTCTAATGGGCTAATATAATGTCATCTTGTGTATTTATTTCAGGTCCACTAAACTGTGCATTCCTATTTTTATGGTAACTGTTATGTTGCAAACATGGCAGGGCTACAGTTAGGTGGAATTCCATTCTAACACCTCCCTCTGTGGAGGAGTGAGCAAGTCCAACTTTCTGCAGGAAGGGTGGGGACCAGTTTCTAGAGCAGTCTAGCTTACCCCCTGCTAGGGGAAGGAGGGTGTGCTGGGCAGGTCTCTGGTGAACATGCCCAGGCCAAGCCAAGCCAGCCAGAGCACCTTCAGCTCTGCTGGATGCGGAGGCCACAGCTTAGAGCCTCAGGAGCCAGGAGGAGAGTTCCCTGGCATAATTAAGAGACAGCCTACCAAGAGAGAAGTTGCAGCATAAAGAATAAGTTGAGTTACACAGCAAGCCTGTCAGTACAGCAGAGCCAGAGATCAACAGCTGTAGCAGAATTGAGTTTGCCTGCCAGAGTTTTAATGCCAAAGCCTGCTGGGACCAAGAAAAAGCCTTAAACTTCATCACAAGGTCTGGACTCAATTATTTCTTCAAATTCCTCAACTATTTCCCCCTATTTTTCTGCTTCAGAGCCAACGCCTAGGGTCCAGCCATATCCAGGTAGGAGCACCATGACACTCTCATACAACATAAAGGGACATTTTAGGCAACCCTATACCACTCGGCCATTCCTACCCCTGGGTACCACCACCATTTACATATGCTGTGGGCTCATCTCCACTATACAGTGAGGACAAGTTACTAGAGGACAGTCAGCAGCTACTGGCCAGCCAAGAGGTGGAGGAGACATACACCGCTTTCTCCGGTAGGTGGGCAAGTAGTGATGAGGAGAGTAGCGTGGGAGCTGGTGTTGCGAGCGGTCAGGCGGACATCAGTTGCAAAGAAAGGGGGTTAGTCAGCACATCCCAATGCGCAGGTGCACGTTGCTATGGCTGAAAACACAACATAGAACAAAACATACAATGCAACAGCACTTTGCAAACCAAATAAAGTACAAAAATGAATTATATTGCTAATGCTATGTTTATAAATTAGAGATGCTTGGCAAATCATTTGGTACAAAATTATTTGAGCCCGTCTGCCACACGTCAAGGCGATCTCTGTAAGACGGGAACCTAGCACTAAGTTAAACCTGTTAAGTGCCATGACAGCGAACATGAAGTTCAAGGGACGTAGGTTCCGCATGCATGCTGGGCCCCCTTTTCTTTGCAGCTTGTATTGGAGGTGAGGCTGACTCCTCTGTTTGGTTGTGCACTCCTGATTAGCCTGTTTGCCTCATAGGCTGCTTTTAAATTAGTATGAGTATAAAGCTTAGTTTGCTCTGGATGCATGCTGGTACTTGTAGTCCCTGTATTCAATGGAAGCCATTTTGGCACTGAAAATGATAAAAAACAAAAGGGGGCCCAGCATGCATGCGGAACCTACATCCCCTGAACTTCATGGTCACCGTCATGGCACTTAACAGGTTGAACTTAGTGTTAGGTTCCTGTCTTACAGCGATCGCCTTGACGTGTGGCAGACGTCTCAAATAATTTTGTACAAAATGATCTGCCAAGCATCTCTAATTTATAAGCATAGCATTAGCAATAAAATTCATTTTTGTACTTTATTTGGTTTGCAAAGTGCTGTTGCATTGTATGTTTTGTTCCAGGTGGACATCAGTGACGTGCAGACAGTACTCGATGATGATGATGTAACTCAGGGGTCAGCAACCTTTGGCACTCCAGGTGTGGTGAAACTGCAACTCCCAGCATGCTCACTTGCTTGGCTGTTCTCAGAACTCCCATAGAAGTGAGTGGAGCATGCTGGGAGTTGCAGTTTCACAACAGCTGGAGTACTGATCCCCAATGTAGCTGATCGCACTTGGGAGCTAGGTGAATTAGGGGCTTCATCATCATTGGGAGAAGAGGGTAGTAGCTTGCCGGTGAGGCAGCGGCGGAGCCAGCAAGTCACTAGAGTAGCCGGGAGTCAGCAGGGTGGTAGCAGTGGGAGGTCTGGAGCCAAATGTGCCCGAGGTAGACCATCCGCTTAGCAGGAGCCTAGCTGCCCGGAAACTAATGGTGCAGGAGTTCACGGAATCAGCATTAGTAGCAGTCAGTCAGTGTAGAGTGTTGGGAGTAAAATCACCTATGCGACAGTGTGGCAGTTTTTTTTTATCCACCGGAGGAGAACATGGACATTTGTAGAATCTGGAACCTTCACACCACCGCCCTGCGTCAACATATGCAGCGTCACCATGAAGTGGCCTGGGAGAACCGTGGCTCTGCTGCATCACCCAGTGGCACACACCCGATTTCAGGCAGTCAGGGCTCCACCACCTCAGCCGAAGGGAGCTGTCTGTCCTTCCAAATCATCTGCTGGTCCTGATGCTCTGCTCCTCCTTCTCGTCAGTCATTCCATCAGAAATCGATCACAGAAGCAATTGCCAAGAGACAACAATATGCGTGCACTCATCCAACGGCGCAGAAGCCGAATGTGCTCCTGACCAAGTTGATGGTGCTGCAGTCCCTCCCTTTCCAAGTGGTGGACTCTGCATCTTTCAGAGAACTGATGGCTTGTGCCGAGCCAAGGTGGAGAGTCCCAAGCCGTCATTTCATTGCCAAAAAGGCAGTAGCAGCCCTGCACACATATGTAGAACAGAAGGTGGGCCAGTCCTTGACCCTGTTGGTGTCTGCCAAAGTGTACTGCAGAGCTGAAGTGTGGAGCTGTAACTAAGGTCAGAGACAATACATGTCCTTTACGGCACACTGGGTCGACAACGGGAAGAACATGGTGTCAGCGCTGCGTCAAGAAGGTTTCTGAAGTCTTCCACCCATCTACAAGACATCCTAAAAATGGCCAGGAAACTTTGCATGCACTTCAGCCACTTGTACACTGCAAAGCACACCCTACTGCAGAACAGCATCCCCCAACATAGGCTGATATGTTTCAACCCATTCAAATTCCACCCTCCATATGTTGGACCGACTATTCAAACAGAGAAAGGCCATAAACGATTTCTTGATGATCCAAGTGGACAGAGGTACTCACCTGCGTAACTTCGATGTCAGCCTGTGGCAACTCATGTGTGACACCCGCTGTTTGCTCAGGTCCTTTGAGGAGGCCACATTATTTGTCAATCGCGAGGACTAAGGGAGGAACAACGTCCTTCCACTGCTTCATGTCCTGGAAACGATGTTGGTAAATATGGCTGGTCATGGGACTATAGACGTGGCACCTGGAAATGTTATCAATAATATGCCATTTGTGGAAAGGTGGGAATATTACATTCCAAATTTAATTTTGATACCATTTAGGATATAAAGTATATTTCCCAATTATATAGTAAAAGATACAAGGCAAATTTTGCTGAACAAAAAATTCTGAAAAGTGGAGACGAGAGAGGTGATTCTTAATAAATTCAATTCAGTTCAAATTTTGTAATTCAAGATGATTCTGAATCCAGTTTTAGTGATTTGATTTGGCCAAATTTTGGAGAGTAAGAGAGAGAGAAAGAAGAAAAAGGGAGAGATGAGAGAATACATATGGTCCTAGGAGACCTTAGAGTGTCATACACAATTTTCTGGCCAATTGGAGAAATCTCGATTCGGATAGTATCGATACGGACCTGAATCAAAACAGATTAGAATTTTGAGCAATTTGCAAATTTCTTGTCCAAAGGTGTCATCCCATTTATTGTCACTGTGGGAAAAAAAGAGTTAACTGAAATTAGAACTCCAAGAGTTAAACATAGATCTACAGTTCAGCACAAACACAATAGAATTTTAGAAAAACTTTCATTTTTTTTTCCCAGAAGGCTTACCTTCAAAAAAGAATGCAGGTAAAAATAATAATATCACTAGCTGCTGATTCTTTCCCGTGGCATTGTCTACAGAGAAAGTTCTTGGCATGTTAACTGCTCCGTTTCCCGAGTTTCTGATAGGTTCATAAATGGAAGCTCAAAGGAGGAGGGAAAGGAATAAAATTTAATAACAGAATAAAAATGTAAATAAAGATTTGCCTAAAATTACTTGTCCAGGAAATAATTCTCCCTCCCCCTTGAGCTAATACTTTGATAAGCTCAGTATGGAGATCCTGATTTGGAGCGTGACCTTTGAAAATGCTCTCTAGCTTGATTAAAGATGTATTAAATTTGTTTAAATAAACCTCGTTGTAATGGCATATCATTTGTAAGAAGCTATTAGGGGGTTAGAAACTGTACTGCACTATTTGCATGAAAATGTTCCGGCTCGAGCCGAGGATCTCTCCTGAATTAGCTGCAAAGAGGAACACTTTCATCATTACAAGAAAGACTGAAATATAATAGTGAGCGGAGGGAGGAGGGGGAGGGAGGGACAGGGAACCAACAACACCCGGTTATTAATACAAAATCCACTTTAGGCAAGAGATGTTATAATTTTATAGTTCATGCGAGCACGGTGGTGTTATGACATTGTTCTATCAGCGCAATTGGAGAATCATTTCTTAGGAAGGCTTCTGATTCAAAGAAACAAAATTGTAATAGACCATCAATGTGTGAGTGGTGGAGGTCCAACCACTAGGACCACCACCAATCAGCAATATAAAGGAACGCAGATCCTCTTTGATGCTTACAGTATGTCAACATAATTTAAAACCCCTTTTAGCTTCCAGAAAGTGAACTATCTTTCTTTGGACTCCACCGATGGTGTCAGGAACCACCAGCAATGTCTACAGCAGGAGTTGGCCAATTCTTGATTGTGATTGACAGTATAATAGCTAACGGGTTCCAAGTAGATTGGGCATCACTTTAAACTTTTTTCTTTTCAACCGAATCTCCAGAACAGGGGTTCCCAGGGGAGGGCTGGCAACCTTAGTCCTGGGGGGAAAATCCAGTCAAGTGGCCCATTTTTAGCCCCGCCTATTATTAAAGCCCCTCCTACATATAATAGGCCACTCCCAACAAACACTGTACAGCTGACATTCTGTAGTTGAGGCCTGTCTCTACACATCATACGGAGAGGGGAGGCCTGTCCTACAGCCAGGAAGCTCCTCCACTCTCCTCCCTCCCGAGATCCTGCTCAAGGCTTGTGGTTCCCCCCTACCATCTGCCACCTGCCAGTGGCCTGCTGTCCCTTTTTGGACGTCCTCACCCAGCTCTGAATCCTCCTTCTGCAAATGGCAGACCGCCATGATGATTTTTCAGCCATCTCCCATCTCTGCAGAGATTGACAAACAGACATTAGTTTCTCACATTTCCATCATCTTCACATCTTCTGAACACCCTTTCCTGCCCCCCTCAATACTATACTGCAGAAACAGTCCCCCTGGAAATACTACTACCACACAGATAGTGCCCCCCAATACTGTGCCCGCTGTGCCCCCAATACTATACTGCAGATACAGTCCCCCTGGAAATACTACTACCACACAGATAGTGCCCCCTTCAACAATTATTGGCACACAGTGCTCTAAAAAATAACTGCGCCCAGACACTAATAGTATAAAGATAATGTCCCCCAAAAATAATTGTGCTGAGCTGATACTATGTCAGGGTGCCCCCCAAAGTAGCAGTGCTCCCCAAAATCCCACAAATAGAAATAATTCTCAGCCAGACCACACTTAGTAGTAATAATGCCCCTATAGTGCCCATACTAGTAATCATGTTCCTCATAGCCCCCCAGTAATAGTAAAGCCCACCATAATACCCCCTAGTAGTAATAGTTCTCCCTATAATATGACAGTACATGAAATACCCCCGCTTAGTGCCTGCAGTTGAGCTAATGTCCCCATGATGTATGCCAGTATAAAATAAACCTATATAGTGCCCCAGTAAATGCCCTCATAGTGCTCCTCTACCCCTACCCCATAGTGTCCCCCATAATATGCCAGTAAAAAAATGCCCCTTCTTAGTGCCCCAGCAGATGTCCCTAAAGTGCTTCTCTCCTCCATAATGTGCCAGTAAAAAATGCCCGTTCTTAGTGCCACCATATGCCCCAATAGTGCTCCACTCCCCCATAGTGCCCCCAAATAATGCCCCATAGTGCCGCTCTCCCCTATAGTACCTTCCATAATGTGCCAGTAAAAAATGCCCCCTTAGTGCCACCAAATGCCATAGTGCCCCCCATAATGTGCCAATAAAAAAGGCCCCTTTAGAGCCCGCACTTCCCCATATAATGTGCCCCCAAATAATGCCCCAATAGTGACACCAGATGCCCCATGGTACCGCCCTCCCCTATAGCGCCCTCGATAATGTGCCAATAATAAAAAAAAAACCTTTAGAGCCCCCAGATACCCCCTTAGTCTTCCTCTCCCCCATGCTGCCCTCTCATAATGTGCCAGTAAGAAATACCCCCATAGTGCCCCCCATAGTGCCAGCTCCACCCATAGTGCCAGCTCCCCCCATAGTGTCAGCTCCCCCCATAGTGCCAGCCCCCCATAGTGCCAGCCCCCCCTATAGTGCCAGCTCCCCCCATAGTGCCAGCTCCCCCCATAGTGCCAGCTCCCCCATAGTGTCAGCTCCCCCCATAGTGTCAGCTCCCCCCATAGTGCCAGCCCCCCATAGTGCCAGCTCTCCTATAGTGTCAGCCCCCCATAGTGCCAGCTGCCCCTATAGTGCCAGATGCCCCCATAGTGCCAGCCCCCTCATAGTGCCAGCTCCCCCATAGTGCCAGCCCCCATAGTGCCAGCTCCCCCCATAGTGCCAGCTCCCCCCATAGTGCCAGCCCCCTATAGTGCCATCTCCCCCCATAGTGCCAGCCCCCTATATTGCCAGCTCCCTTATAGTGCCAGTCCCCCCATAGTGCCAGCCCCCCATAGTGCCAGCTCCCCCCATAGTACCAGCTCCCCCATAGTGACAGCCCCCCATAGTGCCAGCTCCCCCCATAGTGCCAGCCCCCCATAGTGCCAGATCCCCCTATAGTGCCAGCCCCCCCATAATGCCAGCTCCCCGCATAGTGCCAGCCCCCCCATAGTGCCAGCTCCCACCCATAGTGCCAGCTCCCCCCCATAGTGCCAGCCCTCTTCTGCCTATAGTGCCAGCTGAGCTCCCTCATAGTGCCAGCTCCCCCATAGTGCCGGCCCCCCATAGTGCCAGCTCCCCCCGCAAAGAAAAAAAAAACAAAAAAACACCAATACTTACCTTCATCAGCAGCGATGCGATGCAGGCCTCTTCTGGCCTGTGTCCCTGCTGTGTGCTGCCCAGCTCAGGCGGCGCGATGATAATCCAGATAATCCACTCTGCTCACAGAGGGGGAGCTGAACTGGAATGAACTATTCCAGCTCAGAAACACTAAACTGTAGCTTAGTCCTTGCTAACACATTGCTGCATCCTGCTGGTGAACATGGAAATTACATACAATTAAAAAGGTTTTCAATGCACATTTGTGAGGATATTATGTAAAATTACACAAGATGACAAGGCAAATACTCTTAACAGGTTGTAGCGGGGTAAATGAGTATTGTAACACAACTCTGGGGTAGCATCAAAGCCTCTTCAACAGCAGCACTGCTCCAATTCTCATCAGTGGGTGCAGTGCCTTTAGTTACCAGCTCCGTCCACTACACAATGGACAGAGCTGTGTAGTTCCAGGTCCAGATCTGCAAGGTAACAGCTAATAAGCAGGGTCACAGGGTGTCAGACCCCTACCAATCTGATATTGATGACCTATCCTGAGGATAGGCCTGTAATATAAGAATCCTGTACAATCCCTTTAAGGCTGGAATCATACATGCAGTTTTAGTGCCAAATCCAGAAGTGGATCTAACAGGAAGGAGCAGTATCAGATCTTCAGTTATATTTTGTATTCTTATGTATCAAGAGAGAGCCTCAGGGAGGATTATTGCCATTATTGCCACTGCCTATACACAGCTATTGTACAGCAGCTCCCATTATCTATTCAGTAAAGAGAGACTTTGCTGACTGCAACCAAATAGACATGGCCATTGATTCTACCATCCATTCGCCAGCCCCCTGCGCCTACCCTTTTGCCTTCCATTCATTCACCACCATCAAGGGCATCCTGTCTACCACCAGGCCGGAGAACACAAAAGCTCAGTGTGTGCCCAGATTGACGAAAAGGTGCGCTTCATGGCAATCGTAGTCCAGGGAGCGCTAGAGAGAGGAGTCAGCCACCGTGAAGGACTACAACCACTCTCACTTGCCACCTCAACCACTTCTATCCTCCCCTGGCCTCTAGTAAACCACCACCTGTCCTGCGGCCCTCCACACATACAGCAGATGTGCAGAGAGAGTGCATGGTTTAGGATCTGGGCCCACATTATGCACTGTTGGTGGTGGAGAGTGATGAGCAGCAGGGGCAATATTTGAATTCGCGATATTTACAATATTTTGTAGAATATTCATTATATATTTGCGAATTCGAGAATTCGCTATTATTTTCTTGATTGCGAAAATCGGCAATGTAATATTCGCGTAAAACATGCGCAATACAGGCGTGGGTCACTTTTGCTACATTTTGCAAGCTGCTAGAAGTTTCCTGAGACTGGAGAAAATGATTGGCACGGCAGAACATTTAAAATGGCTTTATATGCAGATAGAGTGCGCCAATATATTCGTGATTACGCTAATCTGCAATTAATGATGCGCATATTTTGGCGCAATACGTGCAACTTCACATGTTAACAGGTCTGACTACATATTAGTGATTGGTACATTAAGTATTGTTGTGAACTTGTGACATCACAGTACTGTGTCTGTAGCATGAATGCATGGACAGCAAAGAAACAGTAAGTCCTATCACACTACCTAACACCCTGCACTGGAACCTATCAGCTACACTATATCAGGATATAACCTACACTGACTACAGTGAACTAGCAAAACCATTAACAGATTTATTTAACCAATCACTGGCAACAGGAGTCGTCCCAGAAGATTGGAAATTAGCAAATGTTGTGCCCATTCACAAGAAAGGTTGTAGGGAGGAATCGGGCAACTATAGGCCAGTAAGCCTGACATCAATAGTGGGGAAATTTATGGAAACCATACTCAAGGAGAGGATTGTGGAACATCTAAAATCCCATGGATTGAAAGATGAAAAACAGCATGGGTTTACTTCAGGGAGATCATGTCAAACTAATCTTATTGATTTTTTTGATTGGGTGACTAAAATAATAGATGGAGGAGGATCAGTAGAAATCGCTTATCTAGACTTTAGTAAGGCTTTTGATACTGTTCCACATAGAAGGCTTATCAATAAAGTGCAGTCTTTGGGCTTGGACTCCCATATTGTTGAATGGATTAGGCAGTGGCTGAGTGACAGGCAACAGAGGGTTGTAGTCAATGGAGTATATTCATACCATGGTCTTGTTACCAGTGGGGTACCTCAGGGATCTGTTCTGGGACCCATATTGTTTAATATCTTTATCAGTGAAATTGCAGAAGGCCTCGATGGTAAGGTGTGTCTTTTTGCTGATGACACAAAGATTTGTAACAGGGTTGATGTTCCTGGAGGGATACACCAAATGGAAAAGGATTCAGGAAAACTAAAGGAATGGTCAAAAATCTGGCAAATAAAATTTAATGTTAAGAACCAGATAATGCACCTGGGGCGTAAAAACCCAAGGGTAGAATATACAACCAGTGATACAGTCCTAACCTCAGTATCTGAGGAAAGGGATTTAGGGGTCATTATTTCAGAAGACTTAAAGGTAGGCAGACCATGTCATAGAGCAGCAGGAGATGCTAGCAGAATGCTGGGGTGTATAGGGAGAGGCATTACCACTAGACAGAGGGAGGCGCTCATGCCGCTCTGCAGAGCACTAGTGAGACCTCATTTGGAGTATTGTGCTCAGTACTAGAGACCATATCTCCAGAAGGATACTGATACTTTGGAGAGAGTTCAGAGAAGAGCTACTAAACTGGTACATGGATTGCAGGATAAAACTTACCAGGAAAGATTAAAGGACCTTAACATGTAGAGCTTGGAAGAAAGACGAGACAGAGGGGAGATGAGAGAGACTGCTAAATACATAAAGGGAATCAACAAGGTAAAAGAGGAGAGAAGATTTAAAAGAAGAAAAACTGCTACAAGAGGACATATGTAGAAGGAGGAGGTAGCGTAATCTAAGACTTAGCGTTTAATAGATATATAGTTAAAAAAGACGGACATAACACAAAATAACAAAATGATGTGCACACCAACAACGTGTCACAAACCACAATGTACAAAGTCACCATAGGAAACCACAATTATATGGTAAGACCAGTGTGAAACAAGGTAACACCATACTCAAAACCAGGTATACGTTCCACGGAAAGACATATATAAACTGGAACAGTCTTACCGGTCGTTGACGGTCATCTGGGTATGGTCGCGAAGTCCCAGAGGACAGTGTTACCTGAGGAACAGGGTCCCGGATGAGGCGAACTGTCCCTAGAAAGCCCTACCAGGCCTATAGGACCCTATGACCTGGTCAGGGGCCGCACGTAAGGGAACAAAAAGTAACAATGTCCCAAGACAACCCTAATTACGGGTATACAGTGACAAATTCACTGCAGTGCGTAAAATCCCTACGCGTTTCGTCTAGAGGTAAAAGCCCCAGACTCATCAGGGGATAAGGGGCTAGCATGTAGAGGAGTGTGTCCTTATCAGCTGCTGTAACAAGCAGACAGTCTATCAACAATAGACTAGAGTACTAGGGAGAGGACTTGGTCAGAGTCACTGAATAGCGAATCGCTAGTGAGATTCAGGATCTATTCCCTAATGATAGGGGTCCCTCTGTCCTAGTAGCTGTGGGTAAGGGGTAGCGTATGGCGACTCCCTGTGCGCATGTGGCGGCACCGGCTTGTATCGCCGTCCACGGTTTAAATGTGCGTCCTAAAGCGCGCGGGCCCCGCCCCCCGGGGGCGTGGAGTATGTAAAACTGATGATCGCGTCACCAGCCTACGTCACCAACCAACATAGAGAGGGCGTGTGTGGGGGCACGGCTAGCGCTGACGTGCCGGTGATGCCTTATTAGGTAAGGCCAAACGGCGCGTCACTGAAAGGGGCGGTTACTCCAAAGGGAGTGTGCGCATCCCTCGGGCATTAGAGGAGACTTAGAGAGGCGGGTCTCGCTTACAAGACGGCGACAAACCTTTTTGAATGAAGAGGAAGGAGGTATAATCGGTGCTATACAAGTATATAGCTATATAGATGGAAACGCTGATGATGTTGTCAAAATGAATAGCCACACAAAAACACACATACAATCCAATAAGCCTAGAAGGAATTGTTCATTCACTGGCTACTAAGCATGGAGTATGGTGACTACACATAAGTAAGGGTGGAAATGATGACCCAATCCTGCGCTAAATACATGGCCGAAAACTAGAGGATGTAACAATTAAATGAAGCAACCGAAACTCAATTGTTCATTGAGTCCGTTGGGACTGGGAGTATTCAGTTTGTATATCCACCATGTTTCTCTCTGGAGGATACGTCTATCCCAGTCCCCTCCTCTAGGGGGTCTGGTGATAGCTTCAATGCCCTTGAATTTTAAGACACTTCTCAAACCTTGGTGGCAATCGTTGACATGTCTTGCCACCGATGTGTCCCTTTTATTACGGACATCATTTAGATGTTCCCCAATACGGCGGCGAAACTCTCTTTTTGTTTTACCGACGTATTGGGTACCACAATCACAAGTGATTAAGTATACCAGTCCTGAGGTACGGCAGTTGATGAAGCCATTTATATGATGGTTATACCCGCTGTTACGATCGGTGAAAGACTTGCCAGTTTGTACAAAATTGCAGAAACTGCAGCTGCCGCACCTAAAGCAGCCCCTCACAGGACCACCAAGCCAGGTTTTGTGGCTGGATGCTCCGGTGAAGTGGCTATGCACCAAACGGTCTCTCAAATTCCTGCCCCTCCGATACGTGATGGAGGGGTAGGGTTTGAGGACGTCACCTAAGTCTGGGTCCATAAGGAGGGTATCCCAATGTTTGGCAATGATACTGCGGACTTGGCCCGCTGCTGTATCAAATGTGCCAATCACACGCATAATGTTGGTAGTCTCACCCTTTGGGTGGCCGGTGGCATGGAGTAGATCTGTGCGTTCTTTGGCTAGAGCTTTCTGGAAGGCTGTGCGCAGAACCTTATCTGGGTAGCCCCGTTCACGGAACCTTCTGCGTAGGTCAACTGCCTGATTAATGAATTCCGTGTCACTAGAGCAATTACGTCTAAGACACAAGTATTGCCCTGTGGGGATGCCCCTCTTCAGGGGACCTGGATGGTTACTCTCCCACTTTAACAAGGAATTGGTAGATGTCGGTTTACGATATATACAGGTCTCAATTTGTCCAGATGAGCCCTTATGGATCAAGATGTCTAGGAATGGTAGGCTATCCTTCTCAATAACTGATGTGAATCGCAAATTGATCTGGTTGTTGTTAAGACAGGCTACGAATTCCTTAAATGACCGTTCTGGCCCGCTCCAGATACTGAGAGAGTAGTGGATGCATGGAATAGCCTTCCTGCAGAAGTGGTAGCTGCAAATACAGTGGAGGAGTTTAAGCATGCATGGGATAGGCATAAGGCCATCCTTCATATAAGATAGGGCCAGGGGCTATCCATAGTATTTAGTATATTGGGCAGACTAGATGGGCCAAATGGTTCTTATCTGCCGACACATTCTATGTGACCATAGTGTCAATAGTGACTGTAGATTCCTTGTGGTTAGACAGATGGAGGAGACTGTGTCCTTAAGGAAATATGTGCATGTGATGTAACTCCATGTAGTCAGTATTAATACATTAATTTGGTACCAACTGTTTTAGCAGATACATATTTATAAAGCACAAAAAGACCAGTGATAAAATTGTGACAGAGTGCAGCAGCCACCAGGGGGAGCTCACTGCATACAGACATACTGTATGTCCATTCAATGTAGCAATTACTTCACTGCTCTGTAGTGGATACAGACAGGAAGGTGTTTGTCATTGACCTCTGTGACTGTGTATAATTATCAGGGGATTCAGAAGTCTATATAAAGATATGTTGATGTTCATAACTGGAGGTACACACAGCTCAGAGTCAATTGCCTTGACTGGATATGAGAACAGAACTAAGGCTACTTTCACACTTGGGTTTTGGCTTTCCGTTTGTGAGATCCGTTCAGGGCTCTCACAAGCGGTCCAAAATGGATCAGTTTTGCCCTAATGCATTTTGAAGGGAAAAAGAATCCGCTCAGAATGCATCAGTTTGCCTCCGTTCAGTCACTAAATTCCGCTCAGGAGGCGGACACCAAAACGCTTCCTGCAGTATTTTGCTGTCTGCCTGATGAAGCGGAGCTAAACAGAGAAAACGGATCCGTCCCCATTGTCTTACATTGTGCGCCAGGATTTGTTTTCCCCGACACAATCTAGCACAATAGAAAACGGATCCGTCCCCCATTGACTTTCAATGCTGTTCAAGACAGATCCGTCATAGCTATAGAAGACATAATACAACCGGATCTGTTCATGACGGATGCATGCGGTTGTATTATTGTAACGGAAGCGTTTTTGCAGATTTATGACGGATCCGCAAAAACCCTAGTGTGAAAGTAGCGGGTTTTTTAACCCTCTGGATTTAAAGAATATCACCATTCACTGACACCAAGCAGAAATTTTTGGGAAATTAGTAGACAAAATATATTACAAAGTAGAATGTTTCATCCTACAATGATTAAGCTGTATACAGTTGCAAGAAAAAGTATGTGAACCCTTTGGAATTATATGGATTTCTGCACAAATTGGTCATAAAATGTGATCTGACCTTCATCTAAGTCACAACAATAGACAATCACAGTCTGCTTAACTAATAACACACAAAGAGTTAAATGTTACCATGTTTTTATTGAACACATCATGTAAACATTCACAGTGCAGGTGGGAAAAGTATGTGAACCTCTAGACTAATGACATCTCCAAGAGCTAATTGGAGTGAGGTGTCAGCCAACCGGAGTCCAATCAATGAGATGAGATTGGAGGTGTTGGTTACAGCTGCCCTGCCCTATATAAAAACACACACCAGTTCTGGGTTTGCTTTTCACAAGAAGCATTGCCTGATGTGAATGATGCCTCGCACAAAAGAGCTCTCAGAAGATCTACGATTAAGAATTGTTGACTTGCATAAAGCTGGAAAGGGTTATAAAAGTATCTCCAAAAGCCTTGCTGTTCATCAGTCCACGGTAAGACAGATTGTCTATAAATGGAGAAAGTTCAGCACTGATGCTACTCTCCCTAGGAGTGGCCGTCCTGTGAAGATGACTGCAAGAGCACAGCGCAGACTGCTCAATGAGGTGAAGAAGAATCCTAGAGTGTCAGCTAAAGACTTACAAAAGTCTCTGGCATATGCTAACATCCCTGTTAGCGAATCTACGATACGTAAAACACTAAACAAGAATGGATTTCATGGGAGGATACCACAGAGGAAGCCACTGCTGTCCAAAAAAACATTGCTGCACGTTTACAGTTTGCACAAGAGCACCTGGATGTTCCACAGCAGTACTGGCAAAATATTCTGTGGACAGAAGAAACCAAAGGTTAGTTGTTTGGAAGAAACACACAACACTATGTGTGGAGAAAAAGAGGCACAGCACACCAACCTCAAAACCTCATCCCAACTGTGAAGTATGGTGGTGGGGGCATCATGGTTTGGGGCTGCTTTGCTGTGTCAGGGCCTGGACGGATTGCTATCATCGAAGGAAATATGAATTCCCAAGTTTATCAAGACATTTTGCAGGAGAACTTAAGGCCATCTGTCCACCAGCTGAGGCTCAACAGAAGATGGATGTTGCAACAGGACAACGACCCAAAGCATAGAAGTAAATCAACAACAGAAAGGCTTAAACAGAAGAAAATACACCTTCTGGAGCGGCCCAGTCAGAGTCCTGACCTCAACCCGATTGAGATGCTGTGGCATGACCTCAAGAAAGCGATTCACACCAGACATCCCAAGAATATTGCTGAACTGAAACAGTTCTGTAAAGAGGAATGGTCAAGCATTACTCCTGACCGTTGTGCACGTCAGATCTGCAACTACAGGAAACATTTGGTTAAAGTTGCTGCCAAAGGAGGTTCAACCAGTTATTAAATCCAAGGGTTCACATACTTTTTCCACCTGCACTGTGAATGTTTACATGGTGTGTTCAATAAAAACATGGTAACATTTAACTCTTTGTGTGTTATTAGGTTAAGCAGACTGCGATTGTCTATTGTTGTGACTTAGATGAAGATCAGATCACATTTTATGACTAATTTGTGCAGAAATCCATATCATTCCAAAGGGTTCACATACTTTTTCTTGCAACTGTATGTATACAATGAAAGCATCCCTATAAGTAAACTTTAATGGATAAAACAATAATGTGCCCCAGATTAGAGAAGTTTTATGATAACACGTGAAAGAGTTCTCTTGGAGAAATTCCTGTGCACTGGATAACCCCCAAGGTTTTGCAAATGCCAGCCAAGAAATCTTTGGACCAGATATTAAGTAGGGAAAACTGAGGGGCGAGCGGACCAAAAGGTTGCGCTCCTCCATCCATTATGCTACATTTCATACGAGTTCTTTTTCTGGATACGACGGTCGCCCTGGTCTTTCTGTAGACAGTTGGCTGCAGTGTATTTATGGGATGCAGAGAAAGCCTCATATCCAAGCGATGGAGACTCCGCTTAGAACCGTAGATTCATTTCAGTGAGTTATAGTTGCAATTATAGATTTATACTCAACCTCCTTTAACCGAGCCTGTGTTTGTCTCCCTCGCAGAGCCTAAGGTTATGCTGGGATAAGAATGACTTATGCCTCATATCTGATGAAATTATTACATAGGTAATGCATGAGTGATGTGGGCTCTTACCTGTCCCATAATGCCTGTTTATTTGTTTCCTTCACTTTTAATTATTTAATACTCTATTACAATGTAACCCCATTAAAAAGCAGCTGGAGAGGAATAAACCACATTTTCCGGAATGCGGTCTCATTTTCTTCCCCAGAAGTTGATTATTATTGATTGCTGGCAGATAGCACCTCCAGAAAAAGAAATCATCTTAAAACATAACAGAAAGGTGTGAGAATCTCTACAGTGACATGTTTGGGCATTTAACTGTACACAACCCAAGGGAACGTCCTCCTCCGTGTATAGTGCACAGTTGTAGGGATATAAAGGAAATGATCCTACAATACTGTACATAGAGTCAAATTCCAGATATTTAGTAAAGGGGAACATTACATTATACTGTACATGTAATAATTATATACTCCCAATATCAATAACAGTCACAATGCCCCCTATATCAATAACAACTACGGTAACTCCTATCAGTAGCGACTACAGTATATACCTGTATGTCAGTAACAGATACTGTGCTTTGCCACTAGATTAGTAAATTAGTAAATTCTACAGTGTCCCCTTATATTAGTAACAGACACACCTATATAAGTAACATCCATTAAGCCCTTTAAGCAGTAATAGCCAAGGTGCCCCCCAAATCAGTAGTGTTGGACGCAAATATTCGAATCGCCAATCTCGGCACTTCAAGAATATTTAGAATATAGTGATATATATATTCGTAATTTCAAATATTCTAGATTTTTTTTTTCATCAGTAACCTCCCTTCTTGCTTGTGGGCCAATGAGAAGGCTGCAATGTCTTTGTCTGAGCTTAGCAACTAATCAGAAAGTTGCCTACCCCTTGCTATTAGCGTGTGTCCGAGCACGATGTTCGAGTCAGTGTATTAAAATCTAATTTAGCCTCTATTTCTGAAAAGTTTCTGCTGGGATTCAAACTCACAACCTTCTACATTACAGCCCAGAATGTTAACCACTTCACTATACAGCTGCATGGCCAGATACTTATATATATACAGTATAGATAAAATCATACTTCTGATATATATGAATGCATAATATGTGGGAAACTACGCCTGATGTTTTAGCCATAATATATTTACATATATTATAATATATTATATATTCTAAATATATAATAATATATGTAAATATATTATGGCTAAAAACATATATATATATATATATATATATATATATTAAATTTAGCCTCTATTTCTGAAAAGTTTCGGACGGGATTCAAACTCGCAACCTTCTACATTACAGCCCAGAATGTTAACCACTACACTATACAGCTGCGTAGCCAGTTACTTTTTTTAAAAAAAAAGAGACTTCTGCTGTATAGGAATACTTATACAGCAAGTATCCCTATACAGCAGAGTTTTTTTTTTTTTTTTTAAAGTAACTGGACTGGCCATGCAGCTCTATGGTGTAGTGCTTAAGATATCAGCAACAACTACAGTGTCACCTATATTAGTAATTAGTTTCCTTTATATAACTAACAGTCATAGTGCACCCTACATCAGTGATAGCCACAGTACCCCTTATATCAGTAATAGCCACAGTGTCCCTATATAATATATCAGTAACAACCACAGTGCCTCCTATAACAACTACATAGCACCTATATCAGTAATAACCACAATGCCCCCTATATTAGTAACAGTCACAGCAACCCCTATATCAATAACTGCCATAGTACCCCAAAGTGGCATTTTGGGGGTGTTACTGCAACCTACCCCAGTATTTAACTCAAATGTCCTGATATTTGCTATTAAAATATTAAGTATGCTATTACTAATAATCAATATAAATCAGTGATCCTGCAGGAGAATTGAAGCACAGTATTACATGGTACCCTTTGAAATGAATGCATTCATCTACTAGGCCTTGCATAGGAAGAGTTGCTATTGGTAGCAGCTCTACCCTCTGGCTAATAGAGGGGTCCCAAGTACCCCCCTCATGTTACCTCCATGAAACATCTGAAAAGCAGCCCCTTTAGATTCCATACCACTACCTTCCTCAGAGTATTTCTGCTACTCAATGAATCTGTTCGAAATATAGAAGTATTCTTGGGGAATTGTTGCAACGTCCTAATATACTATATGGGTCTGCTCTCCAGAATTGGTCCTATGCTCGGTTCTGTCTGGCGGAGAATCGTACCCATTATAAAGCATTTCTTAATATTTCTCTGGCCTACGATAAATCCACTGAACTCTGTGTTCTGCCTTTATAAGGTCAGCACATTGTCGGTGAGTATATAAAGTGAAGCAGGGCGTACATAATGCGGTGCGGGTACATGTGTGCACATTTTATTGCCTTTGTGTATTGCACTGCGTAGTCATTGCACACACTGTGCAGGGAGTATATGGCAATGACATATAACAGACAGCTTCATTCCTCTTGCAGTGAAATGAGTCTTGTTATCCTTTAATGCTATCCTAATACTTTACTAAGAGTTTACAAACAAGCCCTTAGGGTGCAGTGTGTCAATAATAAGCCTATAAAATCAATATGGATAAACAAGGGTCTGTGTTCTGTACAAACACGGTGAGGTTCTCCGACATCCCCTGCTCCTTGACAACAGACTTATGAACTGAGAGACATACAAAGGAGCCAGTCAATACTGCGTAATCGATACAGCACTATTTATTGCAGCATGTATTTACGACAATTGCTACTGGTCAGTTCCTGAGGGCTAATGAGGCACTGCCGGCTGTTTGTATTAAATATGTAACAAAAGAGATGTTTTATTTCCTTGATTGTTACAGTGTAGCAATATCTTAAAAGGTATGTAATAATAAAAATGGAAAGCAGCACTAGCTGAAAGTGTTATTTACAGGTGCACTCCTCACAAAATACCAGTCCAAGTATCCATGAATAGCAAAAAATAGTAAGATCCAGGCAGCACCCTGTGAAAATCCTTTATTACACCCCAAAAGGGACGTTTCAGCTCAACATGAGCTTTTCTCAAGCATACAGTGAGGAACAGAAGTATTTGAACACCCTACAATTTTGCAAGTTCTCCCACTTAGAAACCATGGAGGGGTCTGAAATTCACATTGGAGGTGCATTCGCACTCTGAGAGACAGAATTAAAAAAATATTAATCAGGAAATCACATTGTATGGTTTTTAAAGAATTTATTTGTCTTGCACTGCTGAACACCTGAGAAAATCAGTGTTAATATTTGGTACAGAAGCCTTTGTTTGCAATTACAGAGGTCAAACGTTTCCTGTAGTTCTTGACCAGGTTTGCGCACACTCTGGAGGGATTTTGGCCCACTCCTCCACACAGATCTCCTCTAGATCTGTCAGGTTTCGGGGCTGTTAGAGCCTACAATAACCCAAAAACAGTACCTCACTCCCCAACCTACTGCAACTTGTACAAAAAAAAAAGAGCAAGGATTTTTTCAAGGTAAAAAATCTCATTTTATTCAATATAAATCGCATGATCATTACAGGTATTGCTCAAATGGGACAGGACATGGAGACTAAGCCACAAGGGGCTATACAATGTGGAGAATCACAATGGGGGATAATGTGACCATACCCAGCAGAGAACAACAATATACCAGAGGCCGTGAGCAAAAGTGTAGTTGCGGGTGCGAATGCTGATCCCCTAGTATAAAACAACTACTGACTATTGCTCACAACCTCTGTCCGGGGATGCTGTGAGGTGTCAATGGACGGTGCAGTACTACTAATAAAGATGGCATATAACAATGAACTGCAACCCTCTCGTCCCACCCTGATCCAGCTACCAAGTTACCTACCCATGTTGCTGCTGTAGAATGGTAACACGACTCCCCCACTGCTTCAACCTCGACACGTGTTTCGCCACGTAGGCTTCGTCAGGAGGTATAAACCAGGTTTCGGGGCTGTCACTGAGCAACACAGAGTTTCAGCTCCCTCTAAAGATGTTCTATTGGATTTAGGTCTGAAGATTGGCTAGGCCACTCCAGAACCCTGATATGCTTCTTACGGAGCCACTCCTTGGTTATCCTGGCTGTGTGCTCCGGGTCGCTGTCATGTTGGAAGACCCAGTCAGGAGTGAGGACCCATCTTCAGTGCCCTGACTGAGGGAAGGAGGTTGTTGCTCAAAATCTCACAATAAATGGCCCCATTCATCCTCTAATTAATACAGTCCAGTTGTCCTGTCCCCTCCGCAGAAAAGCACCCCCTAAGCATGATGTTACCACCCCCATGCTTCACAGTAGGGATGGTGTTCTTGGGATGCAACTCATCCTTCTTTTTCCTCCAAACAAGACGAGTAAAGTTTAGACTAAAAAGTTCTACTTTGGTCTCATCTGACCACATGACTTTCTCCCATCCCTCCTCTGGATCATCCAGATGGTCATTGGCAAACTTCAGAAGGGCCTGGATATGTGATGACTTGAGCAGGGGAACCTTCCGTGCAATTAATGATTTGAAACCATGACCGCGTAGTGTTCTACCGACAATGACCTTTGAAACTGTGGTCCCAGCTCTCTTCATGTCATTGACCAGCTCCTCCCTTGCAGTTCTGGGCTGATTCCTCACCTTTCTTATCAGCAGTTATACCCCACGAGGTGAGATTTTGCATGGAGCCCTAGTTCGAGGGAGACTGAAAGCCGTCTTTAGCCTCTTCCATTTTCTAGCAATTGCTCCAACAGTTGATCTATTTTCACCAAGCTGTTTGGCAATTTCCCCGTAGCCCTTTCCAGCCTTGTGGAGGTCCAGAATTTTGTCACTGGTGTCTATTGACAGCTCTTTGGTCTTGCCTATGGTAGTAGTTGGCGTCTGACTGACTGTGAGGTGGACAGGGGTCTCTGAAGAGCTAAGTCAGGTGCTGCTAAGTTAAATTAATAAGTAGAGGTGGACTTTTTTAAGGCACAGTAACAGGTCTTTGAGAGCCAGAATTCTTGCTGTTTCTCAGGTGTTCAAATACTCATGTTCAGCAGTGCAAGACGAATAAATTCTTAAAAAATCATACAATGTGATTTCCTTATTTATTTATTTTTATTCTGTCTCTCAGAGTGGGAATGCACTTACAATGTGATTTTCAGACCCCTCCATGATTTCTAAGTAGGAGAACTTGCAAAATCGCAGGGTTTTCAAATACTTCTGTTCCTCACTGTATGTATGTAAAAGGTATGTAGATGTTTGTGTTCATGTATTGGGGAACCTTTTTGCTTGCGAGGGCCATTTGAATATTTGTAACATTATTTGTGGGCCATATAAAATTTTCAACTTAAAAATGTAAGTTAAAGAAATTGTGCTTCAATTAATAAAAAAAAACTAGAGTGCTTTATTTTTGCAGCACAAAATGGCACCTGCACTATATATTACATATAGTATAGTTGCCAGCTTGACCACACATAGCAGTCTAATTTTTAAGTTCAGAATGTTACATATTTAGTTCTTTATTTGACATTAATGGCAGCCAAGCTCATCCCAGTGGGGTCTAGAGAGGGGCTCACCCAGCTTTCACTCTCCCTGCCACTGTCCATGCCTCTTTATTTACAACTGTTCCTGCCTTTGTCCCTTTCTCAGCCTCAGATCTGCCCCCCACCTCCATCAGCTTTAAATCAGCCACCTATCATCCTCCCATCAGACCTCCCAGCCTCAGATTCGCCCCAATAAGACCCACCCTAGCTTCAGATCAGACTCCCATCAGACCCTCAGCCTCATATTAGACCCCCATCAGACCTCCCAGCCTAAGACCAGACCATTATCAGACCCTCCCCAGCCTTAGATCAGACCCCCCAGCCTCAGATCAGCACCCATCAGACCCCTTCAGCCTCAGATCAGACCCCCATAAGACCTTCCAGCCTCAGATCAGACCCTCCCCAGCCTCAGATCAGCCCCCCAATAGGCCCTACAGCCTCATATCTGATCCCCCCAGCCTCAGATCAGACTTCTAGCCACAAATTAGACCCCCAGCCTCATATCAGACCCCCATCAGACACTACCCACCCTCCATTAGCCTCAGATCAGCCCCAATCAGACCTCAGAATAGACATTTAAAATAAATACGTCCTGATGCTGTATGTATCAGGACACAGTGCGGGGCTGGAAGAAGACCAAGGAGGGTGAGTACAGCCAGTGCAGCTCTCATCTTCCTGTGCTTCCCACATGCTAAAACCGCATTAGCATTTTCCCAATATGTTCTGGCAGGGAACCACATGAAATGATCGGTTCCCCAACCCTGTCCTAATGCATCTAAAACTGCAAATAGTCCTTATTTAAAATAAATAAATACAAATTTACAATTTTGTGTACACAGCTCCTATGCAGACCCGTCAGAAGTTATCTGCAGCAAATCTGACTCATGGGAACTTACCTTTAAATATTTTTCATTAGACCTTAGAACAGACCTCCAATCTTTATCCACAAACTACACCCTCAATCATGAAAATATCAGACCCCCATATCAAATCTCAAATCATATCAGACCCCTATGTCAGACCCCAGATCAGACCCCATCAGAGATAAGTAAATGTATTTATTTTATCTTTCCTGCTCTCCAGGTCCAGCGGCCTCTGCTGCAGTCACTCTCCATGATCGCGTCTGGACCCGCGCTGCACTGTGACCCGACTGCATACTGAACGCAGTAAGGAGAGTGCAGCATGGGACTAAAAAAGACCAGGGTGAGGTGACTCCTGGCAGCACTAGCAGCACTTAACTCCTGCATACTAGTGAGTGCTTACATAATGGGAAAAGTTGGGGGGAAATGGCAGTGCGTCTTATAACGTGGATGTATACAGTGGATGGAACCAGAAGCAGAAGGCTACGTCCACTTTGTAGTGGTCCTGCTGAAGTACTGTAGCTCAGTTCCCATTTAAGTGACACCAGAAATGGAAACAACACACAGCGGACTTCTGCTTCCAGCTCCATCCACTGTATATTTTCTGGCGCCAGCTGATTGGAGTAGGCGCCGGGTGTTGGACTCCCACCAAACTAGTATTGATGACCTATCCTGAGGATGTCATCAATATCTAGGTACTGTAAAACCTATTTAAGACTTCTCACAGGGTAAAACACTTACGGTAGGCTACTAGTAGGCAAACCATAGTTGCTTTGGAGTAAGCACTGCCTATAGAAATCCATTTTAAGACGCCACACCTATTGTGAGGAATGTTAAAAGCCAAGCTTTGTAAATACACGCTGTGATTTAATTTGCTACAGGAGTTCTATACTAAGGACATACGCTTGTGAACTAAAATGTCATGGTGCTAGTTGATGACGATTAACTCCTTCCCCTACCTTAAATCAGCTACTGATCCACTGACTAGTTTAAAGAAAAAAAAGTTGGTTGCATTAATGTCAGCCACATCATATTTGTCTTACATGTTATTCAAAGAAAATTATTTAAATTGTTGCAAAATCGAGATAAATGGCCTATATTCCATAGAATTAAGTAATAAAAATCTAGCTACAGTACCTGCAGCCACCAGTAGATAGAGCTTCTGAGCTTACTGCATGTTGTGTGACCATTTAAAGGGGTTGTCCGGGTTCAGAGCTCAACCCAGACATACCCTTATTTTCACCCAGGCAGCACCCCTGATGTTGGCATCGGAGCATCTGATGCTCCAATGTGCTCCCTTGCCCTGCGCTAGATTGCACAAGGCACGGGCTCTTTTGTTTACAATAACACGCTGCTGGGCAGAAGCTTCCGTTTTACTGGCTATGGCAGCGCTAAAGCCCGCCCATCGGTGATGTCAATGGGCTTCCTGGCAGCACCATGGAGAGCCCGGTACGTCACCAGTAAAATCTTGAAAATGCCTCTGCCCTGCGCGATTTAGCACAGGGCAAAGGAGAACATCGGAACATGAACTGCTCCGATGCTCAAGTCAGGGGGGCTGCCTGGGTGAAAATGGAGGTATGTCCGGGTTCAGCTCTGAACCTGGACAACCCCTTTAAGGGTGTCTGTCAGCAGTTTCGACCAAGCCAAGCTACTGACAGTACTAGATAGGGGTTGAGGAAAGCAAGGCAAACAAACCTTTTGTGGAGATGTTTTCAGGAGTAGCGTGAATATGGACTTTTTAAAGTGCTCTCTGGATTAAGCTGTTTTAAAGCCCGTCCCCTCTTCTCTGAGTGACAGCTGTTGGATCTCCTGGTAGAATGCTACAGATGTCGCACAGAGAGGAGCAGCTGTAAAGCAGCTCAATGCAGACAGCACAGTGAAGCACCACCTCCAGGACACTTAAGGATCATAATCTTGCTGAATTAAAGTTGCTATTCACATCGCTCCTAACAAAAAAATTCCAATAAGAAAAAAAGGTATATTTGTACTCCTCTTCCTAGCCCCTCGCTTGTGCTGTCAGCAGTTTAGTATTGTCAAACCTTAAAGTTCTTTTAATGGGATATTCCAGTTATCTCAAGTTATCCTATTCTCACAGAAAAAGAGTTGACTATTAGACCTGTGGGGGTCCAAATTCTGAGACCCCCACTGATGACAAGAACAGGCACCCATGGCACCCTAGAACGTATGGAACGGCAAGTCGAGCATGCGTTGTATCTATGGATTGATTTTTAAAAAAAACAGAGCTGCAAAGTAGGAAACCAGATAAACAGAAAAAATATCTAGAAAATGCAAAGTAAGAAGAGCAGATACAAATACTGAAAGTTCTGAAAAATTCTGAAATGCACCATCAAGCAAGTTCATTATGGGCTGGTGATGCTATTTTTTGAGACTGTGCCTTGGGTCTCGTCAGTCCATGTAAACTCAGTTTGTGATACATTCATCAAAGCCGTGCATGACTTATCAAGCATGCAATCATTTCATTAACTAATGCCACTGGGTAGCTGGCAGTGATACTGCTCATCCAAAAGGTTCAACCAGGCCTCTCAGTTGTAACAAATGTCGTCCTGCGCACTGATTGCTTTATGATGGCAAGGCTGCAAACAATATCCCTCTTATAAATGTAACATATTTTAATGAGGTAATTAAAAGAATCCCCAGTCCTGGAGTAAAATGGTGCCCCTGAATTTCACGGACAGACAGACAAACAGGCAGATAGACAGATAAATAGATTGATAGGTAGTAGATAGATAAATAGATGCATGGATGGATGGACAGACATAGATAGATCAATAGGTAGATGATAGATAGATAGATAGATAGATAGATAGATAGATAGATAGATAGATAGATATTAAATATATATAGATATATATACAGTGGAGAGATAGATAGATAGATAGATAGATAGATAGATAGATAGATAGACAGATATATGTAGAGATAGATAGATAGATAGATAGATAGATAGATAGATAGATAGATAGATAGATAGATATTAAATATATATAGATATATATACAGTGGAGAGATAGATAGATAGATAGATAGATAGATAGACAGATATATGTAGAGATAGATAGATAGATAGATAGATAGATAGATAGATAGATAGATAGACAGATATATGTAGAGATAGATAGATAGTGTGGGGATTCGCTCTGGTAGTTAGGAATAGCGGATGCAGTATAGAGGCAAAGTACACAGTTCTTGGCTCAAACAGCGGTGTTTATTCCCACATTGGTGTATCACAAGACGCAGGAGGCTTGGTGTTTGTTCACACACAAGGAAAGTCCATAAACAATAAAAGTCACCTTTTCTCCTGGGTGTTAATTCACACCCTGTTAGCAGTTCAGCCTCATCAAGTCCATAGGCGGCCTGTTCGCCTTTAGAGGGGCCTGAGTCCTCCAGCCCGGCTCAAACCTCAAATCCCAGCACAGTCCTCGGATCACAGCGCACAGACTCCTGAGCTCCACTGTCAGAGGGAGGTAAATCCACACACCTGGCAGTGCTGGCTGGTTTTTATGCCTGGCAAAACCCGGCCTGGAACATGGGGAGTAGTCACCCACCCAGCACTTTGACTACTCCCAGTAAGAGCTGTCCCAGATCAGGTATGACAGCCATGCTAACTCTTAAGGTGTCAATTAGCAATCCATCTGTCCTTTACTTCTTGATATCCTAGAAAATATGTGCTGGTAAGAATCAAAAGACAAATGAAAGGGATTATTACTGCAGAATCAGACTACAAGGGGTTTGTTTGTGGTCTGTTACCATGGACACACATAAGGCTGCATTGTAGCCTGAGGCACAAAATGGTAGGACATTTTTACGATAACTATTAAAGTTGCTTCATTTTTTGGTAGATGCATTAAAACGATATAAGCTAGTCTATAAGCAATCCCAGTGCTGATGATGATAGAACGTAAGACATGGTTTCCATCACGTATAGATGGTAAATAGCATGGAAACCCCTTACATCGAAGTCCTATTTTCTGACTGCATTAAGTTTAATTCTAGTACAAAATACTAAATTTTACCACTTCCCAAAATCAAAATGAAGAAGTCCTGTACAAAAGTGCTGAAAAAGTCAATAGGACTTCCCTTAAAGTAATGCTCCATTATTAGAGAAATGGTACCTAATCTAAAAGAGGATTACATCATAAATTACTTTCTACTGTACACCTATTGCTTCACTGATGAATGGGAGTAATACTGGCAGCAAAGGCTAGGGGCTACAGGGAAATTGAATTCCCTGCAGCTGGGCTCGGGGTGCTGTGACTTTCCTGCAGTTGCTCTTTTCTGCTTAAAGAGGTTGTCCAGGTTTAAAGATGAACCTGGACATATCCCCGTTTTCACCTAGGCAGGGTGCAGGGCCAGGTCTGTTTGTTTATACTTTTGACACTACTGGGCGAAGGCTTCCGTCTAGCGGTGTTCTCGGTGACGTGACCGGCACTAATGGGCAGCTTTAGCGCTGCCCTAGCCGCTTTACAGGCTAGGGCAGCGCTAAATCCCTCCCATTAGTGCCAGTGATGTCACTGGGCTCACTGCTAGATGGAAACCTCCGCCTAGCATACTCATGGAACGCCCGGTACGTCGCCGGATCGCCAGAAAAAAACTTTGCCCTGTGCTATACAGCGCAGGGCAAGGGTAAGAATCGGAGCATGAAATGCTCTGATGCTCATATCAGAGGGTCTACCTGGGCGAAAGCGGGAATATGTCCGGGTTCAGCTCTGAAGGGGTTATCCAATGAGTTATGTAAAAAAATTAAATACATCATATAGTACATGACAGTCTCTTTCTAACAAACTCAGAACCAGCCCTGTATCTCACATGGATCCAGAAATATCCCTACTCATTTCTGCAAGTGCTATGCTAGGTTTATTTCAACCTGGCAGCTAGGGGGGGGGGGGGGGCCTTTCTCAGGGGGTGTGATCTTTTTTCTGCAGCTGGTGGCAGTTGAAGGATGGAACTGTGCATGTACAGGGTGGGCCATTTATATGGATACACCTTAATAAAATGGGAATGGTTGGCGATATTAACTTCCTGTTTGTGGCACATTAGTATATGTGAGGGGGGAAACTTTTCAAGATGGGTGGTGACCATGGCAGCCATTTTGAATTCGGCCATTTTGAATCCAACTTTTGTTTTTTCAATAGGAAGAGGGTCATGTGACACATCAAACTTATTGGGAATTTCACAAGAGGGTTGCATTGACAATCCAACACAATGGGCAGCACATTGAACACATTTTATAAGTGGTCAGAAACTTGTAAATAACTCATGAAAGAATAAGGTTACGTTAAAACCAAGCACACCATTGTTTTTCTTGTGAAATTCCCAATAAGTTTGATGTGTCACATAACCCTCTTCCTATTGAAAAAACAAAAGTTGGATTCAAAATGGCCACCATGGTCACCACCCATCTTGAAAAGTTCCCCCCCTCACATATACTAATGTGCCACAAACAGGAAGTTAATATCACCAACCATTCCCATTTTATTAAGGTGTATCCATATAAATGGCCCACCCTGTATATCAACCTCAGTTAGCTGGACAGAGGATTTAGAAAAAGGACAATACAGCAGGTGGCGCTAGTGCAGATAGATTTCAGTACATTACTGTCACCGTACAATATAAAAGGGATTGGGGTAGCAACTAGGCCAGGACGCCGGGATCAGCAGGTCACCTCCTATTGCATCCCTAATCCTCTCCCTAACTCCAAACCGTATGAGCGGACCCTGATGGTGGGACGGCTCATACCCTGGATACCTAATATCCTGAGTCGCCCTGGAAATCCCTCACTTAGGAACAGGGGAGAGACGACCTGTTCCTCCACAACACGGAGGAACAGGAGTCTCTAAAGTCCTAGAAGCAGGGAAAGGGAGAGACCGTATACAGCAAGAGGATCGGCAGGTAAGAACAACAAGACAACTCACTTACCTGCCGAAGCCTCCACAACTGGAACCCGTGCATAGGTACAGGAGCCAGAACACACAGCAGGTCACAGCACAAACAATCCACATAGAAATCCAGCATACCAACTCTGCCTGAGCCCCCCATGCTCACACAGTGCATGGCAGCCCCAAGCAGCGCTGCATACAGGCTACAAAATACAGGGAAAACGTCAAATATACATGTAGGGACAAACACCAACAACAGCCCAGACATGTAACAACCATGAAGACGTACAACACACCCTGAACATAAACCCACACCTAACAAATAACAAGTGAGGTAGGGATCCAGGAGAATAAATAAGGAAATAAATAAGGAAAGAATTTATGTCCAATAAGGTGGCCCTCAAGGACTGGGCAGAATCACCCAGGCAAGGAGCAGAGCTCCATCGCCAAACAAGGCTGTAGAACCAATGCCCCCAGCCAGCAAGCCACAGGTATATAACAAGCTTGCGGCCACACCCAGGACACACCTTAATACCCACTAGCAAGAAGATTAACCCCTAGCACACCAAACAGCAGGGAGGCACACCTTAAGGGGAATTGCACGTGCAAACCAAAAACTACACGTTGCCACCAGCAACGAGTCTGCACAGCAACCGCGTCACGGTCAAACAACAATATGACCGTGACAATTACTCAGTGGCTATACAAAACTTTTAATTGCACCCACAAAAGTATTCAGAAAGGTGCTGGTTTAAAAATGTGGAGTATTTTTCATGGGACAACCCCTTTAATGAACTGCTGTAGCCTGAAATGTGAACTACTCAGGTTAGATTTTACAATAGGAAATTTTTTACAATGCATTAATGAAAGTGGTTGCAAAGGTGGAACGAAATACAAGAATTTTATTATTTTTGAATACCAGACAGCAAATGTCATGGCTAAAAGAAATTTATTGTGATTGGAAGAGATCAGATAGCAAATCTTTTTTCTAGTAAGAACCTGGAAGAATCTAAGGGGGAGATTTAACAACACTTTTATGCCATAAAAATGGTGTTACAAAGTTGCAAACTATGACCCACGCAGTATTTGAGACATAGTTTGCGACTCAGCATTTCTCTCCACTTTTCTAAGGCTAGTTTCACACTAGCGGCAAGGAACTCCGGCAGGCTGTTCCTGCGGGCGAACAGCCTGTCGTATCCGTGCTGCCACTAGTGCACGTGTGCCACTGGACTACCGCTCCGGCCCCATTGACTGTGATGGGGGAGGGGCGGAGTTCCGGCGGCAGCACGGCAAACATGCCGAGAGGCAACCGGAATAAAAGTACGACATGTAACACATTGGTCATTCAGAGCATAGATTTCATGACTGATTCCCCTTCTTGTTCCTGAACATTTTGGAACATTTAGAATACTTAAAGGGGTTTTACAGGCTCCTAAAATTGATTAACTATCCTTAAATAAATCATCAATAGCCAATCGTTAGGCTATGCCCATGCCCAGCATGGCCACTAAACATTGCTTCCAGCTCCTTTCCGAGTGCTCATTCCTGTGCCAGAAACAGCAGAGAACAGCTGATTGTGGGAGTGTCAGGTGTCGGGCCCCGCATGATCAGATATATAGGTCACCAATATCAGAAGCTCGAAAACGCCTTTAAAAAGTATGTCCATAAGTGTTTTAAGCTGAAATGTCCTTACACTTTAGGAGACTTAGATGACCCAACACATTGGCCACTAGAGATGCATCCAGCCTTAGAGGCCCCTCATAACCCAGCTGACACTTACAGTACCTCCTGCACTGGGTGTCTTCTCTACAATGCTGCAAAATTTGGAAGATCCAACTCGGTTTTATCAAGTGATTGAATTTGGCCATGTAGGGTGAGATTTACATACTTTAATTTAGAAGAGATGAGGTGGACAAAAATAGGCAGACGTCCTCTGGTACCCACAAATATTTTTCTCTGCGCCACGTTTGTTGTCATAGGAATACTATGTGCTGCTGAATTACAATCTAAAAAGGAGTTTTCCAGAAGAAAGTGTTATTAAAAAGATCCCCCACCATTGCCGCTCTAACAGGGCTCCCTCCCCGCTGTTCTCTACTGCCTGTCCCAGCTCGACATGCAGGAAATGCCGAGAAAGAGCAGTTCAGCCAATCACTGGCCTTAACCTGACCCCCCCCCCCCCCTCCCCTCCCCTCCCCTCCCCTCCCCTCCTCTGCCAGTGAATGTGCCGGGTGGACTTTTCTTGGTATTTTTTGTGTATTGAAATGGAACAGAAGAATGACAGAAGTGGTTACTATCAGAACAGCCTTTATGACGGGTTCACACAGCCCGGGGAGCAGCCGATTATCGGGAATGAAGCGTTCCTTCCTGATGATCGGCTGCTCTTCCAGTCAGGGTGAAGCCTGTGGCGGATCCAGAGCCTGGTCTCGGGAGGTGCACTTCCAGATTATTTTCTGTCCGCCGCCACAAAACAATGGTGCTTATAGAACAGACTCCATGGAGGTATACTGTATATTGTGGGGCACAGTGTAGGCTATATGTGCATAACATAAACATATTTCGCATGAAAACTTACAATTACTTGGCTTGGCCCTTGGGGATCTCGGACGCCACTTCAACACTTTGGCCGGGGGCTCGGCGGAGCTGATGTGTTTTATCCTAATGAGAAAGATTTCATAATAAGGATTTGGAGAAGGGGCAGCAGAGGGATAGCAGAGCAGGGAGAGGCTGGTGCTGCTACTAGGGGGTCATACCATGGGGAGTAATAAAGCCCACCATAATGCCCCCCCAATAGAAATAATTATACTTATAATGTGACAAAAATACCCCCTTGTAATGCCCCCCAGTTGAGCTAATGTCCCCATAGTGCCCCCATAATGTGCCAGTATACCCCTATATAGTTCCCCCCATAGAAGAGCCCATAGTACTCCTCTCCCCCCTTCCCCATAGTACCCACCATAATGTGTCCCAGTATAAAATGCTACTGTACAGAGCCCCCCATATAAAATACCCCTTCTTTGTGGCCTCAATAGATTCCCCTATAGTGCCCACCAATAATGTGCCAGTAATAAGTGCCCCCAATAATGTGCCAGTAATAAGTGCCCCCAATAATGTGCCAGTAATAAGTGCCCCCAATCATGTGCCAGTAATAAGTGCCCCCCATCATGTGCCAGTAATAAGTGCCCCCCCCAATGTGCCAGTAAAATGTGCCCCCCCCAATGTGCCAGTAACAAAAGCCCCCCCCAATGTGCCAGGAACAAGAGCCCCCCAATGTGCTAGTAACAAGAGCTCCCCAATGTGCCAGTAACAATAGCCCCCCCAATGTGCCAGTAACAAGAGCCCCCCCTAATGTGCCAGTAACAAGAGCCCCCCCTAATGTGTCAGTAATATACCTTAGATTGTGAGCCCCATTGGGGGCAGCTTGATGCTAATGTCTGTAAAGCGCTGCGGAATATAGTAGCGCTATATAAGTGCATAAAATAAATAAATAAATAGCAAGATTCCCCCCCTAATGTGCCACTAAAACTATTGTACATATAAAAAAAACGTATACTTACCTCAATGTCAGCGATGCAGGCCTCTTCCGGCCTGTGTTCCACACTGTATGGCTTAGGCGGCGCGATGACGTAATCATGCCGCCTGCGCCGGCCTCTGATAGGCTGCAGATCTAGTGCCTGCAGCCTATCAGAGAAAGGGGAAGGGAGATGCTCGGGGGGGGGGGGCAATTGCCCCCTGGATCCGCCAGTGGGTGAAGCGCTGCATTTACATGCAGTGATCACCTTCATAGCTACGGCGATTGCTTGTTCTCATACAGCTGCATTGTTTCTGGGCAGCAGATCACTGTTTGATCTGCTGCCCAGAAATGATAATTTACTTGCCTGCATGAATCACTGTTTCACCTGATGAACAAGCGTTTCACTCATTCATTGGGTGATCGGCAGACAGGAACATTCGTCCATGATAATCTGCCCTACAATCGGCCATCAAAATAGGGACAGTGATGTGCATGGGGAGTGTATGGTGGGATTACTCAGGAAACATATCGTTCTTCAGTGTAAGTCATCTTGTGCCACTCTTCTTAGAATACAGAACAAGAGGAAAAGATAGATAGATAGATAGATGATATCTAGAGTTGAGCGAACACCTGGATGTTCGGGTTCGAGAAGTTCGGCCGAACATCCCGGAAATGTTCGGGTTCGGGATCCGAACCCGATCCGAACTTCGTCCCGAACCCGAACCCCATTGAAGTCAATGGGGACCCGAACTTTTCGGCACTAAAACGGCTGTAAAACAGCCCAGGAAAGGGCTAGAGGGCTGCAAAAGGCAGCAACATGTAGGTAAATCCCCTGCAAACAAATGTGGATAGGGAAATTAATTAAAATAAAAATTAAATAAATAAAAATTAACCAAAATCAATTGGAGAGAGGTTCCATAGCAGAGAATCTGGCTTCCCGTCACCCACCACTGGAACAGTCCATTCTCAGATATTTAGGCCCCGGCACCCAGGCAGAGGAGAGAGGTCCCGTAACAGAGAATCTGTCTTCATGTCAGCAGAGAATTAGTCTGCATGTCATAGCAGAGAATGAGGCTTCACGTCAGCCACCACTGCAACAGTCCATTGGCATATATTTAGGCCTAGCACACAGGCAGAGGAGAGAGGTCCCGTAACAGAGAATCTGGCTTCATGTCAGCAGAGAATCAGTCTGCATGTCATAGCAGAGAATGAGGCTTCACGTCAGCCACCACTGCAACAGTCCATTGGCATATATTTAGGCCCAGCACACACACAGGCAGAGGAGAGAGGTCCCGTAACAGAGAATCTGGCTTCATGTCAGCAGAGAATCAGTCTGCATGTCATAGCAGAGAATGAGGCTTCACGTCAGCCACCACTGCAACAGTCCATTGGCATATATTTAGGCCCAGCACACACACAGGCAGAGGAGAGAGGTCCCGTAACAGAGAATCTGGCTTCATGTCAGCAGAGAATCAGTCTGCATGTCATAGCAGAGAATGAGGCTTCACGTCAGCCACCACTGCAACAGTCCATTGGCATATATTTAGGCCCAGCACACACACAGGCAGAGGAGAGAGGTCCCGTAATAGAGAATCTGTCTTCATGTCAGCAGAGAATTAGTCTGCATGTCATAGCAGAGAATGAGGCTTCACGTCACCCACCACTGCAACAGTCCATTGGCATATATTTAGGCCTAGCACACAGGCAGAGCAGAGAGGTCCCGTAACAGACAATCTGGCTTCATGACAGCAGAGAATCAGTCTGCATGTCATAGCAGAGAATGAGGCTTCACGTCACCCACCACTGCAACAGTCCATTGGCATATATTTAGGCCTAGCACACAGGCAGAGCAGAGAGGTCCCGTAACAGACAATCTGGCTTCATGTCAGCAGAGAATCAGTCTGCATGTCATAGCAGAGAATGAGGCTTCACGTCACCCACCACTGCAACAGTCCATTGGCATATATTTAGGCCTAGCACACAGGCAGAGCAGAGAGGTCCCGTAACAGACAATCTGGCTTCATGACAGCAGAGAATCAGTCTGCATGTCATAGCAGAGAATGAGGCTTCACGTCACCCACCACTGCAACAGTCCATTGGCATATATTTAGGCCTAGCACACAGGCAGAGCAGAGAGGTCCCGTAACAGACAATCTGGCTTCATGTCAGCAGAGAATCAGTCTGCATGTCATAGCAGAGAATGAGGCTTCACGTCACCCACCACTGCAACAGTCCATTGGCATATATTTAGGCCTAGCACACAGGCAGAGCAGAGAGGTCCCGTAACAGACGATCTGGCTTCATGTCAGCAGAGAATCAGTCTGCATGTCATAGCAGAGAATCAGGCTTCACGTCAGCCACCACTGCAACAGTCCATTGTCATAAATTTAGGCCCAGCACCCAGGCAGAGGAGAGAGGTCCCGTAACAGACAATCTGGCTTCATGTCAGCAGAGAATTAGTCTGCATGTCATAGCAGAGAATCAGGCTTCATGTCAGCCACCACTGCAACAGTCCATTGGCATATATTTAGGCCTAGCACACAGGCAGAGGAGAGGTTCATTCAACTTTGGGTAGCATCGCAATATAATGGTAAAATGAAAATAAAAATAGGATTGAATGAGGAAGTGCCCTGGAGTCCAATAATATATGGTTATGGGGAGGTAGTTAATGTCTAATCTGGACAAGGGACGGACAGGTCCTGTGGGATCCATGCCTGGTTCATTTTTATGAACGTCAGCTTGTCCACATTGGCTGTAGACAGGCGGCTGCGTTTGTCTGTAATGACGCCCCCTGCCGTGCTGAATACACGTTCAGACAAAACGCTGGCTGCCGGGCAGGCCAGCACCTCCAAGGCATAAAAGGCTAGCTCTGGCCACGTGGACAATTTAGAGACCCAGAAGTTGAATGGGGCCGAACCATCAGTCAGTACGTGGAGGGGTGTGCACACGTACTGTTCCACCATGTTAGTGAAATGTTGCCTCCTGCTAACACGTTGCGTATCAGGTGGTGGTGCAGTTAGCTGTGGCGTGTTGACAAAAGTTTTCCACATCTCTGCCATGCTAACCCTGCCCTCAGAGGAGCTGGCCGTGACACAGCTGCCTTGGCGACCTCTTGCTCCTCCTCTGCCTTGGCCTTGGGCTTCCACTTGTTCCCCTGTGACATTTGGGAATGCTCTCAGTAGCGCGTCTACCAACGTGCGCTTGTACTCGCGCATCTTCCTATCACGCTCCAGTGCAGGAAGTAAGGTGGGCACATTGTCTTTGTAGCGTGGATCCAGCAGGGTGGCAACCCAGTAGTCCGCACAGGTTAAAATGTGGGCAACTCTGCTGTCGTTGCGCAGGCACTGCAGCATGTAGTCGCTCATGTGTGCCAGGCTGCCCAGGGGTAAGGACAAGCTGTCCTCTGTGGGAGGCGTATCGTCATCGTCCTGCCTTTCCCCCCAGCCACGCACCAGTGATGGACCCGAGCTGCGTTGGGTGCCACCCCGCTGTGACCATGCTTCATCCTCATCCTCCTCCACCTCCTCCTCATCCTCGTCCTCCTCGTCCTCCAGTAGTGGGCCCTGGCTGGCCACATTTGTACCTGGCCTCTGCTGTTGCAAAAAACCTCCCTCTGAGTCACTTCGAAGAGACTGGCCTGAAAGTGCTAAAAATGACCCCTCTTCCTCATCCTCCTCCTCCTCCTCCTGGGCCACCTCCTGTTCCATCATCGCCCTAAGTGTTTTCTCAAGGAGACATAGAAGTGGTATTGTAACGCTGATAACGGTGTCATCGCCACTGGCCATGTTGGTGGAGTACTCGAAACAGCGCAACAGGGCACACAGGTCTCGCATGGAGGCCCAGTCATTGGTGGTGAAGTGGTGCTGTTCTGTAGTGCGACTGACCCGTGCGTGCTGCAGCTGAAACTCCACTATGGCCTGCTGCTGCTCGCACAGTCTGTCCAGCATGTGCAAGGTGGAGTTCCACCTGGTGGGCACGTCGCATATGAGGCGGTGAGCGGGAAGGCCGAAGTTACGCTGTAGCGCAGACAGGCGAGCAGCGGCAGGATGTGAACGCCGGAAGCGCGAACAGACGGCCCGCACTTTATGCAGCAGCTCTGACATGTCGGGGTAGTTGTGAATGAACTTCTGCACCACCAAATTCAGCACATGCGCCAAGCAAGGGATGTGCGTCAAATTGGCTAGTCCCAGAGCTGCAACGAGATTTCGCCCATTATCACACACCACCAGGCCGGGCTTGAGGCTCACCGGCAGCAACCACTCGTCGGTCTGTTGTTCAATACCCCGCCACAACTCCTGTGCGGTGTGGGGCCTGTCCCCCAAACATATGAGTTTCAGAATGGCCTGCTGACGTTTACCCCGGGCTGTGCTGAAGTTGGTGGTGAAGGTGTGTGGCTGACTGGATGAGCAGGTGGAAGAAGAGGAGGAGGAAGCCGAGAAGGAGGAGGTGGCAACAGGAGGCAAAGAATGTTGCCCTGCGATCCTTGGCGGCGGCAGGACGTGCGCCAAACAGCTCTCCGCCTGGGGCCCAGCTGCCACTACATTTACCCAGTGTGCAGTTAGGGAGATATAGCGTCCCTGGCCGTGCTTACTGGTCCACGTATCTGTGGTTAGGTGGACCTTGCTACAGATGGCGTTGCGCAGTGCACACTTGATTTTATCGGATACTTGGTTGTGCAGGGAAGGCACGGCTCTCTTGGAGAAGTAGTGCCGGCTGGGAACAACATACTGTGGGACAGCAAGCGACATGAGCTGTTTGAAGCTGTCTGTGTCCACCAGCCTAAATGACAGCATTTCATAGGCCAGTAGTTTAGAAATGCTGGCATTCAGGGCCAGGGATCGAGGGTGGCTAGGTGGGAATTTACGCTTTCTATCAAATGTTTGTGAGATGGAGAGCTGAACGCTGGCGTGTGACATGGTTGAGACGCTTGGTGACGGAGGTGGTGGTGGTGGTGTTGGTGGTACATCCCCTGTTTGCTGGGCGGCAGGTGCCAACGTTCCTCCAGAGGCGGAGGAAGAGGCCGAGGCGGCAGCAGCAGAATAGGCCGAGGCGGCAGCAGCAGAAGAGGTAGCAGGGGGAGCCTGAGTGACTTCCTTGGTTTTAAGGTGTTTACTCCACTGCAGTTCATGCTTTGCATGCAGGTGCCTGGTCATGCAGGTTGTGCTCAGGTTCAGAACGTTAATGCCTCGCTTCAGGCTCTGATGGCACAGCGTGCAAACCACTCGGGTCTTGTCGTCAGCACATTGTTTGAAGAAGTGCCATGCCAGGGAACTCCTTGAAGCTGCCTTTGGGGTGCTCGGTCCCAGATGGCGGCGGTCAGTAGCAGGCGGAGTCTCTTGGCGGCGGGTGTTCTGCTTTTGCCCACTGCTCCCTCTTTTGCTACGCTGTTGGCTCGGTCTCACCACTGCCTCTTCCTCCGAACTGTGAAAGTCAGTGGCACGACCTTCATTCCATGTGGGGTCTAGGACCTCATCGTCCCCTGCATCGTCTTCCACCCAGTCTTGATCCCTGACCTCCTGTTCAGTCTGCACACTGCAGAAAGACGCAGCAGTTGGCACCTGTGTTTCGTCATCATCAGAGACATGCTGAGGTGGTATTCCCATGTCCTCATCATCAGGAAACATAAGTGGTTGTGCGTCAGTGCATTCTATGTCTTTCACCGCTGGGGAAGGGCTAGGTGGATGCCCTTGGGAAACCCTGCCAGCGGAGTCTTCAAACAGCATAAGAGACTGCTGCATAACTTGAGGCTGAGACAGTTTCCCTGGTATGCATGGGGGTGATGTGACAGACTGATGGGGTTGGTTTTCAGGCGCCATCTGTGCGCTTTCTGCAGAAGACTGGGTGGGAGATAATGTGAACGTGCTGGATCCACTGTCGGCCACCCAATTGACTAATGCCTGTACCTGCTCAGGCCTTACCATCCTTAGAACGGCATTGGGCCCCACCATATATCGCTGTAAATTCTGGCGGCTACTGGGACCTGAGGTAGTTGGTACACTAGGACGTGTGGATGTGGCAGAACGGCCACGTCCTCTCCCAGCACCAGAGGGTCCACTAACACCACCACGACCATGTCCACGTCCGCGTCCCTTACTAGATGTTTTTCTCATTGTTATGGTTCACCACAACAACAAATATATTATTTGGCCCAATGTATTGTATTCAAATTCAGCGGGATATAAATTTGAGGCCTAGTATTTAGGCGCTGGGTGACCGGTATGGATTTAGTGACAGAATTAGACTTGGAAATGCACAGAAGCGTGTGTGTGAAGTTATTCTGAATGACCCAATGTGCACCTTGAATATTATATACCCTTTTTGGGATAGATTTCAAATAGCTCTGATATAGCAGGAACCACTAAATTATGAAATTGCTAAATTGGGAATTGTACTTCAACCCAGAACAAAAAATGTGCTTTGACGGGCACTAAATAACTTTCCCAGCTACAACAGTACAGCGGTAACGAGAGATTTAGAGGGATTTAAATTTGAGGCCTAGTATTTAGGCGCTGGGTGACAGGTATGGGTTTAGTGACAGAATTAGACTTGGAAATACACAGTAGCGGGTGTGTGTGAAGTTATTCTGAATGACCCAATGTGCACCTTCAATATTATATACCCTTTTTGGGATAGATTTCAAATAGCTCTGATATAGCAGGAACCACTAAATTATGAAATTGCTAAATTGGGAATTGTACTTCAACCCAGAACAAAAAATGTGCTTTGACGGACACTAAATATCTTGCCCAGCAACAACAGTACAGCGGTGGGTAACGAGAGATTTAGAGGGATTTAAATTTGAGGCCTAGTATTTAGGCGCTGGGTCACCGGTATGGATTTAGTGACAGAATTAGACTTGGAAATGCACAGAAGCGTGTGTGTGAAGTTATTCTGAATGACCCTATGTGCACCTTCAATATTATATACCCTTTTAGGGATAGATTTCAAATAGCTCTGATATAGCAGAAACCACTAAATTATGAAATTGCTAAATTGGGAATTGTACTTCAACCCAGAACAAAAAATGTGCTTTGACGGACACTAAATATCTTGCCCAGCAACAACAGTACAGCGGTGGGTAACGAGAGATTTAGAGGGATTTAAATTTGAGGCCTAGTATTTAGGCGCTGGGTGACAGGTATGGGTTTAGTGACAGAATTAGACTTGGAAATACACAGTAGCGGGTGTGTGTGAAGTTATTCTGAATGACCCAATGTGCACCTTCAATATTATATACCCTTTTTGGGATAGATTTCAAATAGCTCTGATATAGCAGGAACCACTAAATTATGAAATTGCTAAATTGGGAATTGTATTTCAACCCAGAACAAGAAATGTGCTTGAACGGACACTAAATAACTCGCCCAGCTACAGCACTAGGGACAGATTTAGCTGGATATAAATTTGAGGCCTAGTATTTAGGCGCTGGGTGACCGGTATGGATTTAGTGACAGAATTAGACTGGGATATGGCCAAAAAATGAACAGACTATTGCTGGTTAAATGCACTTGGTGTGACAGCTTCACCCTGATGTAGGCTTTAGCCAAAAAACAACCACACCATTGAGGGTTAAATGCACTTGGTGACAGGCGCAGCTTGCCCCTGATTTTGTATATGGCCAAAAAATGAACAGACTATTGCTGGTTAAATGCACTTGGTGTGACAGCTTCACCCTGATGTAGGCTTTAGCCAAAAAACAACCACACCATTGAGGGTTAAATGCACTTGGTGACAGGCGCAGCTTGCCCCTGATTTTGTATATGGCCAAAAAATGAACAGACTATTGCTGGTTAAATGCACTTGGTGTGACAGCTTCACCCTGATGTAGGCTTTAGCCAAAAAACAACCACACCATTGAGGGTTAAATGCACTTGGTGACAGGCGCAGCTTGCCCCTGATTTTGTATATGGCCAAAAAATGAACAGACTATTGCTGGTTAAATGCACTTGGTGTGACAGCTTCACCCTGATGTAGGCTTTAGCCAAAAAACAACCACACCATTGAGGGTTAAATGCACTTGGTCGCAGCTTGTGCTGGCGCACCACAAGACACAAAATGGCCGCCGATCACCCCAGAAAAATGAGACTGACAAACGGTCTGTGCAGCCTAAAAACAGTGAGCAATTGAGGATCAGCAGCTCAATGATCCACAGCTGCAGATCGATCAGTTAATCAAGTCCTTTGGAGGAGTTAATCTGCCTAATCTCGCCCTACTGTCGCAGCCGCAACCTCTCCCTACGCTAATCAGAGCAGAGTGACGGGCGGCGCTATGTGACTCCAGCTTAAATAGAGGCTGGGTCACATGGTGCTCTGGCCAATCACAGCCATGCCAATAGTAGGCATGGCTGTGATGGCCTCTTGGGGCAAGTAGTATGACGCTTGTTGATTGGCTGCTTTGCAGCCTTTCAAAAAGCGCCAAGAAAGCGTCACAAAAGCGCCAAGAAAGCGACGAACACCGAACCCGAACCCGGACTTTTACGAAAATGTCCGGGTTCGGGTCCGTGTCACGGACACCCCAAAATTCGGTACGAACCCGAACTATACAGTTCGAGTTCGCTCATCCCTAATGATATCTTTATGGATTTTTTTTCTACCGTTCCAGCCATTTTAAAGTAGTTGTCCGGGTTCAGAGCTGAACCAGGAAATATCCCCATTTTCACCAAGGCAGCCCCCCTGATATGAGCATTTTATGCTCCGATGCTCTTCTTTGCCCTGTGCTCAATCACTTAGGGCAAAGGCATTTTCTGGAGATCCAGTGATGTGACGTGTTCTCCATGGGGAAAGTGACACAGTGAGCTTGGTGACGTCACCTGTACTAATGGGCATTGGGCAGGCTCTAGCCTGTAAAACGGCTAGGGCAGCACTAAAGCCCACCCATCAGAGCAGGTGACGTCACCGGCAACACTGTTAGAAGGAAGCCTCTGCCTAAGGCCTCTTTCAGATGGGCGTTGCGGGAACACGCGCAATTTTTCCGCGCGAGTGCAAAACATTGTAATGCGTTTTGCACTCGCGTGAGAAACATCGCGCGTGTTTGGTACCCAAACCCAAACTTCTTCACAGAAGTTCGGGCTTGGGATCGGTGTTCTGTAGATTGTATTATTTTCCCTAATAACATGGTTATAAGGGAAAATAATAGCATTCTGAATACAGAATGCATAGTACAATAGCGCTGGAGGGGTTAAAAAAATAATAATAATAATTTAACTCACCCTAGTCCAGTTGATCGCGTAGCCAGGCTTCTCGTCTGTATCCTTTGCTGAACAGGACCTGTGGTGAGCATTCATTGCAGGAACAGGACCTGTGGTGACGTTACTCCGGTCATCACATGATCCATCACCATGGTAAAAGATCATGTGATGGATCATCTGATGACCGGAGTGACATCACCACAGGTCCTGTTCAGCAAAGGAGACAGACGAGAAGCCAGGCTGCGCGATCAACTGGATTAAGGGTGAGTTACATTTTTTTTTTACTATGCATTCTGTATTCAGAATGCTATTATATTCCCTTATAACCATGTTATAAGGGAAAATAATAATGATCGGGTCTCCATCCCGATCGTCTCCTAGCAACCGTGCGTGAAAATCGCACTGCATCTGTACTTGCTTGCGGATGCTTGCGATTTTCACGCAACCTCATTCATTTCTATGGGGCCTGCGTTACGTGAAAAAACGCACAAAGAGGAGCATGCTGCGATTTTCATGCAACGCACAAGTGATGCGTGAAAATCACCGCTCATGTGCACAGCCCTATAGAAATGAATGGGTCGGGATTCAGTGCGGGTGCAATGCGTTCAACTCATCCGCGCGGAATACTCGCCCGTGTGAAATGGGCCTAACAGTGTAACATAAAACGCCCTGCGCAAGCATGAAATGCTCCGATGCTGATGTCAAGGGGGCTGCCTGGGTGAAAATGGGGATATATCCGGGTTCAGCTCTGAACCCAGACAGCCTCTTTAAGCTTATGTATATTGAGAATTTGAGATGAAGAAATGCCACAAATGTTCTATAAATCTACCGATTCTAAACATGGGTTAAATATAAGTGACTGACTACAGATCTACCAGACGTAAAGCTTTCTGCTAGAAACAGTCATCTCTGCACTTCAATGCCACCCGTAAGTGGATGGATTTTCGGGTTAGTCAGTTGTCTTACAAAGGTAATTGATTTTCTCATGAGCTCCTATGATTTTTCAAGTTTTGAGGAAGCAAACATGAATCAATACTGATTTAAGTATAGTGAATTGTGGGTGTCTTCTTCATACTTGTGTATATTGTCTAGGAAATTCAAGAATAGGCATTCCGTGTAGCGCCATATAGTACCAATGTACATAGCTGTAGTATGGAGGTATTCTCCCACTGAACTTACTGAAGCAATGTATGTAGGGGGTAATATCTCTGTAATACGACGTCTGATGGAACAAAATATATGGATATGAGAGGAAACAATCCATATTCCTCTATGAAATTAGAGGCATGCAGAGGTGTAGTACGACCCCATAGACACATAGGGGGTCATTTTATCAAGACTGTACGCTGGTCTTGACATCCACTGTACTTAGGATGTACTTAGCTTATGGCGAGGTGCATCCTCTGGCAGGCCACACACCAAGATTGGAATGTACGCCTGCTTGTAGCTGGAGCAGATTTCAAGCATCATTTAAACCAGAAAACTGGCATAAATTATGATAAATGGGGCTCTGCCCACATTCCCGCCATGCCCCCTATTCAGAAAGTGGCGAGGGCAGAACAGAAACAGCACTTGCACCTAGTTTTAGGTGCAATGGCACCTAAAAAGTTGCAAACACCGGGATGCAGGGACAGACTGGTCTACCAGAGTATCAGAGCACAGTCTACGAAGCAATAATAGGCCCCAAAGGTCCAGGAGAAAAATTCCATTTTGGACTGTCATAGATTGTCTTAGATGTCTTAGATTTGGAATCAGACTTTATTGATGAAATGAGGGTTGGGCCCTGAGAATAATCTGATGGGCCCAAGGAACCCCAGTCCGACACTGAGGAGGGGAAGGGGGTCATAAATCTCTCCTATAGGAGGAATATATCAGGCTTGTGAGCTAGAAAACTGGGGTACAAAGGTTGCAACTTTTTGCCAGTTTACTCTACCCCCACCACAAAATGCTTGTGAAAGTGGGCATGTTAGAATCACTGCAACTTTATTTTTTTAAGTCACAAAAAATCTCAAGCCAAATTGACTCCTTCATGATCAGGAGTCTTTAGGTGGGGATAAATGGAATCTATGGATATTTAAAAAAAAAAAAAATGTAAAATTTGCCTCATTTTTGGTGATTTTCTCATAGGTTAAATGGAGGAGATTTTACAGTAAAATTAGTATAAATCAGTGATTTTGCTGTATTTCACTTATACGCCGGCACTATAAGCAGGTGACCAGGTTTTCGGTGTACACAGATGTGAAGTCACTGTGTGTGACAACGAGACGCCGTGTCTCCCGGGACGTCAGTAATAACTTACTGGAAGTTTATTTTGTTAATTGTTCAGGATATTTCCTGCTTTCAGCCATAATGTGCCCATAATAATAATAATAATTATAAGAAGAACAATGCATTTGCTGAAATATGATGTGATCAACAATAGTCTACGAGTCTCAAGAATCAATTAAAGGCCACTTTTATACGTAAAGGTTCTTCAACCCATTCCCATACAATAACAACTGCCATCTACAAGCAGGGCCCCTCCGAGTCCTCAGTAGTCAATGGCATTGTTGCCTAGCAACAGCAGCGGGAAACGTCCAAGCCAAGCAGCAAGGCCTAGAGGACATGTAGGCCTCATCCACATGGCTGAAGAGACTATATGGCAGCATGTGAATTACTCCAGGGACTTTGTGCTCCATGATATGGTGTGTGAAGCTGTATGTTGGAGAGATATTCTCACTTAGAAGTATGGGGAGATTTATCAAAACTGGTGTAAAGGTAAGCTGATTTAGTTGCCCCTATCAACCAATCAGATTCCACCTTTCATTTTGCAAAGGAGCTCTGAAAAATGAAAGGTGGAATCTGATTGGTTGCTAGGGGCTTCCTTTACACCAGTTTTGATAAATCCCCCATAAAGGGGTACTCTAGGACATAGCTTCTTTATCTAACCATTTTATTCTTGAAGCATTTGATGTTTTTTCTATACAATAGGGCAGATTTATGAAAACTGAAAGTGAAACTCTAAGCTGACTTAGTTGCCCATAGCAACCAACCAGATTTCACCTTTCATTTTGCACAAGAACGCTGAAAAAATGAAAGGTGGAATCTGATTGGTTTCTATAGGCAAGTCAGTCTTACACAAGTTTTATTAAATCTCCTTAATGTCTCTAGGGGAGAATAACTCCATAAAGGGGTACTCTAGGACACAGCTTTAATCTTGAAGAATATGATGTTTTTTCTATACAATAGGGCACATTTATGAAAGCTGAAAGTAAAACTCTTTGCTGCCCATAGCAACCAATCACAGCGCAGCTGTCATTTATCAAAAGGAGAATAAGGCATGAAAGCTGCATTGTGATTGGTTGCTATTCTAGATGAGTGAAGTTTTGGAAAATTCGATTCGACTACTTCTCCGAATTTTACAAAGAAATTAGCCTTGTGATGATTTACTTAATCACATAGAGCATTTTTTTGTAAGTGGAGGGGACTGCGATAGCACCGCTCGCTATCATTGTACCCCTCAGATGCCGCGTTCATAAAAGATTGTGGCATCTAAGAGTAAAAACATTAACATAAAAAAAAAATTCAATCATACTTATCGCCTCCATTTGCTTGCGATGGGCCGGTCGCCACCATCCTGCTTGAAGATCTGGCACGAAGTCTCGCGCAGCCCGACATGACGTTGTCACGCCAGCCGGTGTGTTGACGTCATACGTCACCACACACCGGATTTCGGCCGAGATCTTCAATCAAAATGGCGATGGCTGGCCGTTACAAGCAAATGAAGGAGTATGAATTATTTAGTTTTTTACACTATTTCGGGTTAAATTGATTTGCTACCACGAAGCACGAGGAAATTCGGCTTTGCAGAGAATCGGATTTATCCTGAAATTTGGATCAAATTCCACTTTGTTGGATTCGATTCGCTCATCTCTAGTTATGGATGGCAAAGACAGACCTTACCTGCAGTTTATCCCAACCCCTTTAATATGACCACAGATGTACATTTTTTTTCTTACAGGATTTACGGACATACAGTAAAGCCCCATGCACTGCCTCTATTATGGCTCCATAGAACCTCATCACTATGTGGAGCTGCAATACACGTTCAGGTGAGACTTTAAAGAGGACCTCTCACCTCTCCTGACATGTCTGGTTTTAGAAACTACTTATATCCCCCATGTAATAACAATTCTGGAGCATCGTTTCTTATGGCTCTGTGTTGTGCCGTTACTCTATTATTCCTTCTAAGCTTTTATCAATGAATTGCCAGCAGTTTGCTATAAAGGTCCAGCTGGGTGTTACCAGTTTGGGGGGTTGTCTCTGCACGGTCTGACTCTAGCAGCATTGATTGGATAGTGTTAGCCTGTGCAGGGGCACACCCCAATTAGTAACACTCAGTTGGACACCCAGGCAATTCATTCAAAATATATTTAAAAAAAAGCAAATTGCAACCATAATTGTCTCCGAAGGCTATATTAGACCCTATTTGGCAACATTTAAAGAGGGTTGACTGTAACACGTGACTTTTCCCCCCAGGTGTGGACACACCCCTTTTCATGAGACTCCACCCCTTTCCATGCAGGCCCCACCCCTTTCATGAGGCATCACGCCCCTTTCAGACCACATATAGGATGCAGCATCCTTAGAGGCACATACACTTAGGCCTCTTTCACACGGGCGTCATGTTTTTTGCCCGGATAAGATGCGGGTGCGTTGCAGGAAAATGCGTGATTTTCCCGCACGAGTGCAAAACATTGTAATGCGTTTTGCACGCGCGCGAGAAAAATCGGCATGTTTGGTACCCAAACCCGAACTTCTTCACAGAAGTTTGGGTTAGGTGTTCTGTAGATTGTATTATTTTCTCTTATAACATGTTTATAAGGGAAAATAATAGCATTCTTAATACAGAATGCATGGTGCAATAGGGCTGGAGGGGTTAAAAAAATAAATAAAAAAATTTAACTCACCTTAATCCACTTGATCGCGCAGCCCGGCTTCTCTTCTGTCTTCTTCTTTGCTGTGCACAGGAATAGGACCTTTGATGACGTCTCTGTGCTCATCACATGGTCCAATCACATGGTTTATCACCATGGTGAGGAACCATGTGATTGGTTCATGTGATGTGACGTCACCACAGATCCTTAGCCGGCAGTTCAACATTACAGAAGAAGACAGAGATCCGCAACTACGCGATCAAGTGGACTCGGTGAGTTATTTTTTTTATTTTTAACCCCTCCATCACAAATTTTACTCTGCATTCTGTATTTAGAATGCTATTATTTTCCTTTATAACCATGTTATAAGGGAAAATAATACAGATCGGGTCCCCAGCCCGATCGTCACCTAGCAACCATGCATGAAAATCGCACCGCATCCGCACTTGCTTGCGGATGCTTGCGATATTTACGCGGCCCCATTCATTTCTATGAAAAACGCAGAATATAGAGCATGCTGCGATTTTCACGCAACGCACAAGTGATGCAGGAAAATCACCGCTCATGTGCACAGCCCCATAGAAATGAATGGGTCAGGATTCATAGCGGGTGCAATGCGTTCAACTCACGCATTGCACCCGCGCGGAATGCTCGCTCGTGTGAAAGGGGCCTTAGAGTTCATGTTTTCCAGGCGTGGTGCAGGAAAATTGCCAACTCCTCCAGGAGTCCTTGAGATCTCCCCTTTTTCCGGCAGCACTTCGTAACTATGTATCAGACAGAGCAAGTATCTTTAGAATTTTCATGTAACTGATCAAATTTGAGAAATTATCGCCACATGTAGCAGTGGGCCACGATCAAACGAGCCCTAAGTCGATGATTTCCGTGGATCGGACAGGTCTTTAGTCGGCGCCACATCCCCTCGTCTAATCAGAAATCTGCCGGTTGTAAGCAGTGTAAATGTTCTGGGGTCGAACGAGCAACAAGAATTGAAAATATTTAGCAATTATTGTCACTTTCGGATGTACGCGGCTCTCCAAATCGTCGCTTGATGCTCATTAATGAAAAATGATCTGCATTTCTAATTAGACCCTTCTTTCCATTTGCTGTGATGTGGATTGCAATGTATTGTTCTCTGTTATCAGCCACTTCACCCTGTGCAGACGTTTAGAGATCCCCAATCCTCCCTATTTTATCACCAAACATCTACAAGGGATACTAGCGATTGTATCTATAAGGGCTCTTGCACACAACCGTAAGTATCCGGACAGATCCGCAAAAAATACGGATGACGTCCGTGTGCATTCCATACTTTGCGGAACGAAACAGCTGGCCCCTAATAGAACAGTCCTATCCTTGTCCGTAATGCGAACAATAATAGGACATGTTCTATTTTTTTTGCGGAACGGAAAGACGGACATATGGAAACAAAATGCACACTGAATACCTTCTTTTTTTTTCTGTGGACCCATTCAAATGAATGGTTCCGCATACGGTCTGCAAAAAAAAACGGAACGGGCGCGGAAATAAAATACGTTCGTGTGCATGAGCCCTAAGCGATAAGTTTTATCACCTTTCTAAATCTGATTCCATGACCCTTTAACGTATGGCAGGGCCCAACTTCGAAAATAAAAGCTGAATATAGACACGTCTGCTGGACTCCGAGCTCGGGCTGACTTCAGAGAGACACACCTAGCTTCTCACATGTCTCAGGGGGCTCTTGTGAATTGCGTAGTGTGGTACTTGGATGGATCCCAAGGATTAGGTGTTCCTGGGAATTTTTTTTTTTTCCTTATTTCACTGACACTTCAAAGTCACAGGGTGTCATGGGAACAGGCCGTTCTCCTCCTCTTTTCCTTGAAGGCCACATATCAAAACAGCATTTGGAGCACTTAGGGACCCAGAGCCGCACAAAGGTAGTCTCTAAAATAAATACAAGGACCAGCCCCGAAACAAGACGGGGAGAGCAGAGAGATTAAAGTTGGAAGCTGCAAACAATTGCTTTATTGTTGTAAGGTGAAGGAATTGCAGAGTACAGCGCCATCTAGAGGACAATAGGAGTCATTTCCTAAATCACTTCTAGCTGTCCCTTGACAGATAAGATATAGTTCACAGAAGGAGACTGCTAAGCAAACACAGAGCTGGAGGGAAAAAAAGAACCAGGATTTTCATTTGCAGCAATTTTAATGGCTTTTTGATAGGAAAAAAGGAAAAAAGATTATGCAAACATAACCTATTATATCATATAACACCCCCCCCCCCCCACTACCCTAGATTATAACAATGTAAGAAGTCACCAAGGAATACCGTGGCCATAATAAATCAAGGGTCCGCAGACCTAGTGCATTTATACAAGTTGGGGAATTTGATATAAATTTGATTCTTATAATTTGCAGTAGACTGTAGATTATTCCTTATAATACACAACTCAGCTGCTGCAGAACCTCTTTGTGACGAGTAAGGGGGAGACTTCTTTGCTTCACTGATTGATTCTCATAAACATTCAGCAACTGACGTGTTTTATGTTCTTTTGAGGCAGCTGTATAATACACACTGCAGCTGCTGAAGAACCTCTTGTTTAAGAGAGAGTGCACTGCATGTTAGTCAGGGGTTGGCACAGGAGAAGGTGCTTCCTATTAAAGCAATCCAAAAGAGACAGAGGGAGATAAGCAGCGCCTGTGTAGTGCCGCTCATCTCTATACAATATATTCTTCAAATTAGATCACAATGTCAGGTGTGTGTGTAAATACGTATATCATACACAGATGAATCTTATTCTGACCACTTCCTACTTTCGACGTCGGCAGCGTGGAGCTCATGAAGGAAGCCACGTGTGCTGAGCGGGCTCGGTTTGTATATAAGGTGTGCTGAGCTGGCTCGGTGGGTACATAAGGTGTGCTGAGCGGGCTCCGTGGGTATATAAGGTGTGCTGAGCTGGCTCGGTGGGTATATAAGGTGTGCTGAGCGGGCTCGGTGGGTATATAAGGTGTGCTGAGTGGGCTCCGTGGGTATATAAGGTGTGCTGAGCTGGCTCGGTGGGTATATAAGGTGTGCTGAGCGGGCTCGGTGGGTATATAAGGTGTGCTGAGCTGGCTCGGTGGGTATATAAGGTGTGCTGAGCTGGCTCGGTGGGTATATAAGGTGTGCTGAGTGGGCTCGGTGGGTATATAAGGTGTGTTATAGGCGTCTGCACACATATCCATCATTGCTGTCATGGGTAAAAGGGACGATTTATCAGAGTTGCAAAAAGGGTTGATTATTGGCTTTCAGGCCGAGGGTGGCGGTATTTCTGTAAGTGCGCAGTGTGAACTGTTCTCGTTCTGCTGTGGTGAAACTGTGGTGAGTGGACGAAATGTGAATAAGCGACGTGGAATCTGGAAGCACCATGTGCCACTGATGTGAGAGGTGAAGGTACAGTGGAGAAGCTCACCGCCAAACCAGGAGGCTACCAGACGTGTGTCTAGCACAACAGTTCAGCGAACCCTACTGCGTATGGGGCTCTGGAGCAGACAGATGGTCACTGCTCCTCTGCCAACTAAGTTGCATTGGCACAAAAGGCTTCAATTTAAGTGGCAGTATTGGGATTGGACCTCTGTTGATTGGCAAAGGGTTGTCTTCTCCTATGAGTCATGTTTTATGATTCATGAAATGTATGGATGTTGGAGTGTCAGGCAAGAAACAAAGAACAAACACCCTGCAGCCATTGCTAGAGGAATACAAGCTGGTGGTAGCGTTATGGTCTGTGGAATGTTTTTGTGGCATTCTCTGGGTCAACTCACCAACTTAATGGTCGTGTTCGCTCTATGGATTCTCCTCCATGCCCCCTTCAGCAACTGTTGGATGCACTGCAGTCAGCATGGCTCCAGATAAATGTGACAACCTACCAGGACCTTATTGAGTCCCTCCCAGCCCGTCTAGCTGCTGTCTGTGCTGCACACAGAGGTTATTCTGCTGGGGCTCATGCGGTGCACGGGGAACGGCCATGGGATACCTTTCAGAGGGGAAAAAAAAAGTTTACTTGTTTTGTTGTGACGCCAGTTGCAATGAAGCAACAAGGGCACAGGGACCCTTTTAGTGATATGGTGGTAGATGGTACCCAGGTGTAGGAATGCCAGAATGGTGTAGGGTGGCCTAAATGTCCCTAATGGTGTTGCACATGTCACGGTGCTCCTACCTGGATAAGCTGTAACGCCAGGCGTTGTCGTGCGAAGCAGAGCAAATAGGGTAGTTGAATTGTGGAATGAAGAATAAATTGAGTCCAGACCTTGCGATGAAGTTGATAACAGCTTTACTAAAAGAACCATTAGTATTTAATATTCTCAGAGGCAGTCCATAATGAGCAATAGTGATGTAAGACTTGCTTGTGACGTACCAGACGTCCTCAGAGGCAGTCAATATAAAGCAAAGAACTAACTTTCCGGCTAACAGTATAGAGCTGACTATCCGGCTAACAGTATAACTACACCCTACACCAAAGTCCATACAAAAATGCATATAATCACATTGCGGCACCTGCAAGAGAATACACACAATGGGCACAGTACTTGAACATTGCTGGAACAGCAAAGATTAGTGCAAATCACAGTGCAAATATTTACTGCACATATATAAGGCACATATTCAATGCAATCAGGCAGTGTAATAAGGCAATAAAATTACATTAGAGTCCATTTCTTCAAGGCTGGTAGCTAAAGTGCACCAAACAGGAGCTTTAAGTGCAACAAAGTTCTTTGTAATCCATAGGAAATAAGGCAACGTCATTATTTGTAATCCACATGAGGCAATATTTGCAATCCACATGGGTAGAAGAATAGCAGCACAGATTATGAGAACCTTTTTGGCAAAAAAAAGGGGGCTCCCAAATAACCTGAAAAGGGGAAAAAAAGGAATTATGTGCAACCGTACGCAACTTGGATAAAGCTGATAGTTTGGGGGAGTCCTAATCAACATGGCTATCCAGGTAAGGGCTAAAAACAGGGGCAACCTGAAAACACAAAAACAGACAATATGCCAACAGCCCCTCGCCCTTTAGGTCCAGTCCACGAAGTGGCTCCCGTAAGTCATTTGTTCTTTAAGTGAAGATCCAAGGAGAGCAGCTTTTTAGAGGACGGACCTCAAATTCTCCTCGCTACTGGAGCTGCTGAAATCCATGAGAGGTTTGTCCTGCCTCTTGAAATCCACTCTTGCTTGAGTGGTGGAAAGCCACTGCCCTCCTGTGGTGGAACTCGGCACCGACCTGGTGGTTACACTTCTGACCTGGGCCGCCATTTTCTGTCATACAGGAGCGGATGCTCCTGCCATTCCAAAGGGTCCAGAATCTCTGGCTGCATGGGGGCCGGTAAACTGTCCTCCTCTCTGGGGGGTGAATCCTGGGATGCCCTCCTCATAGCTACCTCCATCTTCCATGGCAGTTGGTATGTAACGACGGTCGGACTGATGGTGATGGACGTAGTGGAGACACATGCTTGCTGAGGAATGGGTGTTGGGGACGCAGGTAGACCAGGGATGAGCGGCTCCAGCTCTAACTGGGGTCGCTCTCGGAAACGGAGCCGTTGGCCGACTCTTGGAGACAGAGCACCGGGCCAGTAGTAGTTGGGTCATGCAGCCATACTTCTGGGGCTGACAACGGGACCAGAGGTTTCTCCAGGCAGACTACTGCTACGGCAAACGGACCTTGAAGGGACTCCATGGGGGTATATTCAACGGTGTCCCTCTTGTAGAGGCTATGGAGGGCTTGTGGAAGGTAGTGGCGCTTTACAGAGTGCCAGCCTACAAAGAACTCTCGCCTGTTTTATCCTCCATTAGGAACTTACTGCCTCGCTGAACAGAAAACCAAACGAAGGAGCCTGTCCTCGGCTCCAACAGAGGGTCCCTGGGCTGCAGCCTGTCCCAAACTCTGATGGCCCAGTCCTCTATTGCCCGCTTATACTCCCACATGTTCCGTGCTTGGGCCGTCACTTCTCTAGGCACTATGGGATTCAGTCTTTCAAATGAGCCATGCTTTCTGGGCGGCGGAGTGGGAACTCCGACCACCTCCGCTGCACCAGCAGGCGCGGTACCTTCTGAGAGGGTCGCTGCTCTTGCAAGACATAAATCTCCCAGGACGCTGGATGCATCTTGGGTTCTTCATTACCCCACACCATGCCACCCCAGTTTGGCTGATGAGAGCGTGCCATCTTGTCTTCTCTTCCTCTAGCACAAACTGGTGAAGGAGGAGGGGCTTCATGGGAGCAGCTTCCACTTCCTCTCTTTACACAATAACATTGCTCCCGGTGGGCAGGGCTAGATTTTACCGCTTTTGCTGGGGGCATTCTCTGATTTTCCCGCTCTAGTTGGGCAAGAAGACACTGCGCCATGGCATATAAAAATGGCGGATTAACCCTTCGGGTGCCGGTGCGGGTGGTTTTGCACTTGCCGCTCCTCACTAAATGCATGAAAGTCATTTTTAAAGATATTTTTGTAAATCCAGTAGGCTACACAATTCATGGGCACACAGATTTATCTTGTCCGCATCCTGTTCGTTATGCCATTTGCAACGCACGTGGGAACAGCCATGGGAGCCCTTTTAGAGGGAAAAAGGTTTACTTGTTTTGTTATGACGCCAGTTGCAATGAAACAACAAGGGCACAGGGCCCCTTTTAGTGATATGACGGCAGATGGTACCCAGGTGTAGGAATGCCAGAGTGGTGTAGGGTGGCCTAAATGTCCCTAATGGTGTTGCAAGTGTCATGGTGCTCCTACCTGGATACTATGTAATGCCAGGCGTTGTTGTGCGAAGCAGAGCTAATAGGGTAGTTGAATTGTGGAATGAAGAATACATTTAGTCCAGACCTTGTGATAAAGTTGATAACAGCTTTACTTTGGCAAACGTTTATCAGAAACAATCTTCCAACTTTGTCTTAAAGACCAGCAGGCTTTGGCATAAATTCTGGCAGCCAAACACACTCGGCTCTGCTACATGTGTTGCTCTCTGGCTCAACTATGCTAACAGGCTGGCTGAGGAATTCAGCTTCTTCTTTAGGCTGTACTTTACTTGATAGTCTGGTCTGTCTCTAAGTTATGCCAGGGAACTTTCTTCCTGGCTTCAGAGGCTTCAAGCTGTGGCCTCATGTCAAGCAGAGCTGAAGGTGCTCTAGCTGGTTCAGACAGAGCTCGTCCAACAGGGACGGGCTCCTGCTTCTTTCCCCTAGCAAGGGTTACTCTATTCTGACTTCTCACTAGCTATACTCCTCCCTCTCTTAGAGAGAGCTAGAATGGAAAGAAGGGTTGCATTCTGTGTAAGGTAGCTCTGCCCTTTATGCCGCCATCTGCTGGTGAACCAGGTATAGTACACTTAAACATAACAGTTACAAGGAAATGGAAATACACATTTTGCAGGCCCTGGAAATTAAGACATAGGGTGACTTTAGGTTAACCACAGGAGATAGTAGAGGGGTGCGAAGGTAGTAATGCACCTCTGGGGCGTTACACTCATAATGATGTGACTTGACAGTATACATAGAAAAAACCTTCCTTTTTTTATCTATCTATCTAGCTATTATCTGTCTATGTACTAACCTATCCTTATGCTGATTAGCTGTTCTGTGCACTGAGGCTCCGCTTGGAGCTCTGCCTTTTTCCTCTCCCTGCCCCTTCTTCTACTTGATTTACAGGGCCAGGCTTTTGCAGCCTCATCACGCAAGTTGGAGACGGTGGACCAGACCTATAATGCACTAAGCAGTTCAGACCCACCCCTGGTGCACTTAAAGGGAACCTGTCATGTGGATATTTGATTATAATCTAACTAATTATATACAACCATTAACTACTAAAAAGTACCTTAGATGTATTCACTTACTGGTGTGACAGATGGTTACCTCATAATATACACACAAAGATGCTGCATGCCGCATGCTAATGATCTGATTTGAGTCCAGCATGATGTCATTGAGTCCAGCGTATATTTAACTCAGAGCTATAGCCACTACCCTGCCCACCTGCTGCTGATTCATATGGAAAGAAAACTGTCAATCAGCAGCAGGTGGGCGGGGAGAGTCAGGAGCTCATGAATATTCATGACTCATCATTATCAGCTGGAGCTTTTCAATACAAGATGTGGGCAGATTGACTGGGTCAATTAAAGAAAGTGACCCAGCATTTTGCTAAGCAAATCAGTCACTTATTTATGTTGCCCTTAGTTAGGACACCATAAAACTGGTGACAGGTTCCCTTTAACTGTGAATTATTAGTATATTAAATAAAAGAGGTTTTGTTTCGTTTTTTGTCCACCAGATTGCAGCAGCGATCCTGGCACATGACCATGTAGGCTTTTCTTTCTACTGTTTAAAGGGATCCTGTACTAAATATTGTAATTAACTGGTGGCCAAATGGTGAAATAAAAATGATGAAATGTTGATGAAATTGCATAAATGTGGCTCAATAGTTCAGACAACCTAATAACCCCAATCATCCATACAGACACACTTATACATTTGTCCACTGTCCATGTCTACCTAAGGCCTCACACATTGAGCCCATTTAGTACTTTAATACTTGAATGCTCTACATTTTTCAAACCAGCACCTGAATCTTAATACTTCTGTAATTGGATGTAATTAAAAATTTAATATAGCTACTGAGTGATTGATTGAATAGCATCCATCTGTATAGCACCACCTACTGTTTGTTGTTTTCTTCCTCCGTCTGTCAACCCTGCTGAGGTGGTCGCAGATGCCCAGTTCCATCTTTCAACTGCCTCCCGCCATATCTACTGTTAGAAGCTGTGACAGTTACCTTACACGCCCCCTGAAGAAGCACACGCCCCTGAGGAAGCACATGCCCCTGAGCTGCCAGCTTGAAATATATCTAGCAGAGCAATTGAAATAATGAATGGAGAGATCTCTGGATCCATGTGAGGTGCACGGCTGGTTCTAGCTTTGTTAGAAAGACATTGTCAATACCCGATGATGTCTGATCCTTTTACATTAGGATAACCCCTTGAAGCCATGACATGTGATTCTGCTAAGGAAAAATGCCACAACTTCTCAGAACACTGCATTGTCTGGTTTCATCGCCTCTGCTTGGCTTTTACAGAGGCGATGGGGGGGACTCATCTCAGGTTAATTTGCATATGTATCAAATCGTTTTTTTTTTCACAATAAAAGCACCCAGAGCTATGGGGACTGGGTATTGCGGATGTTCTATCGGCCATCTAGCAACCCATGTCCTCAGCTCTATACACAAAATACCGGTGACAGGTTCCCTTTAACTGTAACACTTTATAATTGTGCTTAAAACAATTCAGCCTTTCTTTCATTTCACAGTCTCAGTAAGCCCCACCTATTCAATTCTGTTATGCAAATGAAATTTCCCAGAAGTCTCTTCTGTTTAACAGGACTATCTATTAGTTTCTTATTGTCCCTAGGAAATAGCTTGAACATCTCCCTAACCCTTCGCATTGTTTCAATGAATGTTCAGCACAAGACGAGTCATTAATAAGGGACTCGGGAGAATGTATTACACTATTATTTAATGTGAATTAGACGCCGGAATAATAAGTAGGTGTAATCATTTTAATTTATAATGTAGCTTCGTTACTTTGTATCGCCGGTGTGGGGGGATGGGGCAGTAGGATCTTTACAGGGCTCGAGATATAAATTAAAAATGTAAATTTGTAATCAGATAGAAAGTTAACCAAAATATCCCCACCCCTAACTGTAATGTATATTGGCAGATAATTAGTTTTTATAATATAACAACTGAACAAGCATTAATGGATTAGCATCTGTAGCAGGTTTTAATTAAAGACACAACCTGCCAGACCAATCTGCCATAATGTCAGCAACAACTTCTCTATCCTGAATTATGCACAATGATTAAAGGTGGAATTTATTAAATGGAATGTATTATGCAGGCGGTGGGAGCTCGGCTTCTGTTTTTCATCATTCGTACAGGTTTTTAGTTTAAAAATTCTTCTATTGCTCTGATCTGTCTGGAATGAAGTATTGGTAGAATACAGACCAGAATTTGTTTCATATTTGAAAGTGTTGGGCCAAGATGCAACTGGATCGGGGGGATAGGGGATAAGTACCTAAGCAAGAAGGGTCCACGTGCTGAGACTCGAGACCCAAAAATCCTGTGTCCCTGTATAAATCAAGTGTCAAATCAAGTCAAGCACTCGCACTGCCGAGGAACCTAAGATGTGTGTGGCAAACTCTGCAGAGACAAGACATTGCTGAAAGAAGTTGTCATGGTGGTATGGACCGAATGGAGAAGATAAAGAAAGTGAATATCTGCATTGGAGAAGATATCACTAGATTTAATAGGTATGTAATGCTGTATTCTCCATCATGTTCTCTAGCACTAAATGTAGTGTCCATTTAAATATGTTTTTAGCACTGGCGTTTGAGAAAGTGGATTGACGATTTGGCATGTGGGAAGCACCATTTCCATTTTAGCCTCAGGTAGCAGAAAAGTTAGAATTGGCCTGCCAATCATATGGATAGGGGGCAAGTTTGAATATTGAGACAACCTCGTTAAAGGGGTTGAAGTCAACATGGCCTATTAGATCATATAGGTGTCTAGATGGATAACCCAGTTCAGGACTCCATGAGTCAGACCAGAAACTGAGTGACTCCCACTCTGGCACACTTGAACCACCCATGTCTTACATGGTCGACCATTTATGTAAGTGGTGGGATGCCAATCTACATTTCCTCTTCAGTGGGTGCAAGAAGAACAATCCTCTTCAACACTGATCTCTGCTGATCAGCATTATTAAAAGTGGAAGTGACAAATGAGCTCTTGGGCCACTTCTATGTCCTTTTTTTTTTTTTTGTAATGTACAATGTTACTGTAATATAAAGTTTACTCTTGGCTTGGCATACTGTATGTGGCATGAGATGACCAGCTTAGAAAAACAATCCTGATTTCATCGCAGCCTGTCAAGGCTTTTGCTAGCATGTGACAACATTGTGTTGAATGTTTTTTTTAAAAAATCGATGCAAATTGGAAAAAAAATTTTTAAGGTAAGCGTGTACATCTTTGTATCTTTATAGTAGATAGAGCTCTATTCTTTCAGATACAGAGCGCCAAATCCATTGCTTTCCCTTAGAAATATTTGATGAAATGTTAGCTGCTTGCAGCCACCACTAGGGGGAGCTCACTGCATACATGTTAATACAGCTAACATTAAAGTCAATAGAAACAATACAAATATGTAAGGCCCTCCTAGTACCAACCATCTACAGCTGGGAGACTACAGTCTGCTCTTAGAGTCTGAGAGCTCCTCTTCTTCAAGTGACTTTTTAAACGAACTAAACCCTTGTGACCGGTTAATTCTGAGCATCTGCCCAATCATTTGTCAGATCTCTCCTTTGGTTACCCCTGACAAGAGGCTAAAACCCATGCTCACTGTCTGCGAGGTCAAGATATTACCCATTTTGGGAGGTTTATCGCTTCTCTGCTCCTCTTTTTTGTCGAAAGACGTTGTAAACCTTGTGTATGCAACTTTTTAAATGCCATTTATGAGGAATTGTGTCGCAAGTGCCGTTTCTTCGATGCCCTCGACACTTTCTGAAAAGAGAACATGGTGTGGGTGGGGCCAGCGGGTCAGCCACATTTATCTTCATTTGCGCCTGTTTTCAGACGCAAATAAAGAAAGAAATGTACAGTAGCGCCGATTTCATTCTGGCACACAAATTGCCGAAGGATGTGCTTAATTTACGGCAGGGCCTGCATCACATCATAAATTAGTCCCAGTAGCACAGGAGATTTTAAAGAATGGCCTAAAACACCAGACTTTAATAAATCTCCCCCATTATGTCTTACATTATGCATCTTGCCAATATATGCTCTTACCTTTCTGGTGTCAGTAATGACTACTGTACTTTGCCTACGTTGTCCTACTGGTCCTAATAAACAATGCTCCAAGTACATAGATAACTAGTATCAGTCACCTTCCTGATCATGGCGGGGCATGCCCTGATATATATGTTATGAGATAGTTAGCTATTAAAAAAACAAACACAACTTTGATATTGTGTCACAAGGTGTCCATCCTGCATGTGTCTATGTGTGGCCACCTAGTGGTTGTGTTTTGAATTACAGTCAGGATATTACTACCCTGTCACAATATTGTGTTTAATTGGTTTCATGACACAGTGTAGCCCTCTAAGAGGGGTTGTCTGAGCCCCCAGCTAACCAGCCAAACTCCACACCAGCAGCAGCCCCTGTTTAAAGGTGCCGCAGGGCCATTAACAATGAAGAAGGACTATACAGTGCAGTCTTCATTACTAAATAAAAGGCAGCTGCGTGCTAATTGGTCGCACGGCTCTTCACCGCAGCATGGCCACAACCCGCTCCGTGTGGCCATACCTTGAGGCCCTAAGAGTGGCCTGGGTATACCTGATTTATAGGAATTTGTGACAAATTAATTTGTAACAAATCAAATTTCTTAGCTAACTTCGTTGAATCAAATTTTTCAAAACTTCGCCCATCTCTAATTATAACAACAGAGAACTAATTATTGCACTGTTGCTATCACAGGTGATTAGAAAGAATTCAGTGGATTCATGCAGGATCAACATGACGGCACACTTGTTAAAGTGTCTGGTATTGTAATTCAGCCATATTCTGATGATCCCTGATGGTCCCGGTGGTGGGACCCTACTGATTAAACAAATATGACCTATAATAAGGATAGTCTATCAAAGTGAAATTCCAGAAAACCTCTTTAAGACCCTGCAAATTGAAATGTAAATGCAATATTCTCCATCTAGTGATTCTAATGTTACTATGTAACATGAAAAAAAAAAAACTTGTAAGCTTTCATCTGCACTAAAAGCCTTTTTCGATCACTGAAACACATGCTTGACTCGGCTGTTTGACGCTCAACTCACCTGAGACCTCCACCAGTGTTTGCTATAGCCATCCACTCTTGTCATGCATGGCTGTTTTTGCCATGTATAAAAATATTTATGGGACCTCTGCTGCATGATTTATAGATGTACCTGTCCTAACATAATTCAGCGTGTTATATATTAATGTGGTGCAATATTAACATTGTAGGAGCTTTCACCGCTCCTGCAGAGAAAGTTTGTGTTCTTGACTGATCATTTACAAGAACAGAATGTGGAATATAAAGCAAGAAGAGAAATGAGCTCCAGGACAGCGGCCTTGTCATTTCTCAAGGAAATTACATATTAAATAAATATGTGCTATCTGTGACTTTAGGCAATTTTGACAAATCAGAATCCATCTATAGAACATGTACATATATAAATATCTAGATATGGCCTTTCTCCATAAACATCTGACATTCTGGAGTATGTGTTGTCTGTGGGTACCTACAGCGGTGTCCACCCTTATCTTTAGTTAATTTAGTTAAAAGAGTTTGTCCGAGATTATTACCAAATTGAACAATGCCCCCAAATGCTGTAAAATAAAGATCACATACCTCTGCTCCTCCGGTTCTTCTTCCGCTGCCTACAAACTGCAGATATATATGGAATATCACCGCTGCAGGTAAGCACTTCCCTCGTCAGTTTAAGGCCCAAAACGACAGTAATTGGCTGCAGAAGTGACATGCCGTAAAGCTGTATGTCACCGCTGCAGCCTGAAAACAGTGAGAGGAGGATGGGACCAGCCGTGCAGAGAACCCCGCAGGAGAAAGAGGTGAGTTTATAAGTATTTATTATGCTACAGCATTTATATGACAGTAAACACAGACTATTAATCAGCTCTGGCATACCCACTTCTACAACCCCATGGCTCTCCTGTCCTACAGGTGGGAGCCCTTCTTCTGCCATCTGCTTTTCCTCCCTTTCCACATCATCTAATATAGATAGGACTTTGTCAGCAGGAACATCCAGCTTCTCATCTCTCTGCATCTTGCTGACTTTTCTAGGACATGGAGACTTTGAAGGAACATTTGGAAGAAGTAAAGCCAGCAAAAGATGAGGATGGTCATCATAAAGATCTGCCCTCCCCCCAAGGGTGCAGATTGGATAGGATTGGTTGGCACACTGGCACCAGAATAATAAAAGCTTCCATCTTATTGGTATTGAATTACATATCTTAGGTTATGGCTGATGTAGGAATAAATGAATAAAACTGATACGGCATAAGTCTCCCTGCAGCCTCCCTGCATCTCCCTGCAGCCTCCCTGCATCTCCCTGCAGCCTCCCTGCATCTCCCTGCAGCCTCCCTGCATCTCCCTGCAGTCTCCCTGCACCCTCCCTGCACTCTCCCTCTTCAATATTCTTCTATTAATTATTTTAGCGCATGAGCACTTACCACGTCTTACCCTATGCTCAGATCACAAGACAATGGCGGATACCGCGCGAGATGAGGGTTTTATAGGGCTGCGACATCTGCAGATTGGTTGGTTGCACGACATTATGGGTGATCTTGTGTTCCCGGGCTTCTAACTATTACTTTGTAACACGTGAAGCTGCCATTTTAGGAAAAACTGATTCGTTACCACGAAGGGCGAGGAAATTTGGATTTGTTGCAAATTGAAGTTTTCCTCAACTTCTGTTCAAATTAAACTTCAAATGCTTTGCTTCACTCAACACTAAATATTAAATTCTTCCCTTTATAACATACTTATTGTTTACTCATAAAGCAATAGTGTGTCCACAGATAATTTGTAACTTTATAATTAAATTATTTTTTAATTCCCCTTTCTTCACCTTTCAGAGGTTTCTTTTCCCTACAGCTGAATGTTGCACTGGAACGGCTCAGAATCACTGCATTCACTGAAAAACCTAATAACTACAAGGCAGGAAAGTCGTGTTTTTTTTTCACTGAGGGAACAACAGTTCTGTAGAGAGACTGTGCGAAAAGCGGAGACCTACTTGCATGTGCACATTTCTCCTGCTGAACAGATCATACTATTGCGCTTGATTGAGAGCAACATTCTCAGTTTTATCAGTTTAGATCTTCTATATTATGTCCTATAAGCTCAAAATTATACTGATGTGTCTATGGGAAGGAGGAAGACATGATGTCTTGAGGTGATCGGACCACAGTATTGAACCTGGACTTAAAGCTCCTAAACAAAATTTAAAACAAGGCAGAACACATCATAATAGTGCTTATGTGGCATACAGGCTTTGGGGTTCCCTCAGAAACCAGGGCCATAGTACTGTCAGGTTGGGGGAACACGATGAGCTCACCCAGGACAATGATCAGAATCTATGCTAGTTCATTAGAAGGATGCATAGACTTGTAGGCTGGGGGGCCAGGGTGTAGTGCTTCTGAGTGTGGCCAAGTAGTCTACCAGGTAGTGCCCAACTCTTCTGGAGCTGAGATAGCTTTAAACATACAAGTGACATCTACACACACAACAGCTCTTATAATAATTTTCTTAGAAGGAGAGGTAAACCATGGCTGATCCAGATCCATTTTAATTATGTATTTTATATGTCCTCAGCACATTTAGTGGACTAAAAAAATTACATTAGTATTCATTTTTAAACAAATATAACATGATATGTTATCCTGAACCATACTAAGTATATATTTCCATGTGCAGTGCTAGAAATACTCAGATTATTGGCATTCTGCAGTACAGAAAAGAATCAGAATGCAAATTAGTTCATGATTATATCAAAGTTGTGTAACCCACAAGTCAACAAAGACCAGCGCTTAAGGCTGGTTGCCACTAGGTGGTCTAGGACAGAGTAGAACCTGAAATTGTCTTTGTAGAAGCCTTATATGATCTATATCTGTGTGTTTCCCTTATTCCCAAGACTGCCTGAAGGCATTGACAGATTGACTTTACAGTCTAAAATAATATCTGTAGCAGGTTTTTTCCATTTTAATGTTAAAGCTTCATTTATTTAGCCCTTGGTTTTCTTTTTCGGGACCCATAAACCACAGGCTGCATTAAGGCTTGGAAAGGAGGTAAAATACTGCTATGTGTAGATATATGTGATTAAGACTGGTAAGGATAAGTTCCATACAGTTTTCTTGCTCTTGCTCCAAATTATTTTTAAAGGGGTTGTCCGACGAAAAATATTCTGCAGTTTTCAAGCCAGCACCTGGGTCTGAATACTTTTTTAATTATATGTAATTAAAACTTTAGCATAGTCACTGAGTTATTCAATAAAAGGTATCTGTATAGCACCACCTGCTGCTATTTTCTTATTTCTTGTCCACTTCACTGAGATGGCCGCACATGCTCAGTTTCATCCTTCAATTGCATCCTAAATTGTGATAGGGAGAGCAGCAGCAGTGGGATATTTTGTGATCAACTTTGACCACAGTGAAGTAGCAGCAGAATGGACACGGCTCCTTACCTTCAGCAGGAAAGACACTCCTCTTGAGCTGTCAGCTTGATATAAATCTAGCAAAGCAATGAATGGGGAGATCTCTGGATCCATGTGAGGTACAGGGCTGTGTAACGGATCTCCTGGCACCCCGACCGGGTACCTCCGTCGATAGATTCTCCTAGTGCTTTCCGAGGACTCCAAGCACTCCACTTGACACCGTACGCACTGCAGACCCCACAAACCGCCGAAGCTTGGTTGAGGTCTCACCGTCTCCTACCCACCCTGGACCTACGACAAGGCTCCAGGCTCCAGTGGGTGAACCTCTCCTAAAACCAGAGAGCAGGAACAGCTCTTACAAGAGCTAGTAGTTATGCCAGGGGAGTATAGCAAATCTTCAGCGTATAGCAATCCCCCAGTGTCGATCAGTTACCCAAACACCAGCCTCAACTTGGTAAAGGGTAAAAACAGGAACTCTTTATTTGGACACACAAACATTGATTTATACATATGATTTATACACCCTGTTACCACCCACAGGGTTTTGTAAAAACAGCCAATAACCACGTACAATACACTCAGACACTCCCACACATAATCCTCCCCTCTGCCTGTGATACAATTACCTCACACTGGGTTGATGTAATACACAATGTCTTCTGTCCTGGAGACAACCAAGACTTAATTCAATTATCTCTCAGGACAAAGGACATCGCCAATACACACAGAGAGACAATGGAACAGACCTCACTACTCAACGTATACAATGTCCCACCCTTTTCAATACACATAGTCATTTAACATCCCAAAATGGCACGAATTAGACCAGGGGTTCAAGTTAGTCCAAGTCCTTTGTGAACAAAGGAAGCCTAGCTGATGAGAGGGCCCATAATCCTGGGGCAAGAGGCTGGTAGCCAGGCCCCTCCAAAACCCAGTGGCGAGGTTGGTTTCGCCACACATCTCCCCCTCCCAGGGAAGACTAACCAGATACCTGACCTCACGCCGGTCGGTATCTGAGTTAGTCTGGCAGTCCACCCACAACCCAATACTGGGGCCTGGCTCTGTTCTGTATGTCCCCAGCTGTTGAGGGGGCATCTGCGTCTCCTTGCTTCCTTGTTCTCTAGCTTGGAGCTGTAGGTACTTGGTGGGCAGGGGCCGACTGCGCTCTGCCCAGATGCCAGCTCTTCCGCTGGGGTAGCCTGTGGGAAGTCCGGCTCTGGAGACGAGGATAGGGGAGGGCAGAGGCCAACTGTGTTCTGCCCTGATGCCAGCTCTTCCGCTGGGGAAGCCTGTGTGCAGTCAGCCTCTGGAGAAGAGGGTAGAGGAGGGCAGAGGCCAACTGTGTTCTGCCCAGATGCCAGCTCTTCCGCTGGGGAAGCCGGTGTGGAGTCAGACTATGGAGAAGAGGATAGAGGAGGGCAGAGGCCAACTGCGCTCTGCCCAGATGCCATGGGATGGGGTCAGGGAATCCTACCCCTAGGACTTTGTTGCGGATCAGCCGGGGAGAGGAGGGATCGCTTACCTCCTCCTCCTGGCCTTCCTGCGGGGTTGGTGGGGACTCTGTACCGGCCATCCAGCATCCCGGTAGGCCTGGTCCAGAGACGGCGGTCTCATCTGCATCATTGGAGTTAGGGGTGCTGTCCCCCTGTGGTTGGGGAGAGAGACCGGTTGTCTCCTCTCCCTTCAAAGTACACTGCCGCTGGGAAGCAGGACCAACTGTCCCTACTCCCTGAAACCATGGCTGCCGTTGGGGATCTGGGCCGACTTCCCAGCATCCCTGTAGGGCCGGTGGAGAGATCTTGGTCCCATCTCCACCTGCCATATGGGTTTCCCTCCAGGACCAGTCTATGAGGTCCCCTACCGCTGTAGCTGGTTGTTGCAGGGGTGATGGACTGACCAACTCCTCCTCCTGGGATGCTACCTGCCGCTGGGAAGAGAGACAGACTGGCTCCGCTCCCTGTAGAGTATACTGCTGCTGGGTAGTGAGACCGACTGTCTCCACTACCAGTGATTCTGGTTGTTGCAGAGATGAGGGACCGACAATCTCCTCTCCCTGTACTCCCAGTGGCAGTTGGGGATCTGGGCTGCCTGCCCAGCCACCCTGTTGGGCCGGTGCAGTGACTACGGTCCCAACTCCACCTGCCGACTGGGGTTCCTCCCAGTACCAGTCTATGAAGTCCCCTACTTCCACAGTTGGTGAGGAAGTAGGGGATACCTCAGCTGTGACTTGCCAGGGGTAGGGCTGCAGGTCTGGGCCTGGTATCCAACTGTCTTGTATCTTGCGCTGGGCTTGAATGGAGCGAAACAACTGTTGATAATCTTGCTCCAGTTCCCACTCCCTTTGGACCAAAAAGTTCAGATCTGCCCTCACCCCACTAGTTGTAGGCCAATTGTGCAAGTCCCCCCTGTAGTCAGTAATGTCCCAAAATCTAGACTCTTCTGTGCTCCCAAAGTCAATGTCTTCAAAAGACTCCCACAATAAACCAGGGCCATTATATTCCTCACCCTCGGGCTTGGCGTACTCCTCCATCCATGGAGACTGTCGTACTGTGTCCCACCATAGTGCTTGGTAAGTGTCATCCAGCCAGGTTTCCTGCCATACCAGTGTCAATGGTTGCTCTCCCAGTAGAGGTAGTTGCAGCGCCAATCGCATTCGTAATCTCTGCTCCTCACTGGGAAGACTCTCACCCCTCCAACGCTGCACGTCCTCCAGGGCCTGGTGCCATACGCCTTTCCACTCGGCATCCCTGTAATCCGGGTGATCTTCCTCATGGAATACTGTGCAGGAACCAAAGGCATCCATATTGCTGTAGCCAGGAGCGCTGTACTAGGACATGCGTTGCCATCAAATTGTAAAATCCACGAACAGTGTCTCCGAGCTGCTTCTCCTCTCACTAGAACGCCATCCCACTGCTTGCCACCAATGTAACGGATCTCCTGGCACCCCGACCATGTACCTCCGTCGATAGATGCTCCTAGTGCTTTCCGAGGACTCCAAGCACTCCACTTGACACCGTACGCACTGCAGACCCCACAAACCGCCGATGCTTGGTTGAGGTCTCACCGTCTCCTACCCACCCTGGACCTACGACAAGGCTCCAGTCTCCAGTGGGTGAACCTCTCCTAAAACCAGAGAGTAGGAACAGCTCAAGAGCTAGTAGTTATGCCAGGGGAGTATAGCAAATCTTCAGCGTATAGCAATCCCCCAGTGTCGATCAGTTACCCAAACACCAGCCTCAACTTGGTAAAGGGTAAAAACAGGAACTCTTTATTTGGACACATAAGCATTGATTTATACACATTTTCCAACAAGGTTACCACCCACAGGGTTTGTAAAAACAGCCAATAACCACGTACAATACACTCAGACACTCCCACACAAAATCCTTCCCTCTGCCTGTGATACAATTACCTCACACTGGGTTGATTTAATCATCACAGGTAGGCGACGTAATTCAATTATCTCTCAGGACAAAGGACATCGCCAATACACACAGAGAGACAATGGAACAGACCTCACTACTCAACGTATACAATGTCCCACCCTTTTCAATACACATAGTCATTTAACATCCCAAAATGGCACGAATTAGACCAGGGGTTCAAGTTAGTACAAGTCCTTTGTGAACAAAGGAAGCCTGGCTGATGAGAGGGCCCATAATCCTGGGGCAAGAGGCTGGTAGACAGGCCCCTCCAAAACCCAGTGGCGAGGTTGGTTTTGCCACTGGCTGGTTCTAGCTTTGTTAGAAAGAGATTGTCATGTACTATATTATGTCTGAGTTTCATTTTTACATTAGTCAGGGGATAACTGCTTTAATCCATTACTCTAAATAAAGTCTAGTAGGTTATGGTCCATACCATTATCAAAAGCAGGGGAAGACAGAGAGTAAACATTAAAGTTAATTAGCCCATTACCAGCCACTACATCCATGGGGTTATATTTTTCATTTGTAGAACACTTATCTATAGCATTTTGTTTCAGGTCCTGCTCTTATTTTTCAAAGTTTACAAAGTTTATTTAATGTAGTATAAGTGCACTTTATTGATAAAAGGTGCACCGATGTTCCGCTGTCAGCCCTTGTCATGGCAGCTCCACCATCTGCTTCTTCTTGACACAAGAGAGAGTTTTCTGTACAGGAATGTGACATGTACTGTGCATAAAGAGGTCCATCCTGACTGGCCCATTTCAGTAACAAAAACTAGCCCCCATCTTGGTCTTTGCATCGGCCATGACAAGAAGGGGGATGATTAAGGTATTGAAATGAGCCGCTCAACCAGCCACTCTGATCATGGAAATTTAACCCCTCTGATATCTTAACCATGGCATCAAAACTTTCATTGGGGGGGATCCCCTCCAGTGACCAAACGCCTCTGACTGCAATATTACAATAGCCATTTGGAACTGGCAGGCCTCTAAAGGCTCCCAGCCCTACCATAGTAAAAAAAAATTGTGAAGCCCTGGCACAGGGATGGCTTAATAAGACCAATGTAATTTTCTCCTAGACTGCAAAACTATTTGATTGCAGTCTGTGGTATAAGTGATCCAATGATGGTGGTTCCGCATCAACCTTGTTCTCCCAAGGAACAGATTTATATGTTAAGCATATTGCTTCCTCATGGGTGGGCAGCTGTTTCTGCTATGTAGACATGTAGGCTGCTCAACTAAACCATGGCTTGACCATAGACAGCAAATCTTGTTTTGGGGCAGATGGTGAGAACGAAGGTATAACTTGAAGCTCCTGGGTCTCAATGCAAAATGTTTAACTGTGCCTCCTATCTACAATTTGCAATTTCAAATTCTGGTGTCTGGGCTACCTCTGTATCCCTTTCAGCGGCATGCCCAGTCACCGTGGAGAATGTATATTGCCTAATAGCAATACAGAATATAAAGCAAATAAATATGCAATAAGAAGTGTAAGAAGGTACAAGGAATCATCGTGGATGATAGGTATGTGTCCAGGGGCGTAGCTATAGGGGATGCAGAGGTAGCAGTCGTTACCGGGCCCAGGAGTCTGAGGGGCCCCAAATACCCTTGTGCCACATAAGACACTGGCATTATAGAAAGTGCATGCTGGTCAATTTACACCTCTGGCTGGAGGGAAGGGGTTAGGTTAAGAATTTGGCATGAGGGGGTGCCCTTTCAATGTTTGCCTCAGGCAGCAGGAACGATATGTGCTCCCCTGCCACTTGCCAACAAGCACTGAGGGACGGGGGCCCAAGCTGAACTCTTGCAACAGGGCCCATGAGCTTTTAGCTACGCCTCTGTACGTGTCCCCGAGGTTCCTGGCCTCGGTGGAGTAAGAGCCGGTTTTTATGTGTCAGCAGCAGTTGGTGTTTGACACCTTAATACTTAGTATGGCTGTATAGCTGATCTGGGACGGCTCTTACTGGAAGTAGACAAAGTGCTGGGTGGGTGACTACTCCCCATGATCCAAGCCGGGTTTGGCCAGGCCTTAAAACCAGCCAGCACTGCCAGGTGAGGAGGATTACCTCAGTCTGACAGTGGAGCTCAGGAGGTGTGTGTGCTGGGATCTGAGGCTTGTGCCGTGCTGGAGGCCTGAGACCCGTCTGTAAGGGAAACGGGCATCCTAAAAGCCTGCTATGGACTGCTGAAGGCAGAACTGCCAACAAGGTGATTTTTGATATGTGGATTTTCCATTGTGTGTGAACTAACACCAAGACTGCAAAGTGACGTTTTGTTTTTGCTTTATGTGTGAATAAACACGGAAGTTTTATTTAAGATCTGGTAATTTGCCTCTGTACTGCGTCCGCACACCCTGTCTACCAGAGTGAATCCCCACACAATAGACTTGCTGACAGGTCCCTTCTAAGGTTCCATTCACACAACCGTATTTTAGGTCCGCGTCCTATCGAAATTTTTTGCGAATCAGATGCGGACCCTTTCAATGGGGCCACAAAAGGTGCGGACAGCACACTGTTCATTCCGCAAGCCCAGCAAAAAAGATTGAACATGTCCCATTCTTTCCGTATTGCAGACAAGAATAGGAATTTCTAACAAAGGGCGGGACATGCTGATCTGCAAAATGTGTAACGCACGCGGCCGGTATCCATGTTTAGACTATTGTATTCAACCAGCTCCAATGTAGAACTAAAAAATTGGAGCATTAGGAGATGTCTCAAAAATATTCTGTCCCTTGGGTGAAACTGACACAATATGAATATTTTGATAACAACTACAATTAAATCTTCCTTCTCAACATCACAATATATAATGGATTTTTTTTTTTACTTTTTTGTTTTGTAAATTTTAACTTCCAAGATGAAACTCAACTTTTACAACAAAACATCCATTGTAAAATTCCTTCAAACTAAAGCCTTAAGCAAACCTTTTCCCTCAAGTTTTTGAGCGGCTTCTTTTGCCCACATCTCCTTCCATTGTATATATTTTTCTCCCACCAGTTATGCTCCCATATATGTGATTTGCACTTAGTTAGTAACATATCCCAAAGGTTTTGTCACAATAAGGTCGGCACGGACCTGTCACGTGGTAACGACCAAACATTTCCAAGCATCTTGGCCAATATTACAAATGTGTCATTCTAACTTTTTTAATAAATGTGTTTTCTTTTTTTTTCTTTTTGACCATCATCTATAATTTAGCATTCTCATATTCTAAAAACACATAGCCAGGAAAGTAACTAGAAGCACATTCATTTCACTGCTATACCTTCAGGCAATATGTTTTATTTCCCTCTTTCTGCAAGGTCCTGTAACAGGGGACTGTAAAAATCCATCACCGCAAAAACACTTCTACAGGAATGCGAAGCCGCTTGTATTTTAATAAATTCATCTGCTTTGAATTCAATAGAGTAAATTATTTAAAGCGATAGAAAAGTCTCACGTTGTAAGTTTTGGGAAGAGAAAAGCTGCATTTCATGTTTAGTGCGAAGCACCTGGTTACGTTAAGATGAATTTTATTTATTTAAGGGGTATATCTGGGGCATTTATGGCATATCATTTATGATATACCATAAATGTTAGGTGTGGGTCCCATCTCCGGCTCCTACTGTATCTCCAGAATAGGGTCCAGAAGTGAACGGAGAGCACACCTGACATGCGAGGCATCATCTCCATTCACCGCCAGAGGGTCTCCATTCACCGCCACCTAGCAGTGGAAGGAGAGCAAGCATGCAGGCAGCCACCCCTTAAGTCACCACTATGGGACTTCTAAAAACAGAGAGTGCTCTTATTTTTATTATTTTTGGAAGTCCCATAGTGGTGAATTGAGGGGTAGCTGCTTGATCAGCTTGGTCTCCTTCCACTGCTATGGTACTTCCAAAAATACCTGAGCTATAGTGAATGCAGAGGAATTTTCACATATGGCTGCACATATGTGTGCTTCCTCCTTGGCAGCGCTGGTGTCTGTCACTGAGTGTGAGTCTTGTCTCTCCTTTTCCTCTGCCTTGTTGACAATTCATGGCTGATTCTAGCTTTTCCGTTGCTTGAGTTAGAAATTGAAACAGCACCCCTTGTTCCCATGCCAAATTCTCAATCCAACCCCATCACCCAACTCTACTGCTAAAGACATATTTAGATGGACATTATATACAGTGCAACAAAACATAAAGGAACATTTTGCACAAAATACCTTTGATATCCAGGGATGTCTCCTCCTCTGATGTCCACATTTTCTTTCCTCGTCTTCTCCATTCTACCCAGACTGCCATGATATCTTCCTACAGCTATGTCTCTTCTCTGGAGAATTTGCCACACAGATATCTTAGATTCCTCAATTCTCACTATTCTCCTCCTCCTGTTGCTCCAACATTGTTATCCTGCTGCTACCCTCAATACTGTGCCCGCTGTCCTCCTCAATAACCACAAATACTATACTGCAGAAATAATAGGGCCATTCAGATAGTCCCTTCAAAGTAATAGGGGTCCCAGACTACCCCCATTAGTAGTAGTGCTCCCTACAGTGCTCCCAATAGTAATAATGCCCAACAGTATACTCAGTAGTAATAGGGCCCCCACAGAGACCCAAGTAAAAATAAGGTCCCCTATACTTCCCCAGTGGTAATAAGGCACCATATAGCGCCCTCAGTAGTAATAACATCTCCTATAGTGTTCTCAGTAGTAAAACAGCCACTCTATAGGGAACCCCTTTAGACCCCTAGTAGAAATAAGGCTGATCTTCAGTAGTAATAAGGCTCCCTATAGTGTCCCCAGGCCAGGCGCTACCATAAGGCAGACCAAGCTGCCTTAGGGCGCACCCGGCGCAGAGAATGGGTGGGCGGAAAAATGTACCTTTTTATTTTTTTAAATAAATCAATTCATTTGCGTGCGAAGGTGCAAGTACTCCGAGTAGTTCTTGCACCGCAGCGCCGCTGGGCGCCCGCCCCAGCCTGCGCTGAACTGCATGCGTGCGGCCCCGGTGGCAGCTCTCACTCACAGAGCAGCACTGGCGTGGCGAGTGGTGCATGCAGGCAGCAGCAAGGACTGGAGGGAGCTGGTGGTGACTCATGCTGTGAGTGTGTGAATGACACACAGCCAGACTGCCGACTGGAGTGGTAGGTGAGCGCCAGTAGCAGTGCCATGGACGGGGAGAAATGTGCCATGGGGGGAAGAAATGTGACACAATAGGGGGTCATGGGGGTGATCTGCCATAGAGGGGGAGAAATGTGACACAATAGGAGGGTCATGGGGGTGATGTAAAAAGGAAGGGGTGATGTGCCATAGAGGGAGAGAAATGTGACATGGGGGAGAAATGTGACATGGAGGGGGAGAAATGTGACATGGGGGCATGATGGCTGACATGGGGGCATGATGGCTGACATGGGGGGCATGATGGCTGAATTGGAGGGCATGATGGCTGACTTGGAGGGCATAATGGCTGACTTGGAGGGCATGATGGCTAACTTGGGGGGCATGATGGCTGACATGGGGGCATGATGGCTGACATGGGGGCATTATGGCTGACATGGGGGGCATGATGGCTGACTTGGAGGGCATGATGGCTGACTTGGAGTGCATGATGGCTAACTTGGGGGGCATGATGGCTGACATGAGGGCATGATGGCTGACATGGGGGCTGATGGCTGACATGGGGCTAATCTGAGGCATTGGGGGTCTGATCTGAGGTCTGATTAACATTGGGGGTCTGATTGCTGGTCTGACTTGAGATGTAATGGAAAATATTTTTTTCTTATTATCCTCCTCTAAAACTAGGTGCGTCTTATGGGGTGAAAAATACGGTCCTCAAACCAGTGATTGTCTGAAGCAGAGCAAAGATACCAGGACCACACATAGGAGAAGCCAGCTGCTGCAGACAGGACCAGGGCCAGGTGAGGTGGGGGAGGGGGCGCCAAAATGTAGCTTCGCTTGTGTTGGCAAAAATCCTTGCACCGGCCCTGAGTGTCCCCAGTAGTTATAATGCTTCCTGTAATCGTCTCAGTAGTCATGTCCCCCTTGAGAGTCCGCAGTATTTATAATTGCTCCCTGCAGTGCCCCCTACAGTGTCGCTAATATTTATAATGCCCCCTGCAGTGCTTCCTGTAGCTATTATCCTCCATGTAGTGCCCCCAAAAATAATAATGTCCCAGCCCCTCCAACAGGCCCTTGTAAAGAACATCATTCCCTAGTCCCAGCATATAGTCCCATGGTAGAAACATCGCACCCTCTCCTCTCTTCAGCCCCCTCTACCATACAGTCTCATGTAAATAACATCATTCCCCTTCCTTCAGCCTCAACATACAGTCCCATATAATAAACATGGTTCTTCTCCCTCCAGCCCCCTCCACGATACAGTCCCATGTAAGAAACATTGATTCCCTGCCTTTAGCCCCCTCCAACCTACAGTACTATGTAAATAGCAACACTCCCTTCCCCCAGCCCCCTCCAACATACAGTCTCATGTAAATAACATCACTTTACTTCCTCTACCCTCCTCCAACTTACAGTCCCATGTAAATAACATCACTCTCCTTCCCGGCTACGTTATCAAAAGTCCTTCAGCACTTGCAGTGAAGTAGATGCAGAGCTGGTTCTGGTCCATAATCACTGATGTTGTGTCTGGAGTGTGAAAATAATTCATTACATGGTGTGGGGGATTAGCTCTTTTTCGGGGGTCATTCTCACAATTAGCTTCGCCATAGCCGGATTGCAGGTCCAAACGTGAGATTTATTTTCACAGAAGTACAAAATAAAAGCATGCCCGTCTGGGCTCTACCTAAACATAGCATAACCCTACCTCACTTTTAGCACCGTTCACACACGGTACCAAACATGCGGCTTTCTTAGCCAATACTGCAGCACTTCCAGGCTGTAACAAAGTCCAGTAGCTTTGGGGGATTGTAGCCCAGAAGTCCACCGGACTTTGGCCTAGCGACCGCCGATTCCCAGACTTCGCAGAGTCCCCCAAAGCTCAGGCTAACACCGAGCCCCGTGGCCCCTCAGCCAGCCTGGCTGAGACCACCCTTCTGGAGCCTCTAGCAGGGTCTCTGTTGCACCAAGACTCTCTCTCTCCTTGACTGATAGTCTGGGATGGGCTCTTATCCCAGACTGATTGTGTCACCTGGTGCTGCCTCAGAACTGATGACTGATGGGGAAGACACAGAAACTCCTGCCATGAATCTCCCCTAGCAGCTATGAGGTCTGTCACTGCCTCACCCCCCCCCCCCCTTTGTTAAAGGCCGTAGGGGTGAACACTAGCATCAAATCCAGATGCTTGTGAACGGGCATTGAACTGGCCTACAGTCTTCCCCTTATTCTGCCAGACCCAGTACAACAGCACTTGGTTTGTCACCCTCATGACTTTATTACAGAGCCGATAAGACCTACAGGATTTTCATGGCCATCTCATGAGCAGGTACTCTCTTTCACGAGCGAGGGTGATGCGCTTTTGCACCCGTGGTCTCTCTCTTTTCTTTTTTCTGTTTCTCTTCGGTTTCTGGAACTTCTCTCAGAAGATGTTTTTATACGACCAGCAGGCTCTCTGTTTAGATTTTCTGACTTCTGCACACGCTCCTAATGTCCTTTCTTGGACTGCTGCAGCTCTTGACCGAACTGTTCCCAGTCATTTCTCCTTTGCCTTGAGGGGCCACTTCAGCAGAGCAGGCTTATCCCCGATTGCTTCTTTTACGTGCCTCCGGTTCACTTCTTCTAGTTTTCCAGCAGTGGTTTCTCCCACTTTGGCATCAGTTTCAGAGACTTAGGCTTCTTTAGTGGGTTTTTACGCTTCAGTAGCCGCTCCTTCGGTCACTGCATCTACATCAGCCCCATTCACGGGTTAAGCAGAAAGATCTTCCGTCTTCTCTGCCTCGGTCGGCAGCGCAGTGCCACCATCTCCAGATACCTTCTTAGCAGGCTCTGGCTTAGACTTCTCCAACCCATAGACGTTCTTTCCGACGTCATCCTTTGAGCTCATAAGATCCTCCAGCTCTGCTCTGGGTTGCTTGTTCAGCCTTTCGAACTCATCTCGCTCTTCTTGCGATTCTTCAAGGGCTCTAGCCAAGGAGAGGGCCTTGGTCTCTTTTTCCCAAGCACCGGTCTTCGCTTGCTCCTGCTCGTCGGCATATCGGGCCAAGTTGTATTTTTCTTCAGCCCGGGGCCGGTCAAACTTTTTCAGTTTTTTCTTAGTTTTTCGCACCAAATTGTTGGAAGCGCCCCGCTCTTGGGCCTCACGGTCCAACTGCTCCACTCTGGGTTCTGTGGCAGCAGATATAGGAGTATCACCATTCTTTATTGGAGACCCTGTGGGGGTCAAGCACTTCATCAGTGTCTACCGCAGTTTTCTGTATTTCTTTGGCGTCTTGGCTCTTCACCTGGATATCAGGCCGTAGACCCTTCAGCTCACTCATTTCTTTCGGGGTCTCCTCCCTGGACCCCTCTGCAGCCTTTTTCGGTGACTCTGTGAAGACAGCCAGTGTGTTCTTTATCAGATCTAGGGACGGTATAAAGAGGGAGGAATTATCATCCTGCTTGCAGCTGTACCGACATGTCAGGTCATTTACCACGGCCTGGGTATGAGTCTCAGACACTAGGCTGAAGTTTCCCCACTTAACTCTCGTCATGTCAGATTACAACTGTCATCTGGTCGCTACTCTTAACCACCTCAAATTCGCAAGACTTCAACCTGGTAGCTTCCCTCTCGGAGTTGTTAATGGTCACAGCACTTACGTCCCCTATGCCACTCGTGTCATTATTAACGCTGACCTCTAGAGGCATTGACAAGTTAATCCCTACCTGGGACATTATTGATCATAGAACACTGTGGAGACTGCATATCCACCTCTGGTACATGTGGTACACCCTCTAGGACTGCCACCCTTTCTTGTACGTTCACCAGAGTAGGATTGCTCCACTCTGTGCTCACAACATTTATCTGCACTTCTGTATCATTTACATGTTTCCACCAGGGGGCGCTTCTCCCCTGTCCTGAAAAGGACAAAGCGTCTCATGATCACATCTTTTACAACAATCCACATTGTCATTCTGCCATTCAAGTAACTTGACACTTTTACTTTGCATCTTATCTGCACCCTTGTTTTCAATGTGCAGCTCCTTCACATTATCATTTAAAGGGACAGGTACAGGTTCTACAGGAGTTTTGTCACTTTCTGCATTAGTGTCTCCATTACTCAAAACATCCAAGCATAAGGGAAAATTACGGCCCAACATTCCCTCATGTATGAGTGTATTTGTAACATCAAGTTCACAAGACCCAGTTCTCACTGGAGACTCCCCTCAGTGAGAACCACCTGATAGTCTGTATTATACACATAATTGTCCCGAACATTTAACACTCTATCAGTCTCTGGGGCAGCTATCATGCTAGCTCTCACCCGGGCTAGCATGAGATCTAGCTTTGATCCCAGGCTCTTTGGGCGACCCAGAGACCTTCTCCCCTGCAGGTTCCTGCGAGGGAGCAACCGCAACAGGCTAACCCGCCTGTTCAGTCACTGCATTTTCCCCAATGATTTATCACTCATCGGCCCAACTGGTTTCCACTGCGACTGGCTCTCTGTTACTGGAACTGCCACAAAATTATGTAGTGGATTCAGTAGTTTCAGGAGACATAGATATTCCCAGGACATCTCTACCAAGATCACCAGCCTTCTCTTGGTTCCTGGTATCCTGAACACCGGCAGACTCCTTACTGCACCTGTTTCCACTGGAAACAGCATGGCATGGAGTCCCAACTTTTCCTGGACGGTCACTCCAGCCACATCCTTTAGGACTCTGCGCCCAGTCGCAGGTAATATAGGAACTCCAGAAAACTGCACTGTTCTCCATCTTCTTGTCTTCCTGACAGTTGCCCTTGGCAACGGCACACACCTTTGTCCCTGGAACTCCAACTGCAGCACCGACACCTTGGACTTTTGCAAAGGGTCCACTCAGCGTTGGAGAATTTGTCTCGCGGGCCGACTGCAATTGTGCCCTCAAAGCCTCCCGCTCTACATCAAAGCACGCCATTTCACTTGGGCATATCCCAGCTCCTTGGCCAGGTTTTCTCGCCGTTTTATATGCTGCCACCGTCTGGCATATTCTGTCATGAAAGTCACGGTAACAGACATTTCGGCAACCAAGTCCACTTAGCCATAGACCCCCCACAAGTCAGTCTCTCTCATCAGGCTTCTGTCCCTTTAAGCTCCACACAGCAACTCCTTGGCAACCCAGCAAAAAGTGTCCAGAACAGCATGAGCCGCACCTCCTCCTTTTGGTGATGTTGTTGCCCCTAGCAACCATGTTGCCTTTTACTTTCCAGCACGGACGCCTGCCCGCTTCCGACACCAATTTTGGGGGATTAGCTCTTTTTGAGGGTCATTCTCACAATTAGCTTTGAGCCCGATTGCAGGTCCAAAGGTGAGATTTATTTTCACAGCAACAACAAAACAATACAAAATAAAAGCCTGCCCGTCTGGGCTCTACCTAAACATAACACAATCCCAACCTCACTTTTAGCACCGTTCACACACTGTACCAACATGCGGCTTTCTTAGCCAATACTGCAGCACTTCCAGGCTGTAACAAAGTCCAGTACCTTTGGGGGATTGTGGCCCAGAAGTCCGCCTGACGCTTGCCTAGCGACCGTCGATTCCCAGACCTCACAGAGTCCCCCAAAGCTCAGGCTAACACCTAGTTCCGTGGCCCCTCAGCCAGCCCGGCCGAGACCACCCTTCGAGAGCCTCTAGCAGGGTCCTCTGTTGCACCAAGACTCTCTCTCCTTGACTGACAGTCTGGACTGGGCTCTTATCCCAGACTGATTGTGGCACCTAGTGCTGCCTCAGAACTGATGACTGACGGGGAAGACACGGAAACTCCTGGCATGAATCTCCCCTAGCAGCTATGAGGCCTGTCACTGCCTCACAGGGGTTATCTGTTTTGAACAATACCAACTTATTTGCAGAGCTCCTTGACAATAAGTTAAACAGAAAGTATTACATTATTGGCATCCCCAGTGATCAATTTCTACCTGTAGGGAAATCTGGAAGTGTTCAATATCCCTGCAGCACCACCACTGGAGAAACTAAGCATTACACAGTGCCCATACACGTAAATGGACTGTGTGTGTAACCCAGGATAGGACGGGTCCTCCAAAGCGAGAGACGCTCTTTGTAATGATTCTCCACACTTGTCAAAAGATGTTGATCCCTATATTAACCAAACATTCCTTAATAGGGTTTATGAAAGTGTGTGTGTGTTAGTCCTGTAATGACTGTTGTGTGATAGTTTCTGCTGGGCTTTGGTTCCCCTTCTCAGTACATCTGTCACATTAAACAATTTCGGGACTCCAGTAACATTTTTAAATGCATGCCAAATACATGGAGGGAGCAAAAGTCTCTCATCTGCTTCCAGACCACCAGGACACACGGCCACAATTCCATACATGAAAAACCAAACCTCTAATCGTTAGCCAGACTTTATAAACATGTCTCACATGGTTACTAGCACTGTATATAACCGATGTGTTAAAGGACATTTAGTTCATTCTATATTATTCGCTATAACGGAAAAAAATATAATTTTTTTGTCAGCTCAGAATAGAAAAAAATGATCGGAGGTAAAAAATAAATAAATAATAATAAGATTTAATAAAATTCACTGTGAAATTACATGAACGTTGTTACATTTATGTAGCAGAGATTTAATGCTGGCATAAAAAAAAAAAAAGATGAAGATGCTGCCCATGGATAGTGTTGACTTCACTGATTGTTTTGCCTTTCCTCTGATTTGTCAGAACAATAACCCCCAAAAAACAGATCCTATCTGTTGAGCATCCACCTTCACTCAGTCAGCATTTGGTCAGTAATCCATCAGTAGTACTAATGCCAAAGAAAAACTGGAGTGGATCCAAAACAGATGACCGAGTCAACCATTCAAGAACTGCTGGGTTGCTGGTCAAGACACGACCGCTAGATTGAGAAAAAAGGTCAGTCTCTTCCCCATTGCTCCATTGCTAGCAATTAGCATACAGCGTGGGAGAATATACCGAGGGCCACAGCGGGCAAACAGAGCAGCGCCCAGGAATAATAGTAAATGCAGTGAGATCTCTGGGCGCCGCTCCACATATCCTTATAGTTAGTTTACAATGTTTGGTCCCATGAAAGGTCCTCTTAAAAACACCCCAAAAAAAGTCTGTCATTTTCTTACTTCACCACACAACAGCTAATAAGCCCTCTTTTTTTCCACTAATACACGCCAAAAAGGGCTGTAATTTTCTTACTTCCCCACACAACGGCAAATACTTTTTTTGTGCCACTAATACATGCAAAAAAGGGCTTTAGAACATATATGGTAACTGCACCGCTGAACGGCAAATATATTTTCTTTTTTCCACTTACAGTATACACTCCACAAAAGGCTTTAGAACATATGCTGTAACTGCACCGCTGAACGGCAAATATATTTTACTTTTGCCACTAATACACGACAAAAAAGGCTTTAGAACATATAACTGCACCGCTGAACGGCAAATATATTTTTCTTTCGCCACTAATACACGACAAATAGTGCTGTAATTTTCACACTTCACCACACAGCGACTAATAAGCCTTTTTTTTCCTACTATACAAACCAAAAAATGCTTTAGAACATATAACTGCACCGCACAAGGGCAAATAAGACGTAGAAATATTTCCTTTCTATAAACCCTGTTAATGGCTGTATCACACAGCACTTGCACCCCAATAACAAGAACAGTTTGATGGAATTACAGAGCTGTATAATGGCAATTTGGATCCGCAGTCAGTGTAGCAAGGTATCATCAAGACACCTGTGATACCCGGCTCACCAGCAACCCCAGTGCAGCAAGGTGTAATAGGAATGTTCCTATTACCCAGGCTGTAACCTCCCCTACTGAACCCTGTTCAACATCCTGTGAAATAATTCCTCCCTATCCTTTCCCTACACCTTGAATAATCTTTCCCTGAACTTGTAAATATTTTTTTTAGCGCAATAAAGCTTTTTCTAGCACTGTCCCTAGCGCCTGCTGACGTCTCTCCCTGCACCAAGTACACTGGAAAATGGCAGAATCCAAGATGGCTGAGGTTATTTATAGGGCTGTGACATCACAGGGCTGGCTGGCTGCTGATTGGCTGCATGCATGGCATTATGGGTGTTCCCGCCTTCCCAGAGTTCCTTTCTCCATGTCCTCACACGTGCAGCAACCATTTTAGGAAAAAATGCGATTCGTTACCACGAATCGTGAAAATCTTTGGATTCGGTGTGAATAGAATTTTTTCTGAAATTCGGATCAAATTCCACTTCGTCAACTTCGATTCACTCATCTCTAGTTATTACACATGAACAGTATATGCCCCCATCCAGACACTGTCTCTTTCAGGGAAGTCCTTGCATATTTCAGCAAGATAATGCTAAGGGCTCGTTCACACAAACGTTTATTGCGTTCCGTATACGGGCCGTATACGTTCTGTATACGGAACCATTCATGCTTCATTCGTGAGCATTCCGCTTCTGTATGTCCGCATTTCCGTTCCGCTACATTTTAAGTCTTATCCTATTATTGTCCGCAAATCACGTTCCGTGGCTCCATTTAAGTCAATGGATCCGCAAAAAAAAATGGAACACATACGGAAATGCATCCGTATGTCTTCCCGGTCCGTTTCGTTTTTGCGGAACCATCTATTGAAAATTTTATGCCCAGCCTAATTTTTTCTGTATAATTACTGTATACTGTATATGCCATACGGAAAAACGGAACGGACAAATGGAACAAAAATGGAAACACAATGGAAACAAAAAACGGAACAACGGATCCGTAAAAAAACATCCGCAAAACACTGAAAAAGCCATACGGTCATGTGAACAAGCCCTAAACCACATACTGCATCCATCACAACAGCATGGCTTCGCAGAAGAAGAGTCCGGGTGCTGAAATAAAAAACATTTGATGCATCAAGAGACGAAAAACCGGCCAAAGAAGACCCAGGACTGTTGAGCAACTAGAGTCCTACATCAGACAAAAATGGGAACATAACTCTCCCAAAACTCCAACAACTGGAGTTTACAGACATTTATAGACTGTTGGTAACAGAAGAGTTAGACATGGCCCTGTCCCTGTCCCAACTTTTTTGAGATGCGTAGCTGCCATCAAGTTCTAAAAGAGATTTTTTTTTTCATGAAATGGTAGAGTGTCCCACTTTCAACATCTGATATCTGTTCTGTGATCTATTGTGAATAATATATGGGTCTGTGAGATTTGCAAATCATTGCCTTCTGTCTTTATTTACATTTATTTACATTTTACACAGCATCCCAACTTTTTGTTTGGAACTGAGGATGTAAAATAAATTAATAAAACCTTTTTGTGGTTGGTTCTGATAATACAGTACGTGCAAATCATTATCTTGCTGAGGTTTAGAACTTGCATTACACACAAATGAACAGTTGTTTCAGAATAAACACACTAAAGAAAATACAGAGAAAGATTTACTAAGCTAAATTTATAAGAATTATGCATCAGTCTGTGCCAAAAACTGGTGTACATGTGCAGTATCCCAGAGCTGGGGGTATCTGCAATTGCTTGTAATGCTATGTATTGTAATGTATTATGCCATGTATTATTATATGTTATGTATTATGCCATTTGATGCTGTGTACTCCAGCAGAGGAAGTATGGTTGGCAGGAACAGAGTTAACCACCCTGTTCCTCCCCTCTTTGAAGAAGTGGGCTGGTCCTACTTCCTGTTAGGAGGAGGAGTTCCTGAAATATACTAGATGGAGTATAGGAAGCACATGCCTGAATGTTTCCTACGGTGTAAAATAAAATAGTAAATTCTAACTAATCCCCCACTGCTCCCATTCTGGCACTTCATGACCCCTCCCAAAATAGAAGAAATGCCTGCCCAGCCAATCACGGGTTATATTGGTGACCCATCTAGTCAATGTTTGGCTAAGCAGGAATTTCCAGTCGGTCAAGAGAAATAAAAAAATATTGGAGGCTATGAAGGTCGGAATGAGTGCAGCAGGCAACCAGTAGGGTAAGTATTGACTCATTATTTCACACCATGGGGAGCTTTTTCAAGTAAGACTGAATTGTCAGACAACCCCTTTAATTATTTTGTATTATGTTTTTGCAGTCAGGCCAAAGTAGCACTTTTGCCTCCGCAGTAGACAGAGGTCTAATACTAATGTCTTTTAGGTTCCTGTTTGGCACTGACATTATGTATGCACCCCGTATAGTAGATGCCAATATAACATGTTCTGCCATCGGGGACTTTCTAGGTCCTTTCATCTTCTTAATGGACTCTGCTTTACTGATATCTGTGACCTACCTGACTATAATCCTTTAAAATTTAATTTGCGTTACATTTAGCAGAGTCATAAACACCATTTAGGTACCAGTGTTCCACTTTGCGCAGTCCCCACGGTGGTGTTTTTGTTTTAATGAAGCCATTTGCAACTTAAGAGCAAAAATATCCCATCTTTGATTGAATATATTTGTCAGCTTTATTCCCCACTGACATTTTCATGTGAAAACTTGGATAAAAGTAGGAGATGGCAGTTTACCAGCCAGGATAAAAGTTTCAATCTGTTCCTGTTCTCATGATTAACTGGATAAATAGGCTCGGAAATTCATTTAGAACAAAGCATCAAAGTTAACCCAACAACCACCAGAACTAACATGGTAAACCGAGTGTTTTCACAGAGAGAAATGAAAAAGGTACCAAAAATCTGCTCTTTTGTCAGGGGGTAAACAGCTGTTTATGTATTTGGTTCTGCTGATTACATGTCCATATTCTATCTGTCTGTCCATCCATCTGTCCGCCTATCTATCTATCTATCTATCTTTTGGTCAATGATCTATACAATTTATTTACATTTCCCCTACCTCTCTTTCTCTGTTTTTTATATGTAAAATGTATATGCTGCTCCTGCCCCCCACCCTCACCCCTCTTCCAGCAGTCATTGCAGTGGAGTATGAGCGAAGAGGGTCCCCTCGGTCAGTCAGACCTTCATGGGGATGGGTGAGAGCGCACATAGGCAGCAACCAACCGACTACATACTGTAGGATGCCTCGATAGTAGTTGAGCTTATCATCCCTCTCTGAAGGTGGAAAAAAGGCCCCCATTTTGGCCCAGTAGTGAGGGTCTAACATCGTGAGGAGCCAGTAGGCATCCCTCTGCCAAACAGTGATAATGTGGCTGTCACTACGCAAGCAACTCAGCATGCATCTGGCTATTTGCGCAAGGGAATCGGAGAGACTCCCTGCCTCCATCTCCACTGCATACTGCCATGGTCTGTCGGGGTTATCTGCCTGGTCTTCCTCACCGCCCTCCAGTCCCTCATCGTTCTCCTGCTCCTCCTGATCCTCTCCTGTTGCTGTGGCAGATAAACCACCTATTTCTGTATACAATTCCTGGGCATTATTGTTCTACTCCTCGTTCTCATCCTCCTCCTCCAGTTCAGCCCCCATAGGGCTCAGGTAGATGTAGGTGCCACGTCTCCTCTCCACTGGCCTGACAGATTTATAAGCATCAGCTCCAGGACGTGAAGGAGTGGAATGACATAATTCAACCCGTGGGGAACACCATTGTGCCTTTGCAGCTCAAGGTGGGCATGTTTTGCATGGTAAGAGTTGCTGAAGTGCATGCAATGTTTCCTTGCCATTTTCGAAACATCTTGCAGTTAAATGGAAGAATTCAGGGACTGGGTTACAACTAGTGACGAGCGGCAGGGGCAATATTTGAATTTGCGATATTTGAATATTTGGTATAATATTCGTTATATATTCGCTAATTCGAGATTATTTTCTTGATTGCGAAAAATCGGCAATGTAATATTCTCGGAATGCGCACAAAATACAGGTGTAGGTAACATAGTAACATAGTACATAAGGCCGAAAAAAATACATTTGTCCATCCAGTTCGGCCTGTTATCCTGCAAGTTGATCCAGAGGAAGGCAAAAAAAAACCCTTGTGAGGTAGAAGCCAATTTTCCCCACTTTTCCTTCCCGGCTCCAATCAGGCATCAGAATAACTCCCTGGATCAGCGACCCCTCTCTAGTAGCTATAGCCTGTAATATTATTACGCTCCAGAAATACTTCCAGGCCCCTCCTGAATTCCTTTATTGTACTCACCATCACCACCTCCTCAGGCAGAGAGCTCCATAGTCTCACTGCTCTTACCGTAAAGAATCCTCTTCTATGTTTGTGTACAAACCTTCTTTCCTCCAGACGCAGAGGATGTCCCCTCGTCACAGTCCTGGGGATAAATAGATGATGGGAGTGATCTCTGTACTGACCCCTGATATATTTATACATAGTAATTAGATCTCCCCTCAGTCGTCTTTTTTCTAAAGTGAATAACCCTAATGTTGATAATCTTTCAGGGTACTGTAGTTGCCCCATTCCAGTTATTACTTTAGATGCCCTCCTCTGAACCCTCTCCAGCTCTGCTATGTCTGCCTTGTTTACAGGAGCCCAGAACTGTACACAGTCCTCCATGTGTGGTCTGACTAGTGATGTGTAAAGTGGTAGGACTATGTTCTCATCACTGGCATCTATGCCCCTTCTGATGCAACCCATTATCTTATTGGCCTTGGCAGCAGCTGCCTGACACTGGTTTTTGCAGCTTAGTTTGCTGTTTATTAAAATTCCTAGATCCTTTTCCATGTCAGTGTTACCGAGTGTTTTACCATTTAGTAAGTACGGGTGACTTGCATTTTTCCTTCCCATGTGCATAACTTTACATTTATCAGTGTTAAACCTCATCTGCCACTTATCTGCCCAAGCCTCCAATCTATCCAGATCCATCTGTAGTAGTATACTGTCCTCTGTAGTGTATATACAGTATACTGTCCTCTGTAGTATATATACAGTATACTGCCCTCTGTAGTATATATACAGTATACTGTCCTCTGTAGTATATATACAGTATACTGTCCTCATCAGTGTAAATTACTTTACACAGTTTAGTGTCGTCTGCGAAAATTGACACTTTACTATGCAAGCCTTCTACAAGATCATTAATAAATATATTGAAGAGAATAGGGCCCAGTACTGACCCCTGAGGTACCCTTCTAGTGACAGTGACCCCTGCAATACTGACCCCTGAGGTACCCCACTACTGACAGTGACCCAATCTGAGTGTGTACCGTTAATAACCACCCTCTGTTTTCTATCCCTCAGCCAGTTACTTACCCACATACAGACGTTTTCTCCCAGTCCGAGCATTCTCATTTTATATACCAACCTTTTATGCGGTACAGTGTCAAATGCTTTGGAGAAGTCCAGATATACGACATACATTGATTCGCCGCTGTCAAGTCTAGAACTTACCTCCTCATAGAAACTGATTAAATTAGTTTGACATGACCGATCCCTCACGAAGCCATGCTGATATGGTGTTATTTGCTTATTTCCATTGAGATGCTCTAACATAGCGTCTCTCAGAAAACCTTCAAACAGTTTACCCACAACAGATGTTAAACTTACCGGCCTATAGTTTCCAGGCTCTGTTTTTGGCCCCTTTTTAAATATTGGCACCACATTTGCCATGCTACATTTTTCAAGCCACTAGAAGTTTCCTGAGACTGGAGAAAATGGTTGGCACGGCAGAACATTAAAAATAGCTTTATATGCAGATAGAGTGCTTCAATATGTTTGCGATTGCGAAATCGGCACTAATGATGCGAATATTTTGGCATAATATGTTCAACTTCACATTTTAACAGGTCTGTCTACTTATTAGTGATTGGTGCACTAAGTATTGTTGTGAACTTGTGACATCTCAGCACTATGTCTGTAGCATGTATGTATGGACAGCAGAACCTATCACACTACCTAACACCCTGCACTGGAACCTGTCAGCTACACTATATCAGGATATAACCTGCACTGACTATCTCCCACTAACTATCTGTATTATATATATGAGCTAACTGACTAACTAAGTAACTAACTTTCTAATGTCAGGAAAGCAGAGAGCACAGCAATAGCACTGCTGTCTCTCTCAGATCTGCAAAATACTGCATACAAGGGCTGCTGGGGAGGTTCTTATATAGTAAGGGGTCGTCAACTTTCCTATTGGTTGGTAGGAATGTTGCTAAGCTCAGACAAAGACATTGTAGCTTCCTTATTGGCCCACAAGCAAGAAGGGAGGTTACTGATGAAAAAAAAATCTAGAATATTAGAAATTACCAATATATATCACTATATTCTAAATATTCGCGAATTCCCGAAGTGCCGATATTCGCAATAAATATTTGCTATTCTAATATTCGCGCCCAACACTAGTTGCAACCAGATTAAAGATCTGCACCTTGTAGACCTCATGGGTAAGCCCTCCTTAACAGAATATTATTCCTGTTATCGGTGACCATGGTTCTAATCTTCAGTTGGCAAGGAGACAGCCAGGATTCAATCTCTTGATGAAGGATGTGGAGCAGTTCCTCCCCGGAGTGACTCTGTTTGCCCAGGCTGGCCAGGTGCAGAACAGCGTGACACTGCTGTGCTCTGCATAGGTGGTATGCTGAAGGACCACTCCGAATTGTGCCTATAGTGGAGGCTGAGGACAAGGTGGAGGATGAGGAGGACATTCATGCAGCAATCACAGAATGAAAACGCGGAGGTGGCATTGCCTTCACTTGGCCAAGTTGCTGGTGTCCCTGGGCAGGAACCATATTTACCCAGTGAACCGTAAAGGACATATATTGTTCTTGGCTACAGTTATAGCTCCACATGTTGGCGCTGCCATGAACTGTACCAGACACCAACAGGCTCATGGACTGGTTCACCTTCTGCTGTACGTACAGATGCAGGGCTGGTACAGCTTTTTTAGAGAGGTAGTGGCTCGGCACAGTCCATCAGTTCTCTGAAATGTGCAGAGTCAACCACATGGAAAGGGAAGGACTGCAGTACCAGCAACTTGGCCAGGAGCACATTCAGCTTATGCGCCGTTGGATGAGTACATGCATGCTGTTGTTTCTTTGCAATCGCCTCAGTGATCGATTGCTGGCATCATGAGGAGGAGTAGCATCAGGACCAGTAGACGATGGGAAGAAAACACAGTTCCCTTCTGCTGAGGTGGTGGAGCTATGACTGCGGGAGAAGGGGTGAGAGCCGATGGGAGATGTGTCACGCTGTACCACTAAATTAGTGCTACAGTTTTCCCAGGCCACTTTATGGTGACGCTCTATGTGTTGACGTAGGGCCATTGTGCCAACATTGGCACCCTGGCCACGCTTCTCTTTCTGCGCACAGGTCCTACATATGTCCATGTTGACGTCCACCGGTGACTTGATGAAAAATTCCAACACCGGCGAGTATGCCATCAATCCCTGCTGACTGCCTGGTGTTGCCTCTTTGAAGCCGTGCACCGCTGAGTAGAAGACAGTCTACCCCAGGCATGTTTAGATCCAGATCTCACACTGCTGCCACCCTGCTGGCTCACGGCCACGCTTACACCCTGCTGGCTCAGCCGCATGCTGCCACCCTGTCTCAAGGGCAAGCTGTTACCCACAGCCCCAGATGATGATGATAATGATGATGAAGCACCCTCTTCACCTGCTTCCCAAGTGCAATTGGCTACATCATCATCCACTTCTCTCTGCTTGTCACTTATGTTACCCTCACCAGTCTCATGGCTGCATCTCTGATCGCTGGCAATACCTGCTCCCACTGTAATAGTTGCTTCTTGCATGCCTACTGGAGGAAGTAGCAGACCTCTCCTCCAAATCTGGTCTGGCCAGTAGCTACTCACTGATCTCAATAATATTTTCCTCACTGAAAGTGGAGCAGAGCCGACGACATACATTACTTGCCTGGCAGAAGGAGCAGCAAAGGAAAGAGGTGGGTTCAGAACAGGTGATAGCAAGGAGTTTGATCATGGGCCATGCCAACTAAGTGTGTTGCCAGATGAACCCAACAACTCCTGGCTGTTGGTGTCCGAGTCAACCATTCCAGGACAGCGGGATTGGTCATCAAAACACTACTGCTGGATTGAGAATTAAGGCCTAATTGAATAGTTTTATCTATTAAGCAATGTGGACACCCCAATAAGAGTAGAAATAGACAGCTTATTCACCCCAATTTGAGAATTGAGGTATAATAAAATTGCTTATTTATTAAACAAGGAGGAGACTGTTTAATGATATAGCTATGTGCCCTATACAGGGGTTGATGCAAACAGTACTGTCTCCAATGGATCCCTTCAACTACAGATTACAGTCCCTGCACTGTCCTTGCAGTCTCCCTATATTCTCCCTATGCTCTCCCTACAGTGTGTAAAACATCTGCCTACAATCTCCTTGCACTGTCCCTGCTGTCTCCCTATCCAATTTTCCACAATTAAAAGCTTTTAGCAACACTGTCCATAGCGCCTGTCAAGTATCTCCCTATGCTCAGCTTACAGTGAAATGGCGAAGACCGCAGGGGATGAGGCTTTTAAAGGGCTGTGACATCATAGGGGCTGGTGAGCTTCTTATTGGCTATCTGCACATCATTATGGGTGATCTTGCTTTCCTGGGCTTCTTTCTTTTACTTTTCAACACATGTAGCCGCCATTTTAGGGGAAAAAATGATTCTTTACAACGAAGCACGTGGAAATTTGGATTTGTTGCAAATAAACATTTTCATTAATTTCGGATCGAATTCCACTTTGGATGCTTTGATTCACTCAACACTACTAGAGCCTCTGTGTAAATTATTTTAGAAAATATGTGTTATACTCTCCTGAATTTGGAGATGAGATTAGTAGAAATAACTAAAGGAATGTGGATACAGCGATGTATTAAAGAAGTGATTGCATGTTACAGATATTACAGACCTGCTCGTGTGATATACCTTCCCCAGAGCGGAGCAAGCAGTAATTAAGTCACTGGCTCTGGACAGGTTGCGGAGGTAATTACAGGAGGAGTTGCCAATAGTTACACGGTGTTAAAATGGCAAACCTTATCCAGAGAACAAATGCTCTTATAATTGAGTCTTAAATAAGCTGGAATCTTAATTACTTCCAATAAATGCAGTAAAATATATGTACTATTGTACAGATAGACAAGGTACATTCTGCTCTCTCACGGGATATGGTAAATTGTAATAAGTATTAGTATCATATTATTGAATTTTACTTATTTTTTATCGCTACTGTACACAGTTATTTTTGCTATTTACTGCTTTTATTTTTTAACCTCTTAATACATAAATACATGATCAGCTTTATCTTATTTATTCATACAACTAAAATAACTAAAGTTATTTTTCTGCATCTTTGTTTCACAACAGATAGGGACAGTGTCGTTTTTCAACAATATTTTGAATAAAGTAAAATTAAATGATAAATTACAGACTTTTTTGTACTATTGTCTGAGTTATTTTAACATATAAGAAAGCTACCCATGCACATTAGGCTACTTTCACACTGGCGTTTTGGCTTTCCGTTTGTGAGATCCATTCAGTTTTGCCCTAATGCATTCTGAATGGAAAAGGATCCGCTCAGAATGCATCAGTTTGCCTCCGTTCCGTCTCCATTCCGCTTTGGAGGCAGACACCAAAACGATGCTTGCAGCGTTGTGGTGTCCGTCTGATGAAACTGAGCCAAACGGATCCGTTCTGACACACAATGTAAGTCAATGGGGACAGATCCGGTTTCCTGTGACACAATCTGGCACAATAGAAAACGGATCCGTCCTCCATTGACTTTCAATGTTACAGATAATACAAACGGATCCGTTCTGAACGGCTGCATTATCTGAACGGATCCATCTGTGCAGATCCATGATGGATCCGCACCAAACGCAAGTGGCCCTAGATTAATGTCAGCCAATCCTACTGATTTCAGCAGGATTTGTGAGGAAAGATGGATTGGGCTGGTGGATTTCAACATGTCTGCTGCTTTTTTTTGGGGGGGGAAGATAATTCGCCAGAGGAGTATGGCAACATCTTAATCTCCTCTCTCTATTGAGAACATTTTCCTTGCTTGGCCAAGCTGAGCATGTTTGTATATAGGAGGGTCGGAAGGAATCAGGGGCGGACTGGTAACTTCAAGTGGTCCTGGAAAAATAAATAAAAGCGGCTCGATGTTGTAGGCGGGTCCAAACTAACAGAAGGCAGGGCTAATATAAGTAGGCAGGGCCAATACAAGAAGGAGGGAAAGCAATACTGTAGTGCAACATAAACTACCGTCCCAGCAGAACCAAATACACAGTGCAGCACAAAATACTGCTGTCCCTGCCGCAGTCTTCAGCTTTATCACCATCCTTAATACGGCAATATAGTTGAACTCAGGAGGGTACTTTCTTCTGCCAGCCGGGTGTATAAGATGCTCCTAGCATGAATTAATGCTGAGAGCATCAGATCGCTATGGACCCAACCAGAGGTCATGAGGAGGGCTTGCGTGGCCCCCTGGGCATTGGCCCACCAGGACATTTTCCTGCAGGGTCAATGGCCAGTCCACTCTTGGGAGGAATATGGCTACTTTCACACTGGCGTTTCTGGGTCCGCTTGTAAGATCCGTTTCAGGGCTCTCACAAGTGGCCCAAAACGGATCAGTTCAGCCCCAATGCATTCTGAATGGATAAGGATCTGTTCAGAATGCATCAATTTGGCTGCGTTTGGTCTCCGTTGCGTTTTTTAGACGGTCACTAAAACTCAGATGGCAGCGTTTTGGTGACAGTCTGACTATGCGGAGCCTAACGGATCCGTCTAGACTTACTATGTAAGTCAATAGGGACAGATCCGTTTTTCACTAACACAATATGGGGCAATTAAAAACGGATCAGTCCCCGATTGACTTTCAATGTAAGTCAAGACGGATCCGTTTTGACTTATACTTTTTTTTTGAATGAATAATGCAAACGGATCCGTTATGAACGGATCCAAGCGTTTGCATTATTCGTGTGGATCCGTCTGTGCAGATACAAGACGGATCCGCACCGAACGCAGGTGTGAAAGTAGCCTAACAAATAGCTATCTAAACTGTATAACTGTATGACCAGCTGTGCTTAACATATGATTTGGAGGGGTGGGGGGTTAATTCAGTATTTATTTTTTAATATACAGTATATTTTTTTTATCTTGCAATTTTCTTTTTTAATTTTTATAGTCATGAAAGACTTTTGAGGGCCAATTTTTTTTTTCATTGAATTGGGGATATTGAACGTTATACTTCCTTTTTTAGGCCATCACTGTCAGTGATTTGGCTTCAGTGGTCCGTGTCCGGTTTAGCTTCAGTTGTGTTTCCTTGTGTCTTCCTTTTTTTTGTCTGACAGGGGGAAAAAAGGAAGGTTAATGAAAAAACAGACACGGACGCGGACACGGATGACATACCAGTTGTGCATCTGTTTTTTTTGACGGACCCATTGGCTTGAATGGGTCCGTTCTCCGTTTTCCACTGACAAGAATAGGACAGGTTATATTTTTGGGACGGACTGGAATCACGGATCACGGACGCGGAGAAAAAATGGAGGACTATCATTTTTTTTTTTTCACAGCTCCATAGAAATGAATGGGACCTCCGCTAAACTGTGAAAAATGACGGAACGGACGCGGATGCACACAACGGTCGTGTGCATGAGGCCTTAGTGTGTATTTTTTTACAGGTCATTAGCCATGGGCAGGGCTCATGTGGACCATGCAAAAGCTGCTTACGTTTCTAACACATTTATAGGAACTGGATTTATTGTGCATAGAAACCTAGAAACACTATCTGTAAGCTGACTAGACACATTTAATAGCTGTCAGCCGAGCAATCGTTCAGCAGATTCGGCCGACAGAAGTATTATGTGTATGGCCAGCTTTACACTGCCCTGAAAAAACTTCTATGGGCAACAAGGCTGGGATTTCTCTTAGACAGTTTTGATAAAGACAGACCCAACTGGTTAATATGTCTTTTGTGTTTCCATTATTTTGTCCACCGCTTATGATGCCTTATGTAGGTGGTAATCCACAAGCAATGACAATGCTACATCATAGCAATTTATATCATTCCATGGTATCCCTTCAAATAGGTTTCCCTTTTGCATATGATCATCTCATCACGGTCTATGTCAAGTACATTGATTTCACTTTTGTTGCAGGGTTAAATTATTAAAGCTTTATATATATAAATTTATTTTTTTTCCCTTTTCTTTTTTTTCCCTCTCTCTCCGGGGATAAACAAATGGACATCTTTTGTCTCTAGCGTCCGTCCTTCCATTATCATCACAGCAGAATACATCTGAGAGTATAATAATTCAGTGATGAAATACAAAATGTCGCAATGCCATCTCTTTTAAAGTGAACTGAGATTTTGTTATGCCATTTTAGGTGCATTAATGGTTCCTAAAGTCCCATGGAGTATCCTAATGTGAATTTAATGAGCTGATAGCGTATAAATGACAAGACCGACGGGGTGAAGGTGACATAACCTTTTTCTTTCTATTTGATGTCTGCCTTTGAAAAACTACTGATCTATTCGCAATTCACTGTATCACTGAGTGCTACATTATTCACAAATCAGTCTCCAACCTGTTTTATAATGTAATAATCAATATAAGAAATAGCGGACACTTTCATTTTTTATATATATTTCTCTATAATAAGTGAATGATGAATCAAAGGAAAATGTTTGCCAAGATTATTTTTTTTCTCCTTAGTCAAGAACAAGAGATTTCTTCAGATGAATGGGACCTATAGATAACACATCGACTATGAACGGAGCCCGGAATTTAAAATAATTGACGGGATTTTGCCTCATTATTCTATAAGAAGAAACAAAAAATGTGCATTATTTGGGCGGCACAGTGTCGTAGTCGGTAGCAATGTCGCTTTGTGCACTGGGGCCTTGGGTTAGAAGCTGATACTTGTAGGTTAATTGGATTCCTAAAAAGTTAGCCTTAGTGTATTTATGTGGTGGAGAAATTAGATTGTAAGCTCCACTGGGGCAGAGGCTAATCTGAATAGAAGTATTCTCCTCATATGTCATTTATAGAAAATAAACAACGGGTAATAATTATGATAAAATACAGATTTACAAAAGTCGTTGCAAAATAAAATGAGCCATCAAACAGCTTGACATCTAGGGCAAGGTTCTTGTTTTGTTGCCTTTGATATCAGTGGTTACGAAAGAACCCTTCCATTGAAGTCTGTGGCATGGTATTTTATGCTGTTGCCTATTCCCAAACTAAAGTTCAACATACAGATGCGTCCTTCTTTGCCTTTCTCCTTGGCTCGAGATTTGTGGTGTGGGATTAGGAGCTTTATAAGAAAAAAATAAATAATAATAATAATAATTTCATGGAAATGTGTCATGAGATGTCTATCTTATATAAGTCTACATTTGGCAACCCAGTGGTTGTGTTCTGAATTGCAGCCTGCCAAAGTTTTTTTTAGCGTGCCATGATCATGTATTAAATTTGTTTTGTGAGAAATTGGAGTCCTTAAAGGGGTTATCCAACCCCTGAAATGCTGCACAATACGCCCCGGCCCCGGCCCCCACATTGTTCCTGGTCCCTGCACAGCCACCACTGCTTCTCCCCGTGTGCGGATGAAAACTTCTGGTGTCGGGGTGGGGTGGGGGGGGGGGCGGAGAGGAAGCCAATGGCAGGCGGGGGCGAGCCTCCCTAGTGTCTGAGACGCTAGGGTCTCACCTAGTTACCAGAATTGATAGAAGTTGCCTTTTGCCTTCTCCTGGATCACCTAAATGCACTTAGAACTTCAAGTCATTGATCTTCTCTATTCAAGCAAGGGATTTGCATGCACTCCTCCACCATCATCTGTATTGAAACAACTCATGTCAAAAACAACTTGCACCAGTAATTCTAAATCGACTAATGCAGAAATTTATAAGCGAAAGTTCTTTAATCAGAATTATTAGCCATATCTATTTAGACTGGAATAAAATAATCATTACGCAAACCACCGTTTTCCTGAAATACCTTGCAGTGTTATATTGATGTGAAACAAAACAGGAAGCTAGACAGACCTCTGTTCACATGCAGCAGATCAAACAGCTTTGTTGCCTCAAAAAGTTGGAATTTTGGCAACTATCAAACTTGTTTACAAAAGTAATGCAGTTTCCAAGTAACAAAGAAAACACGTTATATTGCTTAACTACAAATTTGTACATAGTGTTTTCTTCACAGGGTTCCAGGGCAGGTTGAACATATGAGTGGATTCATTCCAGAGGAATGTCAGGGACAAATATTTATAAATTTAAATATATGAAAAAAAACAAAAAACTGAATGATCGTTTGCTGAAACAATTTTGCTGTTTTTAATTTTCTACATTTTATTCTAGTCATTATTTTCAAACCAAATGCCTAATGATGTTAAAATACAAGTCTGGGTAATAAAAGCTAGAAACTACTTTATACATAATATATACACATGAGGTCCTGTTCCACAATTATTAGCTACTGCGTTACTCTTTCATGTGAAAATAGTTCAGAACTTTCAAGACCTCTGAGATTGTAACATTCCCAAAATAATGCTGTTGATTAAAGAAGTTTTTAAGAGAAAATAGATGAAAACTACAAAATAATCAATATTCGCCCTCACCGACCCTTTGTCTCTACCGTTCCTGTGCCACTCAAGTCCCCATTGTTCTCCACTTCCTGATTCCTGGCACAACACACAGAAAATGACTTGGACGGCCCACTCTGCCAATCACTGGCGGAAGCAGATCACCGTTATGACCAGTGATTGGCTGAGCTGGCTGTCCTGTGTGTCAAGACTGAGACCAGAAACTGAAGAGCAGAGGGGACTGGAGCAGCAGTGGAAAAGGCAGTGGCTGGAGATGGGTGAGAGCAAGTATTATATTTTATTTTCAACCCATTCCACTTCTGTTCAAAAACATAATCCTGTGGAAGACCTATTAAAGTAACACTATAGGAGCTTTCAACAAAAAGGATGGATTCTACTTCTGGCACTTGCTTGTTATCTTTGGAGCACCATATTATAATACTCTAGATCACATATATTTATTTTTTTGGACTTCCCACAGATTCTACTGATCATAAACTCGATGCTTTGTTCAGCTGAATTGTGTCTGGTTTACTTGAGCATATGTATGGGCTCCAAAAATCTAGCAGAAGACAACCCCATTTTTGATGACTATGGAGCCAATCACATGCCACTATGCTACATTTCTTTGGGGATTATTAGAAATAACCTATTAGATCTTATTGATGATATATACTGTGTGTAGAATGATAACAACAAAGATTATGCAATTACAAGTGGATGTGCACATGTTCTATATAGTTGGAGAGTCGCCCTGAAAATAATTTCCTCTAGTAGGCTCAAGAAACCCCCATCTGATATTCAGCCGATAACTATTTTTCTAGACTAGACTTTTCTGCGATTGATGCTTAGAATTGAGGCCATTAAGTCCAATCTTGGTTTCATCAGACCAGAAAATCTTGTTTCTCACAGTCTGAGAGTCTATGAGAGATGTGTTTTTGCAAACTCCAGGCAGCTTTCATGTGTCTTTTACTGAGGAGAGGCTTCTTTCTGGACACTCTGCCATAAAGCCCGATTGGTGAAGTGCTGGTTGACCTTCTGGAAGTTTCTTCCATCTGCACACAGGATCTTTGGAGCTAAGCCAGGGAGATCACTGGGTTCTTGGTCACTCTCTTATCAAAGCTCTTCTCCCCCGATTACTTAGCTTGGTGAGGCTGCCAGTTCTAAAGAGTCCTGGTTGCTCCAAACGTCTTCCATTTAAGAATCACAGAAGCCATGTGCTCTTGGGAAATTCAGTGCAGCAGAATTTTTCGTGCCCTTCTCTGTCCCTCCACATAATCCTGCCTCTGGGCTCTACAGGCAGTTATTTCCTACTCATGCCTTGGTTTTTGCTCTGATATGCATTGTCAGTTGTGAAACCTTACATAGACGGGGCTGTGTCTTTCCACATCACCTGATCATACGGTACCACAGGTGGACTCCAATCAAGGTGTTGAAAAATCTCAATTAAGAGAAATGGGAGGCCCCAGAGCTAAATTTTAAAGGGCGCATTTATTTAGACCGGTGTTTTAGACGCCAGTCTTAATTAGGCAATGCGCTGGCAGTGAATCCTCCGAAGTTATGTAGATAACATAACTTAGGTGGATCCACTATTGGTTCTAAATGTAAGACAGCTTCCGTACATTTGGACCATTTTCCACTCCACGTCCAGTTTTTTAGACATGGCGTGAGCATAAAAAGTTGAAGATTGTGGCGCAAAAGAAGTAATATAGGCGTATTTCTGTTTAATAACTCCTTACATGTCATAGAAAAGGGTCTGAATACTTACGACCATCCCAAATTTTAGTTTTTCCATTTTAGTAAATTTGCTAAATATTCTATAATTCTGTTTTCCGTCTCACTTTGGGGTACTGAGTGCAAATTGATGGGGAATAAATGTACTTTTTTATTTTTATACATAGTCGCAACTAGTGTTGAGCGAAGCATTCAAAAACTTTGATTCGCAAAAAATTTGAATTTCCTTGAGCTTTGTGGTAATGAATCAGTTTTTCATGTAATGACAGCTGCACATGTTACAAAGTGAAAGTAAGCAGCCCAGGAACGTGAGATCACCCATAATGCTGTGCAGTTAGCTCGATTATTGGAGAGAGAGAGTGCAGGGAGACTGCAGGGAGAGCGTATCGTGGTGTGCATCACCTTCTAGTGCACCGATATTCAGAGTTAATCCATTATTTTAGTGATACAGTTCGTTCGGCTTAGTATTAAAGGCAGGTGTAATATATCGCCATGTGCATCACTTATTAGTGCACCAACATTCAGATATAATGCATTATTTCAGTAACACAGTTACTGTCCACTATGGCCAACAGACAGTTGCCTGGGCCCTCCAATGGGCAGTGGCACAAATGTTGCTGTAGCCAGTACAAGTAGCAGCAGAAGAAGGAGGTAGTAGCAGCCCCAGCAGCAGGAAAAAGCAGCGACTGTCATCCAGAGGTCATGTTTTGACCAACAATCCAACTGTACTGGAATGGTTGACTTGCTCTTTAACATCATCTCAAGTGACAACAGATGTGCACAGCCAGGAATCAGTGGGTTCCTCTGAGACCACACTTAGTTGGCATGCCTCTATGTCTTAACCTGTCCTGAACCTGCCTCTTGCTTTTGCTGCTCATTCTGCTAGCCAAGTGATGATAACTGCCGGCTCTGCTTTGCTTTTCAGCTAGGATGAGCCTTGTGAAGACAGTCAGCAGTTACTGACCAGCCCAGACTTGGAGTAGAGGTCTGCTGCGGACTCCATTAGGCGTGAAACTACCAATGATCATACTCGGGTCGGAGCAGATGTTGCGAGAGGTCAGGGACGTGTGCAAGAGACAGGTGAGGGTGACACAAGTGATGACCGAACATTTTTAGATGACGATGTAGGTGATTGCATGTGGGAGCCAGGTGAAGAGAGGGCATCATTATCATTAGGGGACAAGGGTGGCAGCATGCCAGTAAGAGAGCGTGTCTGTTAGACAGCTGGCTGGCAGCTTGCCCGCTGCTTCCCCTCTCCCCACTCTGTCATGGGGCCACTATTGTCACTGTTTCTGCTGCTGCTGCTGTCACCCTCCCCACTGTGTTATGGGGCCATCATTGTCACTGTTACTGCCACTGCTGCTGCTGCTGTCACCCTCCCCACTCTGTCATCGGGCCACTACTTGAATATTGGTGCACTGCACAGTTATTTGCACAGCAATAAATTGTAGCAGAGTATGTAGTTCTGCAGTTTAACCTCTAAGTCTTCACACTGAAATTGGGCCACCAAGTGGGATTTATCACAATTCGCAACTAATTAATTCGGAACAAATCAAATTTCTTGTCGAAATTTGGCGAAGCTGCTGGATCAAATTTTTCTAAACTTGATTAGTTGCAACACAACAAATTGCGAGAAAAGTGAAAGGGTCTGAAGACTTTCCAAATGCATTGTATGCTTCTTCTCTGAGAGAACCACCAGTCAAACCATTCTGACTCCAATTTTTGGTGGTCGTCTCAAAGGTGTTTCCCTCTACAAAACAGTTGCATTGATAATAAATTACATTTTAATGAATTCTGTTATTCTCACATGTGTTGAGCGAGCATGCTTGGCCGAACACCTCGTGTGCTTGAGCGCAATGCTCGAGTCAGTGTATTTAAATCCAATTTAGCCTCTATTTCTGAAAAGTTTCTGCTGGGATTTGAACTCACAATATTCTACATTAGAAGCAAGGCAAATCTGAATGATAAACTGTCATTTCATATTTCACTGCAGGTTAATATGTAGCTGTATAGCGTTGTGGTTAAGGTTCTTGGCTCTAATGTAGAAGGTTGTTCAAATCCCGGCATAAACTTTTCAGAAATAGAGGCTAAATTTAAACATATATATATGTATACGTTTTTAGCAATAATATATTTACATATATTATTATATATTTAGAATATATAATATATTATAATATATATAAATATATTATGGCTAAAAACATCAGTAGTAGTTTTCTACATATTATGCATTCATATATATTAGAAGTATGATTTTATCTATGTATATATATATATATATATATATATATGCACAGTATATAGCAAAGGAGAAAAAAGTGGCAGCACCATCTAATGAAGAAGCAAGGGGTTGCAGCTGGCCCAATTGGGAAAGAGCAAACCTAGTATATAAAAATAGAAAAACGGGCAGAACTTTATAAATTAAAATGAAAAAAGAATTTATTTACCCATACAGGCAATGCAACGTTTTGGCTCAATGCTAGAGCCCTCCTCTAGCATTGAGCCAAAACGTTGCATTGCCTGTATAGGTAAATAAATTCTTTTTTCATTTTAATTTATAAAGTTCTGCCCGTTTTTCTATTTTTATATACTAGGTTTGCTCTTTCCCAATTGGGCCAGCTGCAACCCCTTGCTTCTTCATTAGATGGTGCTGCCACTTTTTTCTCCTTTGCTATATACTGTGCATTGCAATAATATATTTACATATATTATTATATATTTAGAATATATAATATATTATAATATATATAAATATATTATGGCTAAAAACATCAGTAGTAGTTTTCTACATATTATGCATTCATATATATTAGAAGTATGATTTTATCTATGTATTTTTTATATATATAAATTTAGCCTCTATTTCTGAAATGTTTCTGCCGGGATTTGAACTCACAACCTCCTACATTAGAGCCAAGAACTTTAACCACTATGCTATACAGCTACAGCTACTATGAGGTTTTTCTGACATAGTTTATCATTCAGCTTTATAGCTTAAAGTCCTTGCCTCTAATGTAAAAGGTTGTGAGTTCAAATCCTGGCAGAAACTTTTCAGAAATAGATGCTAAATTTGATTTAAATACACTGGGTGTCCCCAAGCACTGACTCCATATATGGACATACCTATATATGGAGTCAGAGCAAGGACTCCTAAGCTGTGGACTCACACTAGGGGATTCCCTTACTGTACAGCGATCTTCTGCATAGACTTCAGTGGGAGCCGGCACCCTCCCCTCTTCAGAGCAAAGGGTGCCTGGTTTAATGCTCTGATTCTCCCATTTACTTCCATTGTGCTCGGGTGCTCTGTAGCATCGCAAAGTGTTCTACTCGACCACCAGAGCACACAAGCACTTTGGTGCTCGATCAACACTAATTCTCACCATTCACACTGTCTTCATGGTCTACATGAACTGCGACAGATATGAAGGATCTATCATAAATTCTCTTGTTAGAACCCATTGCCTTGTAATTGGTCTGTCAAGATTTGTTTTTTATAGTGGATTTGTCAAAAAAAGTATGGAAATCTGATGGTAAGGAAGTGGAAGAGATGGGAGAATAGTCTTATTGCTGGTTACTCTATGCTTTTTCCATTCTTCCACTTTCCAAATGCCAACGTAAATGCTTTCTTTCAATAAGTTTTACCATATGTTGAAACAAGGCAAATACACTATCTCAGTTGCACTTTAAGTGGTTGTCTCTTGAACACAACTAGTGTTGAGCAAATCAAAGCCAAACGAATTGACTTTATACTGAAGTTCAGGAAAAATTTGAATCCCCATGAAGCCGAATTTCGTCGCGCTTCGTGGTAACTAATCTATTTTTTGTGAAATGGCAACAAAAACAATAAAATAAACATGCTCACCTCATCCATTTACTCACGGAGTGGCCGTCGCAGCTATCTCAATTGAAGATACCTCGTGAAATCTTGCATGGGGTAGTGTAAGACATCATCACACCTTGTCAGTGTTATAGCGTGATGACATCATCACGTCACCACATGAGATTTTGCACTGTGTCTTCAATCAAGATCATTGCGCCTGGCTCATACAAAGGAATGCACTTTGTGACTAAATTATGCGTTACAAATCAAATTTCTTTGTGAAATTCAATGAAGTAGACAAATAAAAATTTTCATACCTTTGCTCATCACTAAACACCCCCCCCCCCCCCCCCCTCTGCATTTCGTGCATAGGCCATACTGAGATCATGGAGGGGTTCCCTGCTCAAGGGCACAAACAGGGTCATGTTCTGCCAGATTGGAGTCATCCATTCATTATATGAACATACAATACTATATTTCCCCTACAATAGCCACTGCAAGAGATTGGCTGACTGCAGATTCCCATGGCAAAATTAGCTGGGTGCCAGAAGAGTGACCTGGAGCAATCAACTGATCATCCCTCCAAATGCATTATGAAAGGGAGTATCTCTGATTAGAATTCCTCTTTAAAGGGGTTTCACACTTAAGCAGCTGACTGCATCATTAGGGCTCATGCACATGGCATATTGCAGATCTGCTAAACACGAATACGGAGCATTCTGCCCATAATAGAACAGTCCTGCCCTAGTCCGTAATGTGGACAATTATAGGACATGTTCTATATTTTTGCAGGTGGCCACGTTACAGACAAATGGATGCTCATGATCTGCTCTCTCTCTTTTGCAGCCCCATTGAAGTGAATGGGTCCGAATCCGACCCGCAAAAAATGCGGATCGGATGCGAACAAAAATACATTTGTGTTCGTGAGCACTTATAGTGACAATGTCTATGTGTGCCCTAATAACACTTTTTGTAATATAGTTTATTAATGTTTTTGTATTTTTATTACACTTTTCCCTCCCTAAAGCGCACGTTTCGTTGTGCGTATAAATTCTACTTCTCTGTACACCACGGACTGTTCAGCAGTGTACAGAGTACAGAGTTGACATTTTTATCAATGGGGCTGCAGCTCAGTAAGTTTGGGCAGGAGCGCATATTGCTGCTCCTGCCCATGCCCCCCGGAGGTTTACTAACTCCTGGCATGCCAGGATTAGCTGAGCAGAGCAGCTCCTGTCTGTGCCTGCTCCGCTAAGGTACTTTCACACTAGCGTTTTTATTTTCCGGCACTGAGTTCCGTCATAGGGGCTCAATACCAGAAAAGAACAGATCAGTTTTATCCCCATGCATTCTGGATGGAGAGAAATCAGCCTTCAGTTCAGTCTTTTTGACTTTTCGGGACAGAGATAATATAATTTTATCTCCGTCCAAAATTCCGGAACACTTGCCGGAATGCCGGGTCTGGCATTAATTTACATTGAAATGTATTAGTGTCGGATCTGTCCTTCCGGTCTGTGCATGCGCAAACCTTTAAAAATTTGGAAAAAAAATAGAAACAGATCCATTTGTCCATATGACAAACGGACAGACGGATCCGTTCTTGCAATGCATTTGTGAGACGGATCAGCATCTGGATCCGTCTACAAATGCTGTCCGTTTGCATGCAGATTGCAGGAGTTTCATAGGTACAAATCTGACAGAAAACAGCTCAGAAAACATAATAAAAAAAAAGTGCAATCAGAACATAAAAACAGATTACAAAAACAGAATTTGCATCATTATTTGATTTTTTCTGGCAACAAAAATATATATTATAGGTGACACATTCCCTTTACCTTGTTCATTTTATTGGTATCAGTCAGCACCTGCTTCATAGTGCACATAAATATTTCTCACTATTAATATTTCATATCTAGATCAGGTCAACATTAATGCAAACATGTTCATCAAATATTTTGTTAACTGTAATAAATGCGATGAGTAAATTCATCTAAAACTATTGCTAAAAAACTGTTAAAAATATGTCTTTAAGAAAAGGACGTCTAATAAAGTAAAAAATATCAATCAATGCTTGGCCTCTCTGCCACCAGGCAATCATTGATTTTTATATGCGTTTGAACTTTGCTAAATTTCATAGTTAATCATTAACTCCAGGAAATATGTCTTGGGGTCTATTATGTAGAATTTACTTGTAAATTGTTCATCAATCTCATGTGTAGAAAACCTTTTTTGTTTTGTGACATTATCCCTGCATCCGGAATATAAGCACTGTACATTCTGTCCACATGAAGGAAATACATTGCCCGGCCTGACTTATTCCATTACGCCTCGTTAGCATGATGGCTCTTGACTTTGACATAAATATTAGCAACATCACAATATTTGCAAATAGCAGTTTACGGCGAAAAGTCATGCGGGGTGAAATGTTGACACGGTAAAGGCTTGTTTGTGTATTATTCAAAAACTTCAAATGATATTTAAGTACAGGCGGCTCCTATAATCTGACATACACTTGTCACTGTGGAAATCACAGGGGAACCCCGGATGGTTAAAGCAAGGCAGGGTACTGACATTTGGCCTCCCCTCTTTGTTTATTTATCACAATGATTATTTACTTGACAATGTCGACAGATACATTGTAGGTTTTAAAGAAATTACTTATCACGCAAATGAGAAAGTTTAAATCTTTGCACTGAAAGTTTCGGGAAAATTTCAACACTGTTAAGAATTTTTGAAATGAACTGAAAGAGGGAGACGTATGATTTCACAGTATGAAAAGGCTGGTTGAGTACGGGAAAATAATTTATAAGGCATACTGTATATCGCCTTCTTTTTTTACTTACTTTAGACATTTTAAGTATATATTCTTTGCATGTTTAGGCTACTTTTTACATCTGCGTTTTTAATTCAGGTTTTGAGATCCGGCAGCGGATCTCAAAACCTAAATTAAAAGGATCCGTTCCATTTAATACATCCTGATGGCTCAATTTCGGCCAGATCTGGTTGTATTAAATCAAAACTGGACAAACCTTATCAGGCATGAAAATCATTGTAAGTCAATGGGCGCCGGATCTGTTTGCAGCGGTTTTACATCCGACCCCAAAATGCTGAACTGAACTGAACTGATGCATAATGATGCATCCTCCTGATCCTCCTGATCCTGATCCTCCTGATCCTCCTGATCCTCCTTATCCTCCTCATCCTCCTGATCAGTTTTGTCCCCATTGTCAATGAATGGGAATGAAATTGATCCATTTAATTCAGGTTTTGAAATCCTCTGGGTGGATCTGAAAACCTGAATTAGGCTACTTTCACACTTGTTTTTTCTTTTGCCTGATCCGGCAGGGATCAGCAAACACGCTTCAGTTGTGAATCCAGTTGTATTATCTTTAAAATAGCAATGACGGCATTAAAAAAATTGAAAGTCAATGGGGGACGGATCCGTTTTCTATTGTGTCAGAGAAAACGGATCCATTCCCATTGACTTGATTTGTGGGTCATGCCGATCCTTTTTGCTTCGCATCTCATGTCGGACAGAAAGCCACTGCTTGCAGCGGTTTTATTTCCGGTATGGGTGCGCAACCAAATGGGACGGAATGCGTTTTGGAGCATTCGGGTTCTGTTCAGTTATGTTTTGTCCCCATTGACAATGAATGGGGACAAAACAGACGCGTTTTCCTCTCTCCATCATAGGATCTCAATACCGGAAAATAAAAAGCCTAAATCTACTTTCACACTAGCGTTAATATTTTCCGGTATTGAGATCCGTCATAGGGTCTCAATAAAGGAAAAAAACGCTTCCGTTTTGTCCCCATTCATTGTCAATAGGGACAAAATGTAACTGAACAGAATGGAATGCTCCAAAATGCATTACGTCCCGTTTGGTTGCGTTCCCATACTGGAGAGCAAGCTGCAGCAAGCTGTGGTTTTCTTTCCGTCATGGGATGTGAAGCAAAACAGATCCGTCAGGACCCACAATGCAAGTCAGTGGGGATGGATCAGTTTTCTCTGGCACAATCTGACACAATAGAAAATTGATTTGTCCCCCATTGACTTTCAACGGAGTTCATATTAAAGATAATACAACCGGATCCGTTCATAACGATGTAGATTGTTGTCTTATCAGTAACGTAAGTGTTTTTGCTGAACCTTGCCGGATCCAGCAAAAACGCTGGTGTGAAAGTAGCCTTACATTGATTTTCATGCCTGACCAGGTTTGTTCAGTTTTGCAAGCCGAACACAAAAACACAACTGAAGTAAGGTTACTTTCACGCTAGCGGCAGCCTTCTCCGGCGGGGGAGCAGCCTGCCGGATCTGTGCTAACGCTACCCCACCGTGCCGCCGGAAGTCCGATCCGGCCCCATTGACTATAATGGGGTCGGGCAGGAGGTCCAGCCGCAGCACAGCAAACATGCCGAGAGGCGGCCGGAATAAAACTACGCTAGTGTGAAAGTAGCCTAACCTTATGTATCCTGATCAGTTTTGTCCCCATTGAAAATGAATGGGGACAAATTTGATCCATTTAATTCAGGTTTTGAGATCCTCTGCTGGATCTTATCAAAACCTGAAATAAAAACTCAGGACAGACATTGTGTCTGGTCTGCAGGAACATCAGGGATTTGCTTTATAACTGCATTCTAAGCAGAGAAAAACAGGTGGAATCTTCCATGTATCTTGCTTGCAGGATGTAGTAAATGTTATTATGTCATATATGCACCTTTTATGTACTATAGCCATAGAATTATCTGTTCAAGACTCTAGATACACACTCAGTATAAACGTTCTATTCAGACAGATATAAATGGATAGGTTGATAATAGAAAGTACTGCTGAGTCTTTCTATTGTAGAAGGTTAATAGATAAATAGATAGATTGATGATAGATAGATAGATAGATAGATAGATAGATAGATAGATAGATAGATATTGGTTAAATAGAGAGAAAGATAGATAATGGATAGATAGATAGATAGATAGGTAGATAGATAGATAGGATAGATAATAGATGAATAGATAGATAGATAGATAGATAGATAGATAGATAGATATGAGATAGATAGATATGAGATAGATAGATAGATAGATAGATAATAGATAGATAATGGATAGATAGATAGATAGATAGATAGATAGATAGATAGATAGATAGGAGATAGATAGATAGATCGATAGATAGATAGATAGATAGATAGATACATAGATAGATGATAGATAGATAGATAGATAGATAGATAGATAGATAGATAATAGATGATAGATAGATAGATATGAGATAGATAGATAGATATAAGATAGATAGATAGATAGATAGATAGATAGGAGATAGATAGATAGATACATAGATAGATAGATGATAGATAGATAGATAGATAGATAGATAGATAGATAGATAGATATAAGATAGATAGATAGATAGATAGATAGATAGATAGATAGATAGATAGATAGATAGATAGATAGATAGATAGAAGATAGATAGATAGATAGATAGATAGATAGATAGGAGATAGATAGATAGATAGATAGATAGATAGATAGATAGATACATAGATAGATAGAATATAGATAGATAGATAGATAGATATGAGATAGATAGATAGATAGATAGATAGATAGATAGGAGATAGATACAGAGATAGATAGATATGAGATAGATAGATAGATAGATAGATAGATAGATAGATAGATAGATATGAGATAGATAGATAGATAGATAGATAGATAGATAGGAGATAGATACAGAGATAGATAGATATGAGATAGATAGATAGATAGATAGATAGATAGATAGATAGATAGGAGATAGATAGATAGATAGATAGATAGATAGATACATAGATAGATAGAATATAGATAGATAGATAGATAGATATGAGATAGATAGATAGATAGATAGATAGATAGATAGATAGATAGATAGGAGATAGATACAGAGATAGATAGATATGAGATAGATAGATAGATAGATAGATATGAGATAGATAGATAGATAGATAGATAGATAGATAGATAGGAGATAGATACAGAGATAGATAGATATGAGATAGATAGATAGATAGATAGATAGATAGATAGATAGATAGACATAGTGGTAGCTTGTCTTACATTTCACAATCTTTGAAGCACCTACTTGACGCAAACTTGACAGCACTCACAATTTGGTTTTTCATTTGGCTTTGTGTTTACTCTCTCCCCAGCAGGCTCGTCTGATGCTAATGGACTCACAGCAGTTCATCCCACATCAGTGATTCCAGGTCTAATTCAGTCATTAACATTTCATTAATGGACTGGCCTCCTAGCTGCCTGCGCGGCTGTGCGGATATTGATGAGGCCCCTTAGCACAATAAGTTGAACCTGCTTTTTAAGGAAGACTTTTTAAACAATTGTTCTATGAAGTAATGACATCTCAAAGGATGTATTACACACTTAAAGGAAAATGATCTGATCCTATGTAGAGATTGACTTTCTTAAGGACATGGCTTTCTGTAGACAAAGTATATATATATATAATTTCTCAAAACACATTTCTCAAAAAAGGAAGAGGTTTTGCATTTTGATTTCTTTTATAAGCACTATTACAGTTAAAGGGTGTTTTCCATCTTAGGCATTTGGGGCCAATCCACAGTATATGCTCTAAAATTCTAAACTAGAGGGGTTGTCCTCTCCTGAGCATAGGCCATCACATTTAAAGGAGTGGACAAACCTTTTAAAGCAAGGCCCACCTCTGAGACCAACACCTATTCCCAGAACCACTGTCCCACCTAATGGGACAGCCACCTGCTGCTGCAACCATCTGGAAAATGAATGGAGGTGATGACAGAAATCTTTGTCTCTCTCTGTCCACCTTTATGGGAGTTATGGAAACAGACAATTCTGTATGGCTGCGTCTCCATTCACAGACTGCCAGAAAGTGGCAACCACAGGCTACCTCCCCAGGTGGGGCAACTACTGGGGTACCAACATTCTGGAGATAGTTGTAGCTTCTAGGGGTGGAACTTGTATCTACCAGACATTTATGGTATATCCTGTGGATATTCCGCAAATGTCTAAGGTGGAAATACTTCTTTAAATTTACGTAGTATTACAGGGGTTGGTATCACAATAACTGACCTTATCCAGAAAAAAATCCAAAACCTATGAGAATATGTAATAGTTTATTTTTGCAGTATTTACCAGTGCAAAATCTCTGCATCATGGTGTTTGATCATCTTGGTCCTATTGAGCGGCCTCCAAGGTGGTTTAACCCCAATTTTTACTTTTGGACATACTTGAAGGCTAAGGTGTATATTGAAATCATCACTGCTGTACAGTACATGAAGAACATGCATCATGCTTGATGTGCTTCATTGTCTTCAGGTTCTGGTTGACTGTGTGGACCCATAGGGTGGGTTCAGTGGCGTCTCTTGAGTGTTACTGCTGAGGTTACTTGTAGGTCATGTGTACATTGAAGTTATCATTGCTATATACTTCATGTAGAACACTGGGCCTTGTAGTTTCAGGGTTCCTGCATTGATTGCCATGGTCCAATTAAGTGTGCCCCTAGCTCATTTGACTAATCTGACGTAAAGCATGATGAACCTAAAGGAATTGCAATCAACAAAATAGCACCAGTGGTGATCTCCATGAGTGGAGAAGACATAACGCATATGTCCTGGAATCAATGTAGAGCATGCTTTGTCCAAAAGTGACCTTTTCCTCTAAATAGGAAGACTTTTTTAACAACCTTCTACTAAAGAACTATCTATAAAATCCAAACAAGAAACAACCATAACCCTTGTATGAGGTGGAGCTACGAGCTGTCTCCATAGTAGCTCTTGAGGGCTTCATGGACTCTACATAAAACAATGGACTATGTGGATGTCCATTATTAATGGTGAGTGTCCTTGACATAATGTCTTCCCCTGCAGTCATTGAACTGAGAAATGTGATTGTCCAAATGAAAAGTCCACTTAATGTTTTGTTCATGAAAATTACACTTTTTCTGTAAGTTCAGTTGACTTCTTTGTATCCATCTCGTTACTAGGTTTCTACATCAATTATTGAATGGCGATGTTTATAATAATTTACATAAATGAAGTTCATGGCATGGTGGGAAATTCACTGCTGTTGGCCACGATTGTATTACACATGTTAAATTTAGTTAAGCCAACCCAGTAGCGAAGTGTCCATGGAAATTTTGGCAGCCAGTCCTTCAGCAGTTCATTGGGCAGGGGATTTACTAAGTCCAGCAATGGTTGAAGCTGTCACGAAATAACCAACTTCTGTTCTGAATTGTTCTTCTGTAATCAGGCACAGTTGCCTGGAGACAGTATATTTTAATGAAATGTTGTACTTTCTAATTGCCTTTTACATATTGATGAACCTTGGCTCCACATTGCTAATTTAGAACTTGTTTTGCTCTGAGTTTTCAGCTCAATTTACCATTTAGTAAATACTACGAGACAAAGGCAGAAATTGCAGTTGTACATATTGACATATGAATGGTAGAAGCAGCCATTTGGAAGGGTAAAACACATCCCCGGATCCTGATGGTTGCAGCCCCTCTAGTGGCCACTATAGGAGATGTGTCAAATTACATGATGGCCATTCATCATGGACCTTGTCTGCCAGAGAGAAAACTGTTCCCCAATGTGGTACATAAATTCCTTTCCAAGAAATCTACATCCACATTTGAACTTTGGTTGTCTTTATGAAACAATCCCTTTAGTCTTCAGTTCTCCCCAGCTATCATTGCTACTTCTCCACCTAATATGGTTACTCTTCTGATACTCCTTTAAGCATAGCTGCCAATAGTCTCAAATTTGTCCAAATTTTCGAAAAAAATCCTATCAGATTTGCCATGTCCCAGAACGAAAATAGGTAGAGTTTTTGTAAACCCTGACTCCTAAGTGAGACTACATGGGTGGGTTCGGGGTGCTCCTAGGTGTAGGGTTAAATGCCTAAAATTTTCAAAAAAAAGTTATTAAACATGCTTTACATGGTCAAGGATTTAAAGAGAGTGTGCATTTTTTTGTCATATTTTTGTATCTTCAAACCTGTAAGAGAGAAGGGCCCCTTTGGTGTAGCCAGGGTCCCAATGTTTGT